>NC_073624.1:90917272-91220303 GCF_029407905.1 Bubalus kerabau | reverse complement strand
AACATGAATCCGCCACAGGTATACACGTGTTCCCCATCCTGAACCCTCCTCCCTCCTCCTTCCCTGTACCATCCCTCTGGGTTGTCTCAGTGCACCAGCCCCAAGCATTCAGTATCAGGCATCGAACCTGGAGTGGTGATTCATTTCATATATGATATTATACATGTTTCAGTGCCATTCTCCCAAATCATCCCACCCTCTTCCTCTCCCACAGAGTCCAAAAGACTGTATAGCTTTGACTAGATGGAACTTTGTTGGCAAAGTAATGTCTCTGCTTTTTAATATGCTGTCTAGGTTGGTCATAACTTTTCTTCCAAGGAGCAAGCATCTTTTAATTTCATGGCTGCAGTTACCATCTGCAGTGATTTTGGAGCCCAAAAAATAAAGTATGTCACTGTTTCTACTGTTTCCCCATGTATTTGCCGTGAAGTGATGGAACCAGATGCCATGATCTTAGTTTTCTGAATGTTGTGTTTTAAGCCAACTTTTTCACTCTCCTCTTTCACTTTCATCAAGAGGCTCTTTAGTTCTTCTTCACTTTCTGCCATAAGGGTGGTGTCATCTGCATATCTGAGGTTATTGATATTTCTCCCAGCAATCTTGATTCTAGTCTTTTATAACTTCATGAAACTAATTAAATAGGCTAAAATGCACTCTAATATTTTATAGACTTCAAGACCAGTGTTTTTAGTATATAAAAATATGTTTTTGCAGAGGAAAGAAACAGAACTTGCAAGTAGGCATTTTAAACATAAGTGTCTATAGTTACAAAATTCTGTTCTTGGTAGCATTTATGTTTTGGGGGAGTCTCCCAGTCTTCAAAGGACAAAGCAGAGAGTAGAATCAGTGTAAGATGTCCACAGAGTTTGTAAGCTGAGGCTCTGAAGATTTGCAGCATCCTGATAAGATGCCTTCAGTTCCTTAACATTGCACACAAATTATGTGATTTATGTTGTATATTTCTCGGTCCACTTACCAGTTATCCTGTCATTTTCTGCTCTATTGATCAAATATTGAATGTCTATACATCTGAGCAGAGGATCCACAGGGTTGCAGTCAGTCAAAAGAGAACAAACTGCCAGCAAAACCTTTGAAATTGTCAAAGATACTCTGTTTGTCTTTAAGGATGTCCAGACAGATGATTCCTGGACTGTGGGTGTTGCTGTTATAGGTTCTGGTGCAGAACATAGTATTATATTTTTAAAAACTTTTATTTATTTGTTTTTGACTGTGTTGGGTCTTCACTGCTGTGCTCTCTAGTTGCAGAGAGTGGAGGCTACTCTCTAGTAGTGCATGGGCTTACTTTCTTGTGGTGCACGGGCTTCTCGTTGCAGTGGCTTCTTTTGTGGGGGAGCCCAGGGCCTAGGGTGCGCTGACTTCAGTAGTTGTGTCATGTGGACTCAGTGGTCGTGGCTCCTGGACTCTAGAGCAGAGGCTCAATAATTCTGGCACATGGGCTCATTTGCTCCAAGGCACATGGATCAGGGATCAATCACGAGTCTCTTGCATTGGCAGGCTGATTCTTTACCACTGAGCCACCAGGGAAGCCACACATTACTGTATTTAAAATAGATAACCCACAATGACCTACTGTGTAGCACAGAGAACTCTACTCAATACTCCATAATAACCTAAATGGGAAAAGAGTTTGAAAAGAGATACATGTATATGTATAACTGAATCACTTTGCTATACACTTGAAACTAGCTGAACATTTTAGCCAGCTTATATTCCAATATAAAATAAAAAATTTAAAATGAAATATTTGGTGTGGACAATAAGATGAAAATGCGATATCCAGAAAGAACATATCACTTTCACATACAGAACCTGGTGGACCAAGTGTGGTCAATCTTCACTCATCAATGTTGTCTCCATTGGCCCAGCAGTGAAGTTAAGAGGGGAGAATCAAGGTTATTTCAGCTAGCTCCTTCTGAGTTCTTATGGTGCTAGTGGATAACTTAGCAGTGGTTTTGCTAGAGTCTGGTGCTTTTCTTCTGGGTGGCAGAAATTTTTCTCACTAGTTTTTAGGCTTTGGAGTGGCTGGATTTCGCCAATCTGTGTCTGAATTAGCACATCGGCCTGTGGCTCTCATCATGAGACATTCACCAGATTTGACATCTTGGAGAAGTTATTTCTTGGAAAATTCTGCTGCCTGCTCGGCCCAGTCCCTGGATGCTATGGTTATTGGAGGAGGTGAGGAAGAGGCAGGGAGGGCAAAAAGAAAGCCGAGGAAGTTCACACCAAGAGTGTGTAACATTGAGAGTTGGACAGGATTGTCTGCAATAAACATTTATACATGTTTCCTCGAGAATTTATATGATAATATTTTAGAGAATTATACCTAGATGAATATATCTGGATCATAGTGTATATGTAGGTATAATTTGATCAAGTACTCATACAATGGAGATGATGTAACTTTCACTATAATCCTTGTAGGTTTCTCTTTCATAAATAATTGTTAGCTAATATTTGGTCATCTATCAGGTGTGGAATGGCATCTCTTTGCTGTTTTAACTTAATATTTTTTAGTTGCTATTGAGTTGAGCATCTCTCTATACATTTAACAATTATGATTTATTATAGGATATTGAGTATTGGTCTCTGTGCTATACAATAGGACTTTGTTGTTTATCCATTCTCTGTATAATAATTTGCATCTGCTAGTCCCAAATTCCTGATCCAACCCTCACCCCCTACTTCTCCTAGGCAACCACAAGTCTGTTTTTTTTTTTAATTAATTAATTTTTTTATTGAAGGATAATTGCTTTATGGAATTCTGTTGTTTTCTGTCAAACTTCAACATGAATCAGCCATAGGTATACATATAACCCCTCCCTTTTGAACCTCCCTCCCATCTGCATCCCCATCCCACCCCTCTAGCTAGGTTGATACAGAGCCCCTGTTTGAGTTTCTTGAGCCATACAGCAAATTCCCATTGGCTATGTAATTTACATATGGTAATATAAGTTTCCATGTTACTCTTTCCATATATCTCTCCTCTCCTCCCATCTCCTATGTCCATAAGTCTATTCTCTATGTCTGTGTCTCCATTGCTGCCCTTATATTAATTCTTCAGTACCATTTTTCTAGATTCCATATATATGCATTAGAATATGATATTTATCTTTCTCTTTCTGACTTACTTCACTCTGTGTAATAGGTTCTAGGTTCATCCACCTCATTAGAACTGGCTCAAAGCGTTCCTTTTTATGGGTGAGTAGTATTCCAATGTGTATATATACCACAACTTCTTTATCCATTCATCTGTCAATGGACATCTAGGTTGCTTCCATGTACTAGCTGTTGTAAATAGTGCTTCAATGAACAATGGGACATATGTCTTTTTCAATTTTTGTTTCCGGGTTTTTTAAGGAATCTCCATACCATCTTCCATAGTGGCTGTATCAATTTACATTCCCACCAGAAGTGTAAGAGCATTCCCTTTTCTTCACATCCTCTCCAGCATTTATTGTTTGTAGACTTTTTGGTGATGGCCATTCTGACCAGTGTGAGGTGATATCTCGTTGACTTTTGATTTGCATTTCTCTAATGATGAGTGGTTCCAAATAGGAAAAGGAGTATGTCAAGGCTGTATATTGTCACCCTGCTTATTTAATTTATATGCAGAGTACATAATGAGAAACACTGGGCTGGAGGAAGCACAAGCTGGAATCAAGATTGCCAGGAGAAATATTGATAACCTCAGATATGCAGATGACACCACCCTTATGGCAGAAAGTGAAGAGGAACTCAAAAGCCTCTTGATGAAGGTGAAGGAGGAGAGTGAAAAAGTTGGCTTAAAGCTCAACATTCAGAAAACAAAGATCATGGCATCCGGTCCCACCACTTCATGGGAAATAGTGGAAACAGTGTCAGACTTTATTTTTCTGGGCTCCAAAATCACTGCAGATGGTGTCTCCAGCCATGAAATTAAAAGACGCTTACTCCTTGGAGGGAAAGTTATGACCAACCTAGACAGCATATTAAGCAGAGACATTACTTTGCCAACAAAGGTCCGTCTAGTCAAGGCTATGGTTTTTCCAGTGGTCATGTATGGATGTGAGAGTTGGACTATAAAGAAAGTTGAGCGCAGAAGAATTGATGCTTTTGAAATGTGATGTTGGAGAAGACTCTTGCGAGTCCCTTGGACTGCAAGGAGATCCAACCAGTCCATTCTAAAGGACATCAGTCCTGGGTGTCCATTGGTAGGACAGATATTGAAGC
The DNA here is from genome assembly GCF_029407905.1 of Bubalus kerabau. NCBI lineage: Eukaryota > Metazoa > Chordata > Mammalia > Artiodactyla > Bovidae > Bubalus > Bubalus kerabau. Next base: position 91,216,073 of record NC_073624.1, on the reverse strand, counting down.
TGAAACTTCAATACTTTGGCCACCTGATGCGAAGAGCTGACTCCTTTGAAAAGACCCTGATGCTGGGAAAGATTGAGGGCAGGAGGAGAAGGGGACAACAGAGGATGAGATGGTTGGATGGCATCACCAACTCAATGGACATGGGTTTGGGTGGACTCTGGGAGTTGGTGATGGACAGGGAGGCCTGGCGGGCTGCGGTTCATGGGGTCGCAAATAGTTGGACATGACTGAGCCACAGAACTGAACTGAACTGAATGATGAGTGATGTTGAGCATCTTTTCATGCATTTGTTAGCTATCTATATGTCTTCTTTGGTGAAATGTCTGTTTAGGTCTTTTCCCCACTTTTTGATTGGGTTGTTTTTCTGGTATTGAGTTGTATAAGCTGCTTGTATATTTTGGAGATTAATCTTTTGTCAGTTGTTTCATTTGCTATTATATTCCAATGGTTGTCTTTTCACCTTGCTTATAGTTTCCTTTGCTGTGCAAAAGCTTTTAAGTTTAATCAGGTCCCACTTGTTTACTTTTGTTTTTATTCTCATTACTCTAGGAGGTGAGTCATAGAGGATCTTGCTTTGATTTATGTCATTGAGTGTTCTGCCTATGTTTTCCTCTAAGAGTTTTATAGTTTCTGGTCTTACATTTAGGTCTTTAATCCATTTTGAGTTTATCTTTGTGTATGGTGTTAGGAAGTGTTCTAATTTCATTCTTTTACAAGTAGCTGTCCAGTTTTCCCAGCACCATTTATTGAAGAGGCTGTCTTTGCCCCATTGGATATTCTTGCCTCCTTTGTCAAAAATAAGGTACCCATAGGTGCATGGGTTTATTTCTGGGCTTTCTATCTTGTTCCATTGGTCTGAATTTCTGTTTTTGTGCCAGTACCACACTGTCTTGATGATTGTAGCTTTGTAGTATAATCCGAAGTCAGGAAGGTTGATTCCTCCAGCTCCATTATTCTTTCTCAAGACTGCTTTGGCTATTTGGGGTCTTTTGTATTTCCATATGAGTTGTGAAGGTTTTTGTTCTAGTTTTGTGTAAACTGTCATTGGTAATTTGATAGGGATTGCTTTGAATCTGTAGATTGCGTTTGGTAGTATAGTCATTTTCACAGTATTGATTCTTCCTACTCAGAAACATGGAATATCTTTCCATCTGTTTATGTTGTCTTTGATTTCTTTTATTAGTGTTTTATAATTTTCTGTGTATAGTTCTTTTGTCTCCTTAAGTAAGTTTATCCCTAGATATTTAATTATTTTTGTTGCAATGGTTAATGGAATTGATTCCTTGATTTCTCTTTCTTATTTTTCATTGTTAGTATATAAAATGCAAGTGATTTCTGTGTATTGATTTTGTATCCTGCAACTTTGCTAAATTCACTGATTAGCTCTAGTAATTTTCTGATACTATCTTTAGGGTTTTCTATGTATTGTATCAGGTCATCTTCAAACAGTGAGAGCTTTACTTCTTTTCCTATCTGGATGTCTTTTATTTCTTTTTCTTATCTGATTGCTGTAGCTAGGACTTCCAGAACTATGTTGAATGATAGTGGTGAAAGTGGACACCTTTGTCTTGCTTCTGATCTTAGGGGAATGTTTTTAGTTTTTCATCATTGGGAATAATGTTTACTGTAGACTTATCATATATGGCCTTTACTATGTTGATGTACGGAGAAGGCAATGGCACCCCACTCCAGTACTCTTGCCTGGAAAATCCCATGGACGGAGGAGCCTGGTAGGCTACAGTTCATGGGGTCGTGAAGAGTCAGACACAACTGAAGCAACTTAGCAGCAGCAGCAGCAGCAGCAGCAGCAGCATGTTGATGTAGGTTCCTTCTCTGCCCAGTTTTTGAAGAGTTTTAATCATAAATGATTATCTAGGTCATGAAGATCTTTTGTGTACAGTTCTTCTGTGTATTCTTGCCACCTCTTCTTAATATCTTCTGCTTCTGTTAGGGCCATACCATTTCTGTCCTTTATTGAGCCCATCTTTGCATGAAATGTTCCCTTGGTATCTCTAATTTTCTTGAAGAGATCGCTGGTCTTTTCCATTTTATTGTTTTCTTCTCTTTCTTTGGACTGATCACTGAGGAAGACGTTTTTTTATCTCTCCTTGCTATTCTTTGGAACTCTGCATTCAAATGTGTACATCTTTCCTTTTCTCCTTTGCTTTTGGCTTCTCTTCTTTTCACAGCTATTTGTAAGGCCTCCTCACACAGCCATTTTTCTTTTTTGCATTTCTTTTTCTTGGGGATTGTCTTACTCCCTGTCTCCTGTACCATGTCATGAACCTCCGTCCGTAGTTCATCAGGCACCCTGTCTATTAGATCTAGTCCCTTAAATCTATTTCTCACTTCCACTGTATAATCATAAGGGATTTGATTTAGGTCATACTTGATGGTCTAGTGGTTTTCCATACTTTCTTCAATTTAAGTCTGAATTTGGCAATAAAGAGTTCATGATCTAAGCCACAGTCAGCTCCTGGTCTTTTTTTTTTTTTTTTTTCTTCTGACTGTATAGAGCTTCTCCATCTTTGGCTGCAAAGAATATAATCAATCTGATTTTGGTGTTGACCATCTGGTGATGTCCATGTGACATCCATGTCACATGTCCATGGATATCCATGTGATATCCTCTTGTGTTGTTGGAAGGGGGTGCTTGCTATGACCAGTGCACTCTCTTGGCAAAACTCTATTAGTCTTTGCCCTGCTTCATTTTGTACTCCAAGGCCGAATTTGCCTGTTAGTCCAGATTTTCTTTACTTCCTACTTTTGCATTCCAGTCCCCTATGATGAAAAGGACATTTTTTTTTGGGTGTTAGTTCTAGAAGATCTTATAGGTCTTCATAGAACTGTTCAACTTCAGCTTCTTCTGCATTACTGGTCGGGGCATAGACTTTGATTACTATGATATTGAATGGTTTGCCTTGGAAACGAACAGAGATCATTCTGTCATTTTTGAGATTGCATCCAAGTACTGCATTTCAGATTCTTTTGTTGACTATGTTGGCTACTCCACTTCTTCTAAGGGATTCTTGACCACGTTAGTAGACATAATGGTCATCTGAGTTAAATTTACCCTTTCCAGTCCATTTTAGTTCGCTGATTCCTAAAATGTTGATATTCACTCTTGCCATCTCCTGTTTGACCACTTTCAATTTGCCTTGATTCATGGACCTAACATTCCAGGTTCCTATGCAATATTGCTCTTTACAGCACCAGACCTTGCTTCCATCACCAGTCACATCCACAAGTGGGTGTTGTTTTTGCTTTGGCTCTGTCTGTTCATTCTTTCTGGAGTTGTTTCTCCACTGATCTCCAGTAGCATATTGGGCACCTACCGACCTGGGGAATTAATCTTTCAGTGTCCTATCTTTTTGCCTTTCATACTGTTCATGGGGTTCTCAAGGCAAGAATACTGAAGTGGTTTGCCATTCCCTTCTCCAGTGGACCAACATTTTATCAGAACTCTCCACCATGACCTGTCTGTCTTGGGTGGCCCTACCCTGCATGGTTCATAGTTTTATTGTGTTAGACAAAGTTGTGGTCCATGTGATTAGATTGGTTAGTTTTTTGTGATTGTGATTTTCAGTCTGTCTGCTCTCTAATGGAGAAGAAGGAAACTTGCTGATGGGTTAGACTGAGGGGGAAAGTGGGTCTTGTTCTGATGGGCAGGGCCATGCTCAGTAAATCTTTAATCCAATTTTCTGTTGAGGGGTGGGGCTGTGTTCCCTCCCTGTTGTTTGACCTGAGGCCAAACTATGGTGGAGGTAATGAAGATAATGGTGAAGTGAAGTGAAGTGAAGTCACTAGCTAGTCCTGTCCGACTCTTTACAACCCCATGGGCTGTGGCCTACCAGGCTCCTCCTTCCCTGGGATTCTCCAGGCAGGAATACTGGAGTGGGTTGCCATTTCCTTCTCCAGGAGATCTTCCCAACCTAGGGATCGAAACTGGGTCTCCTGTATGCAAGCAGACACTTTACCATCTGAGCTTCCCTCAAAAGATCCCATGCATGTACTGCTACACTCAGTGCCCCCAGCCCTGCATCAGGCCACCACCCAACCATGCCTCTGCTGGAGACCCCCAGACACCCAGAGCAAGTCCAGGACAGTCTCCTGTGGGGCACTGCTCCTTTCTCCTGGGAGCTGGTGCACAAAGTTTTGTTGTGGCCTCCAAGAGTCTATTTCCCAGTCCTGTGTAAGTTCTGGAAGCTCTATGGTGGGGTTAATGATGACCTCCTCCAAGAGGGTTTGTGCCATATGCAGGTCTGCTGCACCCAGAGCCCCTGTCCCTGCACAGACCACCGCTGACCCGTAACTCGACAGGAGATGCTCAAACACAGTTCTGTCTCAGTCTATGTGGGGTCCCTGGGTCCTGGTGCACACAAGATTTGTTTGAGCCATCTGAGCGTCTCTGGTGGGAATGGGGTTTAATTCTAAATGTGAATTTGCCCCTCCTACCATCTTGCTGGGGCTTCTCCTTTGCCCTTGGACGTGCAGTATCTCCTCACAGCCATTCCATTGCCTACCATCTTACTGGGGTTTCTCTAACCTTAGACGTGGGGTATCTCTTCATGGCTGCTCCAGCAAAACATAGCTGCTGCTCCTGACCTTGGACATGGGGTATCTCTGCTTGGCTGCAAGCTGTACAAAAAAGATCTTCACCACCCAGATAATCACGATGGTGTGATCACTCACCTAGAGCCAGACATCCTGGAATGTGAAGTTAAGTAGGCCTTAGGAAGCATCACTACGAAGAAAGCTAGTGGAGGTGATGGAATTGCAGTTGAGCTATTTCAGATCCTAAAGATGATGGTGTGAAAGTGCTGCACTAAATATGCCAGCAAATTTGGAAAACTCAGCAGTGGCCACAGGACTGGAAAAGGTCAGTTTTCATTCCAATCCCAAAGAAAGAAAATGCCAAAGAATGCTCAAACTACCACACAATTGCACTCATCTCACATGTTAGCAAAGTAATGCTCAAACTTTCTCCAAGCCAGGCTTCAACAATACATGAACCGTGAAATTCCAGATGTTCAAGGTGAATTTATGAAAGGCAGAGGAACCAGAGATCAAATTGCCAACATCCGCTGGATCATGGAAAAAGGAAGAGAGTTCCAGAAAAACATCTATTTCTGCTTTATTGACTATGCCAAAGCCTTTGACTGTGTGAATCATAATAAACTCTGGAAAATTCTTAAAGAGATGGGAATCCCAGACCACCTGACCTGCCTCTTGAGAAATCTGTATGTAGGTCAGGAAGCAACAGTTAGAACTGGGCATGGAACAACAGACTGGTTCCAAACTGGGAAAGGAGTACATTAAGGCTGCATATTGTCATCCTGCTTATTTAACTTATATGCAGAGTACATTATGAGAAATGCTGGGTTGGATGAAGCATAAGCTGGAATCAAGATTGCTGGAAGAAATATCAATAACCTCAGATATGCAGATGACACCTCCCTTATGGCAGAAAGTGAAGAAGAACTAAAGAGCCTCTAGATAAAAATGAAAGAGGAGAGTGAAAAAGTTGGCTTAAAGCTCAACATTCAGAAAACAAAGATCATGGCATCCGGTCCTATCACTTCATGGCAAATAGATGGGGAAACAGTGGAAACAGTGTCAGACTTTATTTTTTTGGACTCCAAAATCACTGCAGATGGTGACTGCAGCCATGAAATTAAAAGATGCTTATTCCTAGGAAGGAAAGTTCTGACCAACCTAAACAGCATATTAAAAAGCAGAGACATTACTTTGCCAACAAAGGTCCATTTAGTCAAGGCTATGGATGGATGTGAGAGTTGGACTATAAAGAAAGCTGAGCGCCGAAGAATTGATGCTTTTGAACTGTGGTGTTGGAGAAGACTCTTGAGAGTCCCTTGGACTGCAAGGAGATCCAACCAGTCTATCCTAAAGGAAATCAGTCCTGAATATTCATTGGAAGGACTGATGTTGAAGCTGAAACTCCAATACTTTGGCCACCTGATGCAAAGAACCGACTCATTTGAAAAGACCCTGATGCTGGGAAAGATTAAAGGCGAATGGAAAAAGGGGACGACAGAGGATGAGATGGTTAGATGGCATCACCGACTCAATGGACATGAGTTTAAGCAAACTCTGGGTGTTGTTGATGGACAGAGAGGCCTGGCTTGCTGCAGTCCATGGGGTCGCAAAGAGTCAGACATGACTGAGCAACTGAACTGAACTGAACTGAATCATAAATGGGTGCTGAATTTTATCAAAGACTGTTTCTACATCTATTGAGATTATCATGTTTTTTATCTTTCAATTTGTTAATATGGTATATCACATTGAACGATTTGCATATACTGAAGAATCCTTGCATCCCTGGAATAAACCCAGCTTGATCATGGTGTATGAGCTTTTTAATGTGTTGCTGAATTGTGCTTGCTCAAATTTTGTTGAGGAGTTTTGCATCTATGTTCTTCAGTGATATTGGCCTGTAGTTTTCCTTTTTTGTATTGTCTTTGTCTGGTGTTGGTATCAGGGTGATGGTGGCCTCGTAGAATGAGTTTGGAAATGTTTCTTCCTCTGTGGTTTTTTGAAAGAGTTTTAGAAGAATAGGTATTAGCTCTTCTCTAAATGTTTGATAGAATTCTCCTGTGATACCATCTGGTCCTGGGCTTTTGTTTTTTGGGAGATTTTTGATCACTGCTTCAATTTCAGTGCTTGTAATTGGGTTGTTCATAATTTCTATTTATTCCTGGTTCAGTCTTGGAAGATTGAACTTTTCTAGGAATCTGTCCATTTCTTCCAGGTTATCCATTTTATTGCCATATAATTGTTCATAATAATCTCTTATAATTCTTTGTATTTCTGCATTGTCTGTTATAATCTCTCCTTTTTCATTTCTAGTTTTGTTGATTTGATTCTTCTCTCTTTTTTTCTTAATAAGTCTGGCTAAAGGTTTGTCAATTTTGCTTGTCTTCTCAAAGAACCAGCTTTTAGTTTTATTAATCTTTATTATTGTTTCTTTCATTTTGTTTTCAATTATTTCTGCTCTGATCTTTATGATTTCTTTCCTTCTCTTAATTCTAGGATTTTTTTGTTCTTCTTTTTCCAGTTGTTTTAGGTGTAGAGTTAGGTTTTCTATTCGATGTTTTTCTTGTATTTTTGAGGTAGGATTGTATTGCTATAAACTTTCCTCTTAGATCTGCTTTTGCTGCATCCCATAGATTTTGAGTTGTCATGTTTTCATTGTCATTTGTTTCTAGAAATTTTTTTATTTCCCTTTTGATGTCTTCAGTAACCTGTTGGTTATTTAGAAATGTGTTTTTTAATCTCCATGTGTTTGTGTTTCTTACAGTTTTTTTCTTGTAATTGATATCTAACTTCATACTGTTGTGGTCAGAGTAGATGCTAGATATGATTTCAGTTTTCTTAAATTTACTGGGGTTTGATTTGTGACCCAAGTTGTGGTCTATCCTGAAGAATGTCCCCTGTGCTCCTGAGAAGAAGGTATATTCTTCTGCGTTGGGATGGAATGTCCTGAAGGTGTCAATGAGATACATCTCATCTAATGTATCATTTATGACATGTGTTTCCTTATTAATTTTCTGTTTTGATAATCTATTCATTGGTGTGAGTTGGGTGTTAAAGTCTCCTACTATTATTGTGTTAGTGTCCATTCCTCCTTTTATGTCTGTTAGTGTTTGTCTTATGTATTGAGGTGCTCCTATGTTGGGTGCAGAGATATTTACAACTGTTATGTCTTCCTCTTGGATTGATCCCTTGATCATTATGTAGTGTCCTTCCTTATCTCTTGTAATCTTCTTTATTTTAAGGTCTATTTTGTCTGATATGAGGATTGCTACTCAGCTTTCTTTTGCTTCCCATTTTCATGGAATATATTTTTCCATCCTCTCACTTTCAGTCTATATGTGTCTTGAGGTCTGAAGTGGGTTTCTTGTAGACAGCATAAATATGGGTCTTGTTTTTGTATCCATTCAGCCAATCTGTATCTTTTGGTTGGAGCATTTAATCCATTTACATTTAAAGTAATTATTGATATATATATTCCTATTACCATTTTTTTTAATTGTTTGGGGTTGATTTTGTAGATTTTTTTTCTTCTCTTGTATTTCTTGACTATAAAAGTCCCTTTAACATTTGTTGTAAAGCTGGCTTGGTGGTACTGAATTCTCTCAACTTTTGCTTTTCTGAGAAGCCTTTTATTTATCCATCCATTTTGAACGAGATCCTTGCCAGGTACAGTAGTCTTGGTTGTAGATTTTTCCCTTTTAGTACTTTAAATATATCCTGCCATTCCCTTCTGGCCTGCAGAGTTTCTGCTGAAAGATCAGCTGTTAAGCGTATGGGGTTTCCCTTGTATGTTACTTGTTGTTTCTCCTTTGCTGCTTTTAATATTCTTTCTTTGTGTTTAGTCTTTGTTAGTTCAATTAGTATGTGTTTTGGCGTGTTTCTCCTTGGGTTTATCCTGTATGGGACTCTTTGTGCCTCTTGGACTTGATTGACTATTTCCTTTTCCATGTTGGGGAAATTTTCAACTTTAATCTCTTCAAAAATTTTCTCATACCCTATCTTTTTCTCTGCTTCTTCTGGGACCCCTAGAATTTGAATGTTGGTGCATTTGATATTGTCCCAGAGGTCTCTGAGACAGTCCTCAGTTCTTTTCATTCTTTTGACTTTATTCTGCTCTTCAGAAGTTATTTCCACCATTTTATCTTCCAACTCACAGATTCATTCATCTGCTTCAGATACTCTGCTATTGATTCCTTCTAGAGTATTTTTAATTTCAGTAATTGTGTTGTTTGTCTCTGTATGTTTATTCTTTAATTCTTCTAGGTCTTTGTTAATTTATTCTTGCATTTTCTCCATTTTGTTGTCAAGGTTTTTGATCATCTTTACTATCATTATTCTGAATTCTTTTTCAGATAGTTTGCCTATTTCCTCTTCATTTATTTGGACTTCCGTGTTTCTAGTTTGTTCCTTCATTTGTGTAGTATTTCTCTGCCTTTTCATTATTTATTTATTTATTTTTTTGACTTTTTGTGTTTGAGGTCTCCTTTTTTCAGGCTTCAAGGTTGAATTCTTTCTTCCTTTTGGTTTCTGCCCTCCTAAGGTTGGTCCAGTGGTTTGTGTAAACTTTGTATAGTGTGAGATTTGTGACAAGTTTTTTGTTTGTTTGTCTTTCCTCTGATGGGCAAGGCTAGTGAGGTGGTGATCTTGTCTCCTGATAATTGGGTTTGTATTTTTGTTTTATTTATTGTTTAGGTGTTCTGCACAGGGTGCTACTGGTGGTTGGGTGATGCTGAGTCTTATATTCAAATGGTTACCTTTGTGTGAGTTCTCACTATTTGATATTCCCCAGATTTAGTTCTCTGGTAGTCGAGGGTCTTGGAGTCAGTGCTCCCACTCCAAAGGCTCAGGGCTTGATCTCTGGTCAGGAATGAAGATTCCACAAGTGGTTTGCTATGGCATTAAGTGAGGTTAAAACAAATACCCAAAAACAAGAAACCAAAGATGAACTCCAGACAAATGGCAGTTACAAAATCAGGCAAATAATAATTAAAATAATGGAATATACACATATACATATACACCTATGAGCAAAGTCATTTTCTAACAAAAATGAAGTACAGTAGATTGACCTGATGAATAAAGGAAATAAAAATTATATTTACCAGTTAAGAACAAAACTAACTAAAGTAAAAACTGGAAAACAAAAATAAAAGCAAGTTGTCAAGTGGGGAATAAAGCAATGAAAACAAAACTAACAGATATGTTGAGAGGAAAGGAAAAAAGAAAAGATAGAAAGAATAGATATGCAAAGTTAAGTAGAGGTAGATGAAGATTTGTATACATTGAAGATCAACTGCAAGGGGAAAAGAACAGTAGGAAAAACAAAGAAAAGAATAAATGTAGAAAAAATATGATAGGTTTAAAAAAATTAAAAATTAAAATTATAAAAAAGAGAAAAGGAAAAAAAGGAAGAAGAAAGAAAAACAAACAAACAAAAAAGGAAAACTCCACAGAACTGCAAAAGCCCAACATATAGGCAGAGGTTTATAACGCCATTAAAAAATGTGACTGAATATACACATATACATATACACCCATAAGCAAAATCTGAACAGTCCAACAAAAATAAAGTGCAATAGATTAACCTGGAGAACAAAGGAAACCAAATATTATATCTACTCATTACGAACAAAACTTACTAAAGCACAGACTGGAAAACAAAACTAAAGCAAGGTACCAATTGAGGAATAAAGCAATGAAAATAAAACTAACAATTATGTTGAGAGGAAAGAAAGAAAGAATAGATATGCAAAGTTAAATAGAGGTAGATAAAGAAGATTTGGGAGAAGGCAATGGCATCCCACTCCAGTACTCTTGCCTGGAAAATCCCATGGATGGAGGCGCCTGGTGGGCTGCAGTCCATGGGGTCGCTAAGAGTCGGGCACGACTGAGCGACTTCCCTTTCACTTTTCACTTTCATGCATTGGAGAAGGAAATGGCAACCCTCTCCAGTGTTCTTGCCTGGAGAATCCCAGGGACAGAGGAGCCTAGTGGGCTGCTGTCTAAGGGGCACGACTGAAGCGACTTAGCAGCAGCAGCAAAGAAGATTTATATACATTAGCTGCAAGGGGAAAAGAAGAGGAAAAGCAAACAACGGAATAAATGTAGAAAAAATAATAATAGGTTTCAAAAAGTAATTAGCCTCCACGTAAAATAAATAAATTTATAATAGTAAAAAAAAAGAGAGAGAAAAGAAAAAAAAGGAAAACTCCACAGAACTGCAAAAGCCCAATGTAGAGGCAGAGGTTTATACCAACGATAAAAAATGTGATTGAGGAAAGAAAAAAAGAAAGCTCAAAAGCTTAATTAGATTTCATAGTGCCAATAAAATTGACAACTACAACGCGAGGGGGGGAGCAGAAAAAAAAAGAAAAAAATCCAAAAGAATCTATAGATCTAGTAAAAACTCAAGAATAATAAATGTTTCTTGAGTCCCTGCTGTCATAGTTCTTTCCCTCTCTGGGAGTCACAGTCCATCTCACCTCCCTAGGATGCCCTCCAACACTGTGCTGATCTCTGGACCTGCTGTGGGGGAAGCTCAGATTCTAATCTGGTCCTACTCCTGTATGTTCTTGCCTCCAATGTCCACAGCTATAAGAACTAGTGCATTTTCTTTTGTGGGAGCTCTCAGTGTCCTTTTATATATTCCATAGACACAGAGTCTGCCTAGTTGATCGTACGGATTTAATCTGCAGCTTACACAACTGGTGGGAAGGTTTTGGGTCTTCTTAGCCATACTGCCCCTGGGTTTCAATTGTGGTTTTATTTCCACCTCTCATGTGGGTCATCCACTGGACTTTGCTCCTGAGGCTGCCCTTGAAGATTTGGGTTTACCCCTGTGAGGGCCAGATGTGAGGGTGGTGCAGCTGCCTGGGTCGCAGGGATTCTGGCATCACCAGGTACTCAGGGGAGTTAGCGGCTAGGGCAGCAGGAAATATAGTGATCTAGAAGGGTATGGCTACCAGTACTGGCAATATGCTCCAGTATTCTTGCTTGGAGAACCCCCCGACAGAGAAGCCTGGCAGGCCACAGTCTACAGGATCGCAAAGATTTGGGCATGACTGAAGCAACCCTGTGTGTGTAGACACGAGACTTATTTTGCCTGTGGCAGCTCTGCCCCAGTGAAAGTTGAGTGTGAAGGTGGCGCATCTGCTTGGCTTGTGGGGACCGTGGTGGTGCAAGGGTGCAGGGACACGGACTGCCTCTGGTGCAGGAGTTATGGCCCTATCAGAGTCTTTTCACAAGCCTCTTGTAGCTGCTGATTGGAAGGCCTCTTTGGCCAGTCTTTCTCCCTAGCTCCACCCATTCAGGCACTTAGAGGGCTCCCTTGCCTGGGGTCCTTCTCTGTTGTTCTGTGTGTCAGGGACATAGAGGGGCCCCCCTGGCTGGGGTCCTACTCTGTAGATTGGCGCATCCGATACTTAAAGCGGCACCCTTGGTGGGGTCCTACTCTATAGTCCAATGCCTCAGGTGTTTGATGGGCCAGACTTTCTTTTGTTCAGCTGCGGATGCTGGCATGTGGGGAGAGAGAGAGTCCACCCCCTACACGTGACTCAGCAGTATCACCTTGCTTCCATAGCTGCCTGGCTTTCCTCCACAGGCATTTCCCACCACAGTCTCCTCCTTCACATTCCCTCGATCCATCTCTCTGCAGTCAACAGCAGCCCTCGCCCTGGGATTGCTTCACAATCCCTAAACTCCAGCTCCCACCTGTTGCACCTTCCAGGGTACCTGCGTCCCTGTCCAGGGTATGTATGGCTGTGGCAAGGACTGTCTGATTCTCATTCCATTTAGGCGGCCACAGATCAGCTGCTTCACTCTCAGCCTTAAATGTTTCTCTTCTGACTCAGACAATTGCCCCGATGTGGGGATCAGACCCGTGCTTCAGTTCCCTTACCCGCCAAGGGCAGGTCCAGTCCTACTAACACTCCTGTTTTCCCCGCTACTTCCTTCATCGTACTGAGTTTTGCATGGTTCTGTATATTCTTTTCCATATATTCATTTCCATTCCTATCTGCTCTGAGCTGCTGTTCTGCATGCACTTCTGTGTCTGAAGGTGTATTCCTGATGTATTCGTGGAGAGAGATATACTCCACGTCCACCTACTCCTGCACCATCTTGTTCTCTCCACAAGTCTGTTTTCTACGTCTGTGAGTCTGTTTCTCTTCCATATGTTCTTTGTCACATGACTTTTCCTTTATAGAAGGAGCGTACTGTTTCTTATCCTTTGGTTTCACGCTTAGAACCATGTGTGTATGCCAATTTTATGCACATATTTACTAAGGGCTTCATTTTGTACATTTCATCTTTAATCATCTGGATTTCCCTTTCAAGTAACAAAAATGCTATTTCAGATAAAAACAAAACCAAAAATCCACCAGTTCCTCTTAAATATGTGGGCAGACACAAAAAACTACTTTTGTATAATTTCATTTATAGGAAACATTGAGAATATGTAAAGAAACAGAGAAAGAAAGGGGATTAGGGGTTGCCAGGGGCTGGGGGAGGGAGGAATTGGGGACTGCATGCATTGGATAAAGGGTTTTATTTGGAAGAATAAAATATTTTGAAATTAGACAGTGGTGATAGTTATATAGTGTTGTGAATGTACTTAATGGTCTAGAATTGCAAAATTAAAAAGGCTTAAATTTTATTATTTTATTCCTTTTTCACATTTACAAGTCTTTACCTAATGTATTATTATAAGTAAATAGTAGGCAAATACCATTTATTTTCTGCAGCACCTAGCTAGTTGCTCTGGGCATATTGACTACTGGAAATAAAATAAAAATTTTAAGTGTTTGTATAATTTTAGTGATATGAAATTGAGCAGAGGGTTATTTGAATTGCAGCAAACTTTACATTTGATAAACCCTAGAAGAGTCGGACATGACTGAACAACTTCACTTTCACTTTTCACTTTCATGCAGTGGAGAAAGAAATGGCAACCCACTCCAGTGTTCTTGCCTGGAGAATCCCAGGGATGGCGGAGCCTGGTGGGCTGCCGTCTATGGGGTTGCACAGAGTCGGCCATGACTGAAGCGACTTAGCAGCAGCAGCTTCCCTGGTGGCTCAGAGGGTAAAGCGTCTGCCTGCAATGTGGGAGACCCAGGTTCAATCCCTGGGTTGGGAACATCCCCTGGAGAAGGAAATGGCAACCCACTCCAGTATTCTTGCCTGGAGAATCCCATGGACAGAGGAGTCTGGTAGACTATAGTCAATGGGGTTGCAAAGAGTCGGACACAACTGAGTGACTTCACTTTCTTTCTTTTTCTTTTTATCTGTTCACTTACTGAATTCTCTTGAGTTCATTGGTTTCATTGCCAGGGAATTGAGGTCACTTCCTGGGATCCCCTTATCTGGGCTTACCACTTACATAAAACTCCCTAGGGTACCTCTGCACTGATGACTGTTCACCCCCAACCCCATGCCATGTCCGTGCACAGTGATACCAATACAACCCACTCCATGGTTTCAGGGAGGCCTGGGTACAATAAGGACCCCAACTCTAAAGACATAGCTGGGTTCAGACCCAGCTTCTCCTTTTCATCAGTGATGTGTCCCTTGACAAGCAACAAGCACAATGAGGTCGTTCTGGTGTCTACTTCCTAGGGAGACCATCAGGTGTACAGACTTATAAACACCTACATTGCCTGTAAAGCCCATAGGCTGGTATCACACATGGCTCATGGACAGACTTAGCAAAGGAAGGATTACATAAAGGGCTACTGTAGCACAGAATACAACTGCAACAAGCCTAGGGAAAGTCACTCACTCCCCTTCCTGCCTGTTTCCCAGTCCTCCTGTGGGAGGGTTGAAATTAAATGAAATTCAGACATTGTCCTCTTTGGCCTACAACCTTCCAGATCCCCTTGTTGTTTTTAGATTCAGATCCAAGTATTTCATCTTGGCCTATGTGGTGGGCTACCCCCATTGTGGCTCCCAGGGTTCCTGGTTCCTGGTTACACATCCTTGTATAATCCCCACTGTTTTTAGTGGATGGACAATGAGATTGGGTTCTAACATATGGACTGATTTATGAAAAGTCTGTGACTTCTATTCATTCCTCTTCTCTTGCTGTCTCTAAGTCTCTCTAACTCTGTCTTTGCCTCTTTTTTTTTTTTTTTATCTCTCTCTCTTTCCTTTGTGCGTCAGATCAATTCAGTCACTCAGTCGTGTCAGACTCTTTGTGACCCCATGGAATGCAGCACACCAGGCTTCCCTGTCCATCACCAACTCCCAGAGCTTGCTCAAACACATGTCCATTGAGTTGGTGATGCCATCCAACCAACTCATCTTCTGTCATCCCCTTCTTCTCCCACCTTCAATCTTGCCCAGCATCTTTTCCAATGAGTCAGTTCTTCGCATCAGGTGGCCAAAGTATTGGAGTTTCAGCTTCAAAATCAGTCCTTCCAATGAATATTCAGGACTTATTTCCTTTAGGATAGACTGGTTGGATCTCCTTGTAGTCCAAGGGACTCTCAAGAGTCTTCTCCAACATCACAGTTCAAAAGCATCAATTCTTTGGCACTCAGCTTTCTTTATAGTCCAATTCTCACATCCAGACACGACCACTGAAAAAGCCATAGCTTTGACTAGATGAACCTTTGCTGGCAAAGTAATGTCTTTGCTTTTTAATATGCTGTCTAGGTTGGTCATAACTTTTCTTCCAAGCAGCAAGCATCTTTTAATTTCATGGCTGTAGTCAAGATCTGCAGTGATTTTGGAGTCCAAAAACAAAAAAAGTCTCTCACTGTTTCCATTATTTCTCCATCTATTTGCCATGAAGTGATGGGACCAGATGCCATGATCTTTTTTTGAATGTTGAGTTTTAAGCCAGCCTTTTCACTCTCCTCTTTCACTTACATCAAGAGGCTCTTTAGTTCTTCTCCACTTTCTGCCATAAGGGTGGTATCATTTGTATATCTGAGGCTATTGATATTTCTCCCAGCAATCTTGATTCCAGCTTGTGATTCACCAAGCCTGGAGTTTTGCAGAATGTACTATGCATATAAGTTAAATAAGCAGGGTGACAATATGCAGTCTTGATGTACTCCTTTCCCAATTTGGAACCAGTCTGTTGTTCCATGTCCAGTTCTAACTGTTGTTTCTTGACCTGCATACAGATTTCTCAGGAGGCAGGTCAGGTGGTCTGGTATTCCCATCTCTTTCAGAATTTTCCACAGTTTATTGTGATCCACACTGTCAAAGGCTTTGGCATAGTCAATAAAGCAGAAATAGATGTTTTTCTGGAACTTTCTTGCTTTTTCGATGATCCAGTGGATGTTGGCAGTTTGATCTCTGGTTCCTCTGCCTTTTCTAAATCCACCTTGAACATCTGGAAGTTCATGGTTCATGTATTGTTGAAGCCTGGCTTGGAGAACTTTGAGAATTTCTTCGCTAGAGTGTGAGATGAGTGCAATTGTGTGACAGTTTGAACATTCTTTGGCATTGTCCTTCTTTGGGATTGGAAAACTGACTTTTTCCAGTCGTGTGGCCCCTGCTGAGTTTTCCAAATTTGGTAGCATATCGAGTGTAGCACTTTCACAGCATCATCTTTTAGGATTTGAAATAGCTCAACTGGAATTCCATCACGTTCACTAGTTTTGTTCATAGTGATGCTGCCTAAGGTCCACTTGGCTTCACATTCCAGGATGTCTGACTCTAGATGAGTGATCACACCATTGTGGTTATCTGGGTCATGTATTCTTGCCACTTCTTCTTAATCTCTTCTGCTTCTTTTAGGTCCATACCATTTCTGTCCTTTATTGTGCCCATCTTTGCATGAAATGTTCCCTTGGTATCTCTAATTTTCTTGAAGACATCTCTAGTCTTTCCCATTATATTGTTTTCCTCAGTTGCTTTGCATTGGTCACTTAGGAAAGCTTTCTTATCTCTCCTTGCTATTCTTTTGAACTCTGCATTCAAATGAGATACACACGTATCTTTCCTTTTCTCCTATGCCTTTCGCATCTCTTCTTTTCTCCGCTATTTGTAAGGCCTCCTCAGACAACCATTTTGCCTTTTTGTATTTCTTTTTCTTGAGGATGGTCTGATAACTGCTTCCTGTACAATGTCATGAACTTCTGCCCATAGTTGTTCAGGCACTCTGTCTATGAGATCTAATCTGTTGAATCTTTTTGTTACTTCCACTGTATAATTGTTAGGGATTTGATTTAGGTCATACATGAATGGTCTAGTGGTTTTCCCTACTCTCTTCGATTTAAATCTGAATTTTGCAATAAGGAGTTCATGATCTGAGCCACAGTCAGCTCCTGGTCTTGTTTTTGCTGACTGTATAGAGCTTCTCCATCTTTGGCTGCAAAGAATATAATTAATCTGATTTTGGTGTTGACCATCTGGTGATGTCCATGTGTAGTCTTCTCTTGTATTGTCAGAAGAGGGTGTTTGCTATGACCAGTACGTTCTCTTGGCAAAACTCTGTTAGCCTTTGCCCTGCTTCATTTTGTACTCCAAGTCCAAATTTGCCTGTTACTCCAGGTATGTCTTGATTTCTTACTTTTGCATTCCAGTCCCCTATGATGAAAAGGACATCTTTTTTGAGTGTTAGTTCTAGAAGGTCTTGTAGGTCTTCATAGAACTGTTCTAATTCAGCTTCTTCAGCATTCCTTGTTGGGGCATAGACTTGGATTACTATGATATTCAATGACTTGCCTTGGAAATGAACAGAAGTCATTCATTTTTGAGATTGCACCCAAGTGTTGCCATCTCCTGTTTGACCACTTCTAATTTACTTTGATTCATGGACCTAATGTTCCAGGTTCCTATGCAAAATTGTTCTTTACACCATCAGACTTTACTTCCATCACTAGTCATACCCACAACTGGGCGTTTTTTTCACTTTGGCTCTGTCTCTTTATTCCCTGTGGAGTTATTTCTTCACTCTTCTCCAGTAGTGTATTGGGCACCTACCAACCTGGGGAGTTCATCTTTCAGTGTGATATCTTTTTGCCTTTTCATACTGTTCATGGGGTTCTCAAGATTTCATGAGGTTCATGGAGTTTCATGTATATGTTGGCTATATATATGTCTTTGGAGGAATGTCTATACATATCTTTTGCCCATTTTAAAATCAGGTATGTATGTATGAATGTGTATAGGTATCTATGTAGCTATTGAGATGTGTGAATTTATATTTCAGATATTAACCCCTTATCAGGCATGTGGTTTGCACATATTTTCTGTTATTCTATAGGTTGCCTTTTCATTTCATTAACTGTTTCCTTTACTTTGCAGCAGCTTTTTAGTTTGATGCTGTCCCAGTTATTCCTGTTACTGCTTTTGTTGCCTGTACTTTTGGTGTCATATCAAAAAATCTTTGCCCATGTCAAAGCCAAGAAGTGTATTCTGTGTGTTTTCTTCTATTAGTTTTATGGTTTCATGCCTTACATTTAAGTATTTAATTTGTTCTGAACTTTCCTCAGCTTTACTGAGATATAATTGACATATAACATTGTGTAAGTTTAAGGTATATAGTATGATGATTTGGTCCATGTATATATTGCAGAATGTTTTACCACAATAAAGTTAGTTATCATATCCTCTACCACACATAATCACCATTTTGTTGTTGATGTTATAATGAGACCATGAAGCTCTACTCTCACAGTTACTTTCAAGTATACAATAAAGTATTGTTAACTGTAGTCACTAGGCTGTACCCTAGAAACTCAGAAGTTATTCATGTTATAACTGGAAGTTTGTACCCTTTGCCCAACATACCCCCATTTACATACCCCTTAACCCCAGCAACCACCACTCTAAACTCTGTTTCTATGAGTTTGATGTCTTTAGAATCCACACAGAAATGAGATCATAACACTGTTTGTCTCTCCCTTTTAACTTATTTCATTTAGCGTAATGCCCTCAAGGTCCATCCATGGTGTTGTAAATGGCAGGATTTCCTTTTTTTGTGTGTGTGGCCGAATAATATTCCATTGTATGTATATAATTCTCTATATCCATTTTGAGTTGATTTTTGTATTTGGTGTTCAGATACCTTTCCTGGTGGCTTCCCTGGTGGCTCAGATGGTAAGGAATCCTCCTG
The DNA here is from genome assembly GCF_029407905.1 of Bubalus kerabau. NCBI lineage: Eukaryota > Metazoa > Chordata > Mammalia > Artiodactyla > Bovidae > Bubalus > Bubalus kerabau. The sequence continues at coordinate 91,197,448 of NC_073624.1, read as the reverse complement.
CAACATAGGAGACCTGGGTTCAGTCCCTGGGTCAGGAGGATCCCCTCTAGAGGGGAATGGCTACCCACTCCAGTATTCTTGCCTGGAGAATTCCATGGACAGAGGAGCCTGGTGGGCTACAGTCCATGGGGTTGCAAAGAGTCAGACACGACTGAGAAACTAATTTATTATTATGAGATAATCATCCAGGTTTATTCTTCTGCATGTGAATACCCTTTTACCCCCAGTATCATTTATGGAAGAGACTGTCCTTTTCCCAAGGGGTATTCTTGGCTCCCTTGTCAAATATTAGTTGATCATACCTGTGAGGGATTATTTTTTTATTCTGTCCCATTGACCTATGTGTCAGTTTTTATTCCAGTGTGTTAGTCAGTCTCTCAGTCACGTCTGACTCTTTGGGACCCCAGGGACTGTGGCCCACCGGGTTCCTCTGTCCATGGGATTTCCTAGGCAGGAACACTGGGGTGGATTGCCATTTCCTCCTGTAGGGGATCTTCCCAACCCAGGGCTTGAGTCCATGTCTTTTCTGTCTCCTGCATTAGGGTTCTTTACCACTAACACTACCTGGGAAGTGCCAAGGTGCGGCTTTATGCCAGTACCATGTTTTGATTACTGTAGCTTTTCAATCAAGTCTGGAGTTAAGAAGTGTGATATCTGCAGATTTATGTTTCTTTTTCAGGATTGCTTTGCCTATTTGAGATCTTTTGTGGTTCCATAAAAATTTTAAATTATTTGTTTAGTGAAAAATGCCATTGAAATGTTGCAAGAGATTCCACTGAACCTGTAGACAACTTTAGGTAGTCCAGGTATTAATTATTCCAATATTAATTATTCCTAACAGTCTGTCATTTCATTTATTTGTGTCTTCTTCAATTTCTTTCATCAGAGTCTTTTCCTTTTATTTGATGAGTTTATATTTCTGTTATTCTTATATGCATCTTGAAATTTTCAATGATGTTGTAATTTTTACTTATTTATAATATAAATTTATTTATTTTAATGGAGGCTAATTACTTCACAATATTGTATTGGTTTTGCCATACATTGACATGAATCCACCACGGGTGTACATGTGTTCCTCATCCTGAACCCCCCTCCCATCTCCCTCCCCATACCATCCCTCTGGGTCATCCCAGTGCACCAGCCCTGAGCATCCTGTATCATGCATCAAATCTGGACTGGCGATTCATTTCACATATGATATTATACATGTTTCAATGCCATTCTCCCAAATCATCCCACCCTTGCCCTCTCCCACAGAGTCCAGAAGACTGTTTTATACATCTGTGTCTCTTTTGCTGTCTCGCATACAGGGTTATCATTACCATCTTTCTAAATTCCATATATATGCGTTAGTGTACTGTATTGGTGTTTTTCTTTCTGGCTTACTTCACTCTGTATAATCGACTTCAGTTTCATCCACCTCATTAGAACTGATTCAAATGTGTCCTTTTTAATGGCTGAGTAATACTCCATTGTGTATATGTACCACTGCTTTCTTATCCATTCATCTGCTGATGGACATCTAGGTTGCTTCCATGTCCTGGCTATAAACAGTGCTGCGATGAACATTGGGGTACATGTGTCTCTTTCAATTCTAGTTTCCTCAGTGTGTATGCCCAGGAGTGGGATTGCTGGGTCATATGGCAGTTCTATTTCCAGTATTCAAAGGAATCTCCACACTGTTCTCCATAGTGGCTGTACTAGTTTGCATTCCCACCAACAGTGTAAGAGGGTTCCCTTTTCTCCACACCCTCTCCAGCATTTATTGCTTATAGACTTTTGGATAGCAGCTATTCTGACTGGATGAAATGGTACCTCATTGTGGTTTTGATTTGCATTTCTCTGATAATGAGTGATGTTGAGCATCTTTTCATGTGTTTGTTAGCCATCTGTATGTCTTCTTTGGAGAAATGTCTATTTAGTTCTTTGGCCCATTTTTTGATTGGGTCATTTATTTTTCTGGCATTGAGCTGCAGGAGTTGCTTGTATATTTTGAGATTAATTCTTTGTCAGTTGCTTCATTTGCTATTATTTTCTCCCATTCTGAAGGCTGTCTTTTCACCTTGCTTAGAGTTTTCTTTGTTGTGCAGAAGATTTTAAGTTTAATTAGGTCCCATTTGTTTATTTTTGCTTTTATTTTCCAATATTCTGGGAGGTGGGTCATAGAGGATCCTGCTGCGATTTATGTCAGAGAGTGTTTTGCCTATGTTCTCCTCTAGGAGTTTTATAGTTTCTGGTCTTACATTTAGATTTTTAATCCATTTTGAGTTTATTTTTGTGTATGGTGTTAGAAAGTGTTCTAGTTTCGTTCTTTTACAAGTGGTTGACCAGTTTTCCCAGCACCACTTGTTAAAAGAGATTGTCTTTTCTCCATTGTATATTCTTGCCTCCTTTGTCAAAGATAAGGTGTCCATAGGTACATGGACTTATCTCTGAGCTTTCTATTTTGTTCAATTGATCTATATTCCTGTCTTTGTGCCAGTACCGTACTGTCTTGATGACTGTGGCTTTGTAGTAGAGCCTGAAGTCAGGCAGGTTGATTCCTCCAGTTCCATTCTTCTTTCTCAAGATTGCTTTGGCTATTCGAGGTTTTTTGTATTTCCATACAAATTCTGAAATTATTTGTTCTAGTTCTGTGAAAAATACCATTGATAGCTTGATAGGTATTGCATTGAATCTATAGATTGCTTTGGGTAGTATACTCATTTTCACTATATTGATTCTTCCAATCCATGAACACCATATATTTCTCCATCTATTAATGTCCTCTTTGATTTCTTTCACCAGTGTTTTATAGTTTTCTCTATATAGGTCTTTTATTTCTTTAGGTAGATATATTCCTAAGTAGTGTATTCTTTTCATTGCAATGGTGAATGGAATTGTTTCCTTAATTTCTCTTTCTATTTTCTCATTATTAGTGTATAGGAATGCAAGGGATTTCTGTGTGTTGATTTTATATCCTGCAACTTTACTATATTCATTGATTAGCTCTAGTAATTTTCTGGTGGAGTCTTTAGGGTTTTCTATGTAGAGGATCATGTCATCTGCAAACAGTGAGAGTTTTACTTCTTTTCCAATTTGGATTCCTTTTATTTCTTTTTCTGCTCTGATTGCTGTGGCCAAAACTTCCAAAACTATGTTGAATAATAGTGGTGAGAGTGGGCACCCTTGTCTTGTTCCTGACTTTAGGGGAAATGCTTTCAGCTTTTCACCATTGAGGATAATGTTTGCTGTGGGTTTGTCATATATAGCTTTTATTATGTTGAGGTATGTTCTTTCTATTCCTGCTTTCTGGAGGGTTTTTTTTTTTTTATCATAAATGAATATTGAATTTTGTCAAAGGCTTTCTCTGCATCTATTGAGATAATCATATGGCTTTTATTTTTCAATTTGTTAATGTGGTGTATTACATTGATTGATTTGAGGATATTGAAGAATCCTTGCATCCCTGGGATAAAGCCCACTTGGTCATGATGTATGATCTTTTTAATGTGTTGTTGGATTCTGTTTGCTAGAAGTTTGTTAAGGATTTTTGCATGTTGTAATTTTTAAACTTTTTAAATATCATTTTTATGCTGTCTTTGTGTTACTTTGTTTTCTGTCTTTTGTTTGTGAGAAAAATCTCCTGCTCTCTTTATACTCTAAAGAACATTAAATACCAGATAATAATATACCATCTATACAGAAGTAAAATGATGAGAACTCCCAAATTCTACAATTAGGAGTTTTCATTTATATGTAGTGTTGGTGGTATAGTGGTGAGCATAGGTACCTTCCAAAATAAAGAGATTCACAGACATGCAGTATTTAGATTTAATAATGCCGATTTCTTTAAGAAAATCTAGATTAGTGCACATTACAACAAAATAAAAGCAGAATGAAATAAAGAACTTATAAATAATGATGGGTAACACTCAAATGTTGGGTATTAGTGCTCTAATGCTCTATATGTTCATTTCATTTAATACTCACAGTGTCTTTATAATGTAGATATTATTGCTATATTATTTATAGGAAATTGACACAGAAAAGTTAAGTAATTTACTGGAGTCATAAAGCTTGTATGGGCAGAGCAAGTGTATGAATATAGGCAACTGGGATCTTAAGGCAATGCACCTAACCATTGTGCTCTAATGAAAAGGGAAGTAAAACTGGATAAATGTTCTGTAAAAGGAATACTTGTCAGTACTAAATAATTTTAAAATGAGAATGAGACCAAAGAACTATAGAAATTATGACTAAACTCCATAATATAATTGATTAAAAAGTCACATCTCATGTTTAGTCACTTGGTCGTGCATCCCCATGGACTGTAGCCCACCAGGCTCCTCTGTTCATGGGATTTCCCAGGCAAGAATCCTGGATTGGGTTGTCATTTCCTTCTTCAGGGGATCTTCCTAACCCAGGGACTGAACTCATGTCCTTTTGTCTCCTGCATTGCAGGTGGATTCTTTACCACTAAGCCATTGGAGAAGCCCCTCCCTCAAAAAAAAGTCACATAATGTAAAGCAATAATTCATGAATGATACCAAGAAACAATAATCCCAGAAAGTAGGAAAAAAAAAAAAAAAAGCAGGAAGGGAGTGAATTACAGTGGCAGAGAGAAGATAGAGACTGTTAAAGTAAAATAAATCTGTAATCTTTCATGGGAGCTTTCAACATGCTTTGTTCTTATGGTTTAAATTCATAAGTATATATTTAAGATGTCCAAAATTATAAAGAGAAAATAAAAATAGTTAAATACCATGAGTGAATGAAGTCGCTCAGTCATGGCCGACTCTTTGCAACCCCGTGGACTGTAGCCTACAAGCCTCCTCTGTCCATGGAATTTTCCAGGCATTAGTACTGGAGTGGGTTGCCATTTCCTTCTCCAGGGGATCTTCCCGACCCAGGGATCGAACCCAGGTCTCCCGCATTGCAGGAAGACACTTTACCATCTGAGCCACCAGGGAAGTCCAGTTAAATACCATAGAGGACTATAAATTGAATAAAATCCTTAATAAAGTTGATCAGTAAGACAAAAAACAAAGTGTCAAAATAAAATACATAAATGATTAATTCAGGAGATACAACATCTAACTGAATTCTAGAAAGAAAGTGATGGTGGTTGTGTGAGAGGGTAGAAGGAAAAACAGGCCAGAGGGTAGAAAGAAAAACAGATAAAAACCAGATAAAATTTCTTGCATTTTTCATTCTCAGTATAGTTGGGGAGAGGAGAGGGTGGTAGAGGGCTCCCTTAGAGTTGAGTGAATGAAGTCGCTCAGTCGTCTCCGGCTCTTTGCGACCCTAAGGACTGTAGCCTACAAGGCTCCTCTGTCCATGGAATTTTCCAGGCAAGAGTACTGGAGTGGGTTGCCATTTCCTTCTCCAGGGGATCTTCCCGACCCAGGGATCGAACCCAGGTCTCCCGCATTGCAGGCAGACGCTTTACCATCTGAGCCACCAAGGAAGTCCTCCCTTACAGTTAGTGGTCTAGAATTCTACCTTAAGTTCAAGTACTTGGCAACACAAACTCATTTTCTTTTATTCTATGTTCCTGTTCACTACTTAAAATATTGCAGGTATTTCCCTAATGTCCTTTTCACAGCTGCCTTCACCTCCATGTTCTTTAGGCTGTAGATGAGGGGGTTCAGCATGGGTGTGACTGCACTGTACTGCAAGGATGAGAGCAAATCTAGGGAGGAACCAGAAGTGGGCATGAGATAGCGAATGAAACCGGACCCAAAGAACAGGATTACTGCAATGAGGTGGGAGGAGCAGGTGGAGAAGGCCTTGCTTCTGCCTGTGGTGGAGCTGATGCTCAGGATAGTGGAGACAATGCGAGCATAGGAGAAGAAGACTGGGAGGAAGGTTCCAAGACCATGTAGTAAGATGGAGAAGATCAGGATGTCGATATTGATGGAGATATCAGAGCAAGACAGAGGGAAGAGGGAGGGCAGCTCACAGGTGTAGTGGTGGATGGTTTGTGCCTCACAGAAGTCCAGGTTAACAGCCAAAAGCACAATGATGACTGAATTGAGAGAGGCCAGGCCCCATGAGGCCAGTATAAGCTTTACACAGAGCTGGGTGCTCATCAGCTGGCCATAGAGCAGCGGGTGGCAGATGGCGGCACAGCGGTCATAGGCCATCATTGAGAGAAGAAAAGCTTCAGTCCCTGCAGTGATAAACACAAAGAAGACCTGAGTCAGGCAGCCCTCGACAGAGATCGTTTTCTTCTCAGACAGCAGGTCCTTCAGGAGCTTGGGCACAGTGACAGAAGAGAAGCAGAGGTCTAGGAATGATAGATTACTCAAGAAGAAGTACATGGGCGTGTGGAGGTGGGAGTCAGCCCTGATCACCAGCAGCATCGTCAGGTTCCCCATCACGGTCAGGAGGTAAATCACCAGGAAGAGCACAAAGAGCAGAGCCTGGATGTGGGGGTCGTCTGACAGCCCAGTGAGGATAAACTCAGTGATGGTGCTGCGGTTCCTCAAGGCCATTTGTGGAGGCTGTTTCCTTGAAATAAAATAGAGAGATGAGAAGTCCTGTCTTTTTCAGAGTTTCACTCCTCTTATTATACATTCCTCTCTACTCTGCCTAGATTCTGTGCTCAGACATCTCAAAGCTGCCCTATCTGTATCTCAGTAAGTGTTTTCATCCTGTTTTGTTATCACTTCTCTTGGGTCTCAGTCTTCACATACCTCAGAGATTCCTATAAAAATGAATATCTCTGGATTACCTACACATTCATAGTATTTAGATTCTGATCCATCCATTTTACAGTTTAGAAATCCCCAAAATTCTAGCACATATCTGCAGTGATTTTCTAAACCTTTTCTTCTCTTTTCAGTTTCTCAATCATATGTATATTATTTATTTATTTATTTATTTTTTGTTTTGTTTTTTTTTTTTTGATTTTTTAAAAAATTTTATTTTATTTTTAAACTTTACATAACTGTATTAGTTTTGCCAAACCTGTGGCGGATTCATTTTGATATATTTTTTATTTAAAACCTTACTAAGATTGATGATGTCTCTGAGCAGTCTCATCCTTTAGTCCAGTGGCTTCAGTTACAGTAATGCCTGGCAGCAATATTTCAGTGTTGCCATGCAGTCTATCTGTGTTGCATAGGGGCTACTGTTGTTGAATTTCAAGGATGCTGTTATCTACACAGGTGTGTTGTCTCATGTCATTGCAACACCGTTTGATGCTCTCTCATTTTTTTATAATCCACAAGCGATTTTGCCATTGCTGCAAGAAGCTCTTGCATTCATGTTGTGGATACATTATTCTGTTTTCCCAGGAGGGTCAAAGTGGAAAGAGTCTCATAATTTTCTTTTAAACTTTTATTGCATCCTATTATTCAAAGTATCAGCTGTGTCCAAGAGGACCAGATGGTTAGTAGTTTATGTTAATGATGATACTAAGAACCATTTTGAAGCCTAATTTCTGGCACTACATGGTAAGTCACTGTCTTAGGTGAAGATTCCTGTCTCACTTGGACCTTTCGAGGCTAATTTACAGGTATTCTGTTTTTGTCTGTCAATCCACAGTCTGATCCCATAGTAGTTTTCTGTCTTCCCAAGAACATAATCTTTCTGATTCAGAGAACCCTGTTTCTGACCCTTCCAGCTTGCCAGAAATCCATTACCAGATGCTAATTTATGTCAAGAGAAGTTTGAATTTTGATTTCATTAACAACCCCATAAACCCAAGCTGAAGTCCATCTTAGACTCAAGTCTAGGTTACCTGTGTGCCAGAATAGAGGGCAGTGTTCACCTTTGAATGTCTTCGGGATGTTAGCTTAGACCCAGTGATGGTGAAGCATAATCAGCTGGAGAAATGTCTTTTGAGGATCCTGCATGGATGAAATGTAAATACTGTTGAAAGCAATATCTTGAATTTCTACAGGCAGAATAAATGAGTGAAAGCAAGTCTTTCCAATGATTTAGATATTTCAAAATATTTATTGAATGGCTAACTTGAAAATTGCTTCCATTCTTCCACTTTCATTCACAAAAGGGGACCTGGCCAGTGTCCACAGCGTTCACAGGGGCTTCAAGCTTTCTTCTTAAGAACACGGTAGCATTTTCAGAGAATCACTTTCTGTCCTGCCTGACACCCACATTTTGTGTAAATAAAGGTGGCAGCTACTTCTCTTACATGATTTTCAAGTTATCGCTTAGAAAGGAATATCCTACTCCCTTGCCATCTCTAAATAGCATCTCAAATTGATATCTGAAAATTCTTTAATGATTAAGAACAACTCTTTCCTTTTAAATTCTATAATCAAGCATAAATAAACCAAATTTGTAGTCATTTTTAGAACGGGATGATATTGACTTCATTGAATCCTGAAGTATAGAAGATTGATGCCAGATTTATATTTTTAATATATATAATATTTATAATAATATATAAACACATTATATAATATAATATAATATTATTTAATTATATAATATAGTGAATATATTATAATAATATTTAAATATATAATATTTATAATATTTTGAGTGAGAGCAGAAAAAGACTAAAGGGAGAAACTGAGAGGTTAATTGTGGACGGGTAGGAGATGTAAAAAGTGGATTTCAGAAGTGTCTTAGATAAGCACCTGTGTCACCATTTTGCCAACACAGACACTTCCTATCCATGGCACATCTGGCCATATGATCTATATCTCTTACAAAGAGATGAAGTAGGATACTGGATATGTCTCTGATTTTATAGTTCTCAGAAGGTTCACTAAAATAAACATCTTCCCTAATTCAGCTGTTTAATAGAGAAAATCCAAATGAATTTCACCAATTTTGGATTAAGTCCAAAGTTAAGAGGAACAACTCTGATGGAGATATTATCTTAGTTACCTGAGCTTGCCTGGATCAGTTATTTGACAGTAGGTTTCAATAAAATGAGAGACTTTTTAGGTGTCTGGTGAAGAGTCCTGCTTGAACTGGCTGCTAAGAGAAGTTTCTGGAATGAAGAAGTGAATGAAGAGTGTGTGTGTGGAAGTCAGACTGGACGAGGTGACTTGAGGGATCCAGCATGTGAGGGGTAACAGTCAGACCCTAGGTGCAAGAGGAAGGAACCTGATTCGAGAAGGATATCAGCCCTGGAAGCAGGAAGGACCAAAAGCAAACTTCGTCCATTTGAATTGCTTGTCAGGACTCTTCTCTCCTCTGCATCCTTGCACTGTTCACAGTATCTCTGAAGTGACTAGATATGAGGGTGATTTCAATCATGGAAAAAAATCTACTACAGTTCTCATAACTGGAGTACTGAGAAAGCAGATAAATAGGTACCTCAAACATTGTAATATATATCACTGATACCCTCATTTCATTCCAGGCTTCAGCTTTCTGCAATCTTTTGGGATCCTGAAACAGGAGAGGATTGATGCCCAGGCTTTAAAGTGTTACTGTCCTTTGTGTTAAGCAGAGAGGGAAGAAAGACCTTTCAGAGAAGGTGTCCAAGGCAGCTGTACAAATGCCCCATTTGGAGAAGCAGGTATCAGAGTCCCATCCAGGGGAGATGGCCTGCCAAGGAGTAAGATATTTCCACCTCTACCTGAGGGGTGAGGAATGGGCAGCTCAGGAACCTCCAGGTTTTGGACTAATGAACTGTATCATGAAGTGGCAGGAGGAGGAGGTGGAGGAGAGGATAGGCAGCAGAATTAAAACAAACACAGAACTTTATAAGCAGAAAAAAGGGGGGAACACCAGAAAATCAGAGAAGATATTACCATTCTCCTGGCTCTTCTTGGAGGAAGCAGCTCCACATACTCTGTCTTTTCCATCTTGGGTAGACAGGTCATAGGTAAGGTCTCCCTACAAGGGAACCTCTGTCACGAGAGGTTGACTCTTTGTTATTGAGTATATAGCTTTTTCTCTTTGCCATCAGCTAGTGAAGGAAATTAGAAAGCTGCAAGCTCTGGAAGCCATAGGTATACCACAGTTATCAGGATTGTTCCCTGAATGACTTAACCTAGAGTGCTGTCTGCAATGCAAGACACAGTATAGAAAGATAAGAAAAATTTCTCTAAAGAAGCTCATATTTTGAACAACAGGCATGTATTTCATTAAAATCTTCTTCCATGATCTCAAGTGCAATAACTTGTCTTCTCTTCATTCATTTCCTCTGTGATTCTAAATACTCTTTTAAGAGCATCACTTAAAGAAAGAACTCTCTAATAGAACCAATCAGAAGGCCATCTGTGCTTCTGCAGCCAAGGGCTGAGTTTGGGACCCAGTGGAAGCTGGGGTATTGTCCTGTATTCCCTGAAGTCTCCGCCTGAAGCCAAGCTCTTGGCTCTCTAACTGCACAGTTTCCACTTAACTGGAAAGTTAAACTTGGTAGGAGACACAGGGGATTCTCTCCAGGACAATATTTGAAGTTTCTGATTAAGGCAATTATTTAAAACCTAGAAGAGAACTCTTATTAGCCTTGGGGGGTGGTAGGGGAGAAAGGAGAATAATAAAAAGCCTTTAAGAAATGTCTGCTGAAAAGCTGACATTTTCCTCAGGTAACATGGAGCTGAGAATGTGCTTTAGGGATTGTCACGGGAGCTGAGCTATGACACAGTACTGATCTCTAGGTCATTTTTGAGTGTACATTTGAGTTTTCGTATTTTCACAATAGGATTGTCTATTATAATAATTAAATGAGAGCAGATAACCATTCTGAGGAAATTAAACCTTAAGTTTCTAGAGCTTTAATTGTTAGCATATAATGAATTTTAAAAACAGTTTGTTAAGGTATATATATTATATATATATATATATATATACACACACACACACCTTATATATAAAGTATATAATCAATTACTTTAAAACATACAATGGGTTTATAAAATTTCTAAAGTAAAAAAATTTCTTATTTGAGGCAGATGAAAATCATCAACATTTTAATGCAACTTATGTATAAGTAACAAAGAGAAGGCATGTTACTCAAATTCACCTGACTGATACATACATTATAGGAAGCATCACTATGAACAAAGCTAGTGGAGGTGATGGAATTCCAGTTGAGCTATTTCAAATCCTGAAAGATGATGCTGTGAAAGTGCTGCACTCAATATGCCAGCAAATCTGGAAAACTCAGCAGTGGCCACAGGACTGGAAAAGGTCAGTTTTCATTTCAATCCCAAGGAAAGGCAATGACAATGTACAAACTACAGCACAATTGCACTCATCTCACACACTAGCAAAGTAATGCTCAAAATTCTCCAAGCCAGGCTTCAACAGTGCATGAACCATGAACTTCCAGATGTTCAAAGTGGATTTAGAAAAGGCAGAGGAACCAGAGATCAAATTGCCAATATCCGCTGGATCATTGAAAAAGCAAGAAAGTTCCAGAAAAACATCTACTTTTGCTTTATTGACTATGCCAAAGCCTTTGACTGTGTAGATCACAACAAACTCTGGAAAATTCTGAAAGAGATGGAAATACCAGACCACCTGACCTGCCTCCTGAGAAATCTGTATGCAGGTCAAGAAGCAACATTTAGAACTGAACATGGAGCAACAGACTGGTTCCAAATCAGGAAAGAAATACATCAAGGCTGTATATTGTCACCCTGCTTATTTAATTTATATGCAGAGTACATCATACGAAATGCTGGACTGGATGAAGCACAAGCTGGAATCAAGATTGCCGGGAGAAATATCATTAACCTCAGATATGCAGATGACCCCACCCTTATGGCAGAAAGCAAAGAAGAACTAAAGAGCCTCTTGATGAAAGTGAAAGAGGAGAGTGAAAAGTTGGTTTAAGACTCAACATTCAGAAAACTAAAATCATGGCCTCTGGTCCCATCACTTCATGGCAAATAGTTGGGGAAACAATGGAAACAGTGAGAGATTTTATTTTCTTGGTCCCAGAATCCCTGCAGATGGTGACTGCAGTCATGAAATTAAAAGATGCTTGCTTCATGGAAGAAAAGCTATGACCAACCTAGACAGCATTTTAAAAAGCAGAGACATTACTTTACCAGCAACGGGCCATCTAGTCAAAGCTATGGTGTTTCCAGTAGTCATGTATGGATGTGAGAGTTGGACTATAAGCTGAGTGCCGAAGAATTGATGCTTTTGAACTGTGGTGTTGGAGAAGACTCTTGAGAGTCCCTTGGACTGCAAGGAGATCCAACCAGTCCATCCTAAAGGAAATCAGTCCTGAATATTCATTGGAAGGACTGATGCTGAAGCTGAAACTCCAATACTTTGGCCACCTGATGCGAAGAACTGACTCATTGGAAAATACCCTAATGCTGGGAAAGATTGAAGGTGGGAGGAGAAGGGGATGACAGAGAATGAGATGGTTGTACGGCATCACTGACACAATGGACATTAGTTTGCGTAGGCTCCGGGAGTTGGTGATGGACAGGGAAGCCTGGTGTGCTGCAGTTGATGGGGTCACAAAGAGCTGGACATGACTGAGTGACTGAACTGAACTGATGTACACATCATTAAAACATTTATTCATTCACCATTTCTTCAGTAAAAAGTGAGTGCCAGACACTGATCCCAGAATAAAGAGATCATCTACTCCAATCTCTTGTTAGGTTTAAGGAGGAAAGAGGATATTAGTTCTGAGGGTCAAGGTATGTTTGAAGTATATGCAAAATTCCTTTTTAAAAATAATTTTTTAAAATTGGAGGACAATTGCTTTACAATATTTTGTTGGTTTCTGCCATACAGTAGTGAGAATCAATCATAACTATATGTATATCCCCTTCCTCTTGAGCCTCTCTCTGCCCCCACCACCAAATCCCTCCCTTCTAGGTCATCACAGAGGACAGAGCTGAGCTCCCTGTGCTATACAGCACCTTCCCACTAGCTATCTCTTTTACATATAGTAGAATGTGTATGTCAGTACACTTTCTTAATTCTTCCCACCCTCTCCTTCCCCTGCTGTGTCCATAAGTCCATTTTTTATGTCTGCATCTCTATTCCTGGCCTGCAAATAGATTCATCAATACTATTTTTTTTAGATTCCATATGAATGCGTTAGTACATGATATTTGTTTTCCTCTTTCTGACTTACTTCACTCTGTATAATAGGCTCTAGGTTCATCCACTTCAGTTCACATTTGTTTTTATGGCTTAGTAATATTCCATTGTATATATGTACCAAAACTTATTTATCCATTCATCTGTCAATGAGCATCTAGGTTGCCTCCATGTCCTGGCTATTGTAAATAGTACTGCAATGAACATTGGAGTTGCTATTGTTCAATTGCTAAGTTGTGTCCATCTCTTTACTAACCCATGGACTTCAGCACTCCAAGCTTCCCTGTCCTTCACTATCTCCCAGAGTTTGCTCAAACTCATGTTAAGTCAGTGACACCATCCAAGCATCTCATCCTTGGTCGCCCCCTTCTTCTCTTGCTGTCAATCTTTCCTAGCATCAGGGTCTTTTCCAGTGAGTCAACTCTGCATCAGGTAGCCAAAGTATTGGAGCTTCAGCTTCAGGATCAGTCCTTCCAATGAATATTTGGGGTTGATTTCCTTTAGGACTGACTGGTTTGATCTTGCAGTCCAAGGGACTCTCAAGAGTCTTCTCCAACACCCCAGTTCAAAAGCATCAGTTCTTCAAAGCTCCACCTTGCTTCTGGTCCAACTCTCACATTCTGTACATGACTACTGGGAAAAACAATAGTTTTGGTTATATGAATCTTTGTTGGCAAAGTGGTTGTCTCTGCTTTTTAATATACTGTCTAGGTTTGTCATAGCTTTTCTTCCAAGGAGCAAGCGTCTTTAATTTTCAAGGCTGAAGTCACCGACTGCAGTAATTTTGGATCCCAAGGAAAGAAAATCTGTCACTGTTTTCACTCTTGCCCCTTCTATTTGCCCTGAAGTGATGGTACCAGATGCCATGATTTTTGTTTTTTGAACGTTGATTTTTAAGGCAGCTTTTTTCACTCACTTCTTTCACCCTTATCACCCTTTAGTTCCTCTTTACTTTCTGCCATTAGAGTGGTATCATGTGGATATCTGAGGTTGTTAATATTTCTCCCAGAAACCTTGATTCCAGCTTGTGATTTATTCAGCCCAGCATTTCGCATGGTGTACTCTGCATATAAGTTAAATAATCAGGGTGACAATATACAGTCTTGACACACTCCTTTCCCGATTTGGAAGCAATCCACAGTTCCATATTCGGTTCTCAGTTCAGTTAGTTCAGTTGCTCAGTCCTGTCTGACTCTTTGCAACCCCGTGGACTGCAGCACACCAGGCTTACCTGTCCATCACCAACTCCTGGAACTTGCTCAAACTCATGTCCATCTAGTCAGTGATGCCATCCAACCATCTCATCCTCTGTCATCCCGATCTCCTGCCTTCAATCTTTCCCAGCATCAGGGTCTTTTCCAGTGAGTCAGTTCCTCGAATCAGGTGGCCAAAGTTCTACTACACTGTTCTACATCCAGTTCTACAACTGGAAAATTCTTAAAGAGATGGGAATACCAGACCACCTTACCTGTCTCCTGAGAAACCTGTATGCAGGTCAAGAGGCAACAGTTAGAACATTGGGATACATGTGTCTTTTTGAATTATGGTTTTCTCAGGGTATCTCAGTAGTGGGATTGCTGAGTCATATGGTAATTTTATTCCTAATTTTTTATGGAGTCTCCATGCTTTTCTCTACAGTGACTGTGTCAATTTACATTCCTACCAGGAGTGCAAAAGGGTTTCCTTTTTTCCACATCCTTTCCAGCATTTATTATTTGTAGATATTTTGATTATGGCCATTCTGACCAGTGTGAGGTGATACCGCATTATAGTTTTGTTTCTTAAAAATAAGTGATGTTGAGCATCTTTTCATGTGTTCGTTGGCCATCTGCATGTCATCTTTGAAGAAATGTCTGTTTAGGTCTGCTGCCCATTTTTTGATTGAGTTGTTTGGTTTTTTTGATGTTGAGCTGCATGAGTTGCTTTTATATTTTGGAGATTAATCCTTTGTCCCTTGGACTGCAAGGAGATCCAGCCAGTCCATTCTGAAGGAGATCAGTCTTGGGATTTCTTTGGAAGGAATGATGCTAAAGCTGAAACTCCAGTACTTTGGCTGCCTCATGCGAAGAGTTGACTCATTGGAAAAGACTCTGATGCTGGGAGGGATTGGGGG
This sequence comes from Bubalus kerabau, assembly GCF_029407905.1. Lineage (NCBI taxonomy): Eukaryota > Metazoa > Chordata > Mammalia > Artiodactyla > Bovidae > Bubalus > Bubalus kerabau. Next base: position 91,182,342 of record NC_073624.1, on the reverse strand, counting down.
CAGGAGGAGAAGGGGACAACAGAGGATGAGATGGCTGGATGGCATCACTGACTCGATGGACTTGAGTCTGAGTGAACTCCGGGAGTTGGTGATGGACAGGGAGGCCTGGCGTGCTGCGATTCATGGGGTCGCAGAGTCAGACACGACTGAGTGACTGAACTGAACTGAATCCTTTGTCAGTTGTTTCCTTGTGAATGTCTTTTTCCATTCTTCAGTTCAGTTCAGTTCAGTCACTCAGTTGTGTCCGACTCTTTGTGACCCCATGAACCGCATCATGCCAGGCCTCCCTGTCCATCACCAACTCCCAGAGTCTACCCAAACCCACGTCCATTGAGTCGGTGATGGCATCCAACCATCTCATCCTCTGTCGTCCCCTTCTCCTGCCCTCAATCTTTCCCAGCATCAGGGTCTTTTCAAATGAGTCAGCTCTTCACATCAGGTGGCTAAAGTATTGGAATTTCAGCTTCAACATCAGTCCTAATGAAGACACAGGACTGATCTCCTTTAGGATGGACTGATCTCCTTGCAGTCCAGGGGACTCTCAAGAGTCTTCTCCAACACCACAGTTCAAAAGCATCAATTCTTCAGTGCTCAGCTTTCTTTATAGTCCAACTCTCACATCCATACATGAATAGGGTTGTTTTTTCATCTTGTATATGGTTTCCTTTGCTGTGCAAATCCTTTTAAGTTGAATGAGGTCCAATTTGCTTAGTTTTGTTTTTATTTTCATTACTCTAGGGGGTAGGTCAAGGAGGATATTGTGATTTATGTAAAAGAGTTCTGCCTATGTTTTCCTCTAAAAGTTTTATAGTATATGGCTTTACATTTAGTTTGTAATCCATTTTGGGTTTTAAAAATTAATTTATTTTTATTTGAAGGATAATTGCTTTACAGAATTTTGTTGTTTTCCATCAAACATCAACATGCATCAACTATAGGTATGTATATGTCCCCTTCCTCTTGAACCTGCCTCCCATTTCCCTCTCCATCCCACTCCTCTAGGTTGATACACAGCCCCTGTTTAGTTCCCTGAGTCATATAGAAAATTCCCATTGGCTATCTATTTTACATATGGTAACATAAGTTTCCATGTTACTTTCCCCATACATCTCACCCTCTCCTCCTCCCACCCCATGTCCATAAGTCTGTTCTCTATGTCTGCTTCTCCATTGCTGCCCTGCAAATAAATCTATTGATACCATCTTTCTAGATTCCATATATATGCATTAGTATATGATATTTATCTTTCTCTTTTTTCTTTACTTCATTCTATATAATAGGCTCTAGGTTCATCCACCTCATTAGAACTAGCTCAAATGCATTCCTCTTTTATGGCTGAGTAATATTCCATCATATATATGTACCACAGCTTCTTTATCCATTCATCTGTTGATGAACATCTAGGTTGCTTCCATGTTCCAGGTTGTAAATAGTGCTGCAATGAACATTTGGGTATGTGTGTCTTTTTCAAGTTTGGTTTTCTCAGGGTATATGCCTAGGAGTGGGATTGCTGGGTCATATGGTGGTTTTATTCCTAGTTTTTTAAGGAATCTTCGTATCGTCTTCCATAGTGGCTTTATCAATTTACATTACCACCAACAGTAAGAGAGGGTTCCCTTATCTCCACACCCTCTCCAGCATTTATTTTTTGTAGACTTTTTGATGATGGCATTCTGACCAGTGTGAGGTGATATCTCATAGTGGTTTTGATTTGCATTTCTCTGATAATGAGTGATGTTGAGCATCTTTTCATGTGTTTGTTAGCCATCTGTATGTCTTCTTTGGGGAAATGTCTGTTGAGGTTTTTTCCCCCACTTTTTGATTGGGTTGTTTGTTTTTCCATTTTGAGTTTATTTTTGTGTATGGTGTTAGAAAGTGTTCTAATTTCATTCTTTTCCATGTACCTGTCCAGTTTTCCCAGCACCACTTAATTGAAGAGGCTGTCTTTTCTCCATTGGATATTATTCTTGTCAAAAATAAGGTGCCTGTAGGTGTGTGGGCTTGTCTCTGGCCTTTCTGTCCTGTTCCAGTGATAGACGTTTCTGTTTTTGTGCCCATACAGTACTGTCTTGATGACTATTACTTTGTAGTATAGTCTGAAGTCAGGAAGGTTATTTCTTCCAGCTCCGTTTTTCTTTCTCAAGATAAAGCTTTGGCATTTGGGGAGTCTTTTATGTTTCCATACAAATTGTGAACTTTTTTGTTCTAGTTTTGTGAAAAATGCCTTTGGTAATTTGATAGGGATTGCACTGACTCTGTAGATTGCTTTGGATAGTATAGTCATTTTCACAATATTAATTCTTCCAATCCAGGAACATGGTATATCTCTCCATCTGTTTGTGTCTTTAATTTCTTTCATCGGTGTCTTGTAGTTTTTTTAAAGGTCTTTTGTCTCTTTAGGTAGGTTTATTCCTAGGTATTTTATTATTTTTTTTTGCAATGGTGAATGGCATTGTTTTCTTAGTTTCTCTTCCTGAGTTTTTATTGTTAGTGTATAGGAATACAAGGGATTTCTGTGTATTAATTTTCATCTTGTGACTTTACTAAATTCATTGATTAGCTGTAGTAATTTTTTGGTGCCCTTTTTAGGATTTTCTATAAATAGTATCATGTCATCTGCAAAAAGTGAGGGTTTTACTCCTTTTCCTTTTTGTTTCTTTTTCTTCTTTGATTGCTAGTACTTCCAAAACTATATTGAATAATAGTGTTGAGAGTGGGCACCCTTGTCTTGTTCCTGATTTTAGAGGAAATGCTTTCAGTTTTTCACATTGAGAATGTTTCCTGTGGGTTTTCATATATGGCCTTTATTATGCTGAGGTAGGTTACCTCTATGCCCATTTTCTGGATAGTTTTCATCATAAATGAGTGTTGAGTTTTGTCAAACGCTTTCTTTGCATCTATTGAGATGATCATATGGTTTTTATCTTTCAATTCATTAATATGGTATATCACATTGATTTGCCTATATTGAAGAATCCTTGCATCCCTGGGACAAACCCCACTTGATCATGATGTTTGATTCTTTTAGTGTGTTGTTGGATTATGTTTGCTAGAATTATTGCCCTGGATATAGAAATGGAGAAAGTAAGTAAGGCTTGTGAATCCAATGAAAGAACAAATGGGCAGACATTAAAGGTACAGACATGAAAAAGTGAAAATGTTAGTCACTTAGTCATATCTGACTCTTTGTGACCCCATGGACTGTAGCCTGCCAGTCTCCTCTGTCCAGGGAATTCTCCAGGCAAGAATACTGAAGTGAGTTGCCATTCCCTTATCCAGGGGATCTTCCTGGCCCAGGTATTGAACCCCGGTCTCCTGCATTGCAGGCAAATTCTTTACTGTCTGAGCCACCAGGGAAGCCCTCACAAACATGAGGGTTGCTAAAATGATGCATTATGGTTTCAAGACAGAGAGAAATAAAATGAAGCTCTCATAGGTTGATAGTGATGGATGGAATGAAGGGATGGACTGAAGAACTAGAATTTTTAGAAAGCAAGTGAAAAAGTGAGAAACCAGGAAGATTACAACTGGAGATTAAAGAACAGTGGTGTTACCATTCAGATGAGATGAATGATCATATCTTGAAGATCACCTAATTAGTACAAGGCTGAAATCATGTTGAGCAACAGTGGATAGAGTTAGTCATTATAGAAACTTGAAATCAGGTTATTGGATGACTTATCAGCATGAATGCTGAAACTGGCTATTTGACACTGGAAACTGAGGTTTACAGGAACACTGAGCCCCAGACCAAAGTGCAGTTCAGATGGGAAGGCGGGCTGAGAACAACTGATAGATAAAAACAGTGAAGGAGAAAAAGGGTGTGTTTTACGGGTGACCTCACAACTTCTGGGCTTAAGTGCAGCTGAGTTGTAGTAGCCTGACCTCCATTCTATGATGGGCCATTACCTGGGTATAAACAACTATAGTATCCAAGGCCCTTGGTCACAGGGACTAGTCCTTGACTAGTCTAGGAGTGATTAGACTTAACCAGCCTAAGTGCTTCCTTGGCAGTTTTTCTGTTCAAACTTCTCAATTCTCTATTTTTATTCCTTCTTCTTCATACATTAATATGATCAAATCTTTTTCCTATTAAAAATTTTCTCACTTTGACACCATTTGTTGTTATTTTCCTCTTTCATTCTTTTTAATGCTAAATTCCTTGAGAGTGTGGTCTGAATGAACTATTTTATTTTATGTCTTCTTACTTGTTCCACATCCTGATGTCTGGCTTCTGTCACCACGGCTGCCACTGATCCTGCTTTTACAAATTTATGGAGAGAATATTTCATAGCATGAGGAACCATTCAGTGGGTATGGATGGTTCAGGAATAAATTGGCTCAAACCAGTTCTCTAGACAAGTCAATGTGAAAAGCCCATTTGTATAAATATGCATTTGCCTAAAATCTCTACTGCCAAATTTAGATTTCACATATGATGGGATGGTATTGGTCCTTCTGATGACATAACAATTCTTTCTTAAAAATATCACTTTATTGAGGTATGATTGACATTGAAAAGTTCATACATATTTCATGTATCCAACTTCATGAATTTTGTGATTAGTGTACACTTGTGAAACCGTCATGACAATCAATCAAATAAACATATCTATCACCTTTGAAAGTTTCATCTAGCCTTCCTTACTTTATTTTTTGTGCTAAGAACATCTAAAATAAGATCTACTCTCAGTGAATTTTTAAGTTACAATACAATGTTGCTAACTGCAGGCACTATATTGGCAGTTTGGACAAATTTTTGGACTTATTCATCTTCCATGATAAAATTTTGTACACTTTGACCACTGTCTCCCTGTTTACCCTTCCCTCCAGGCCCTGACAGCCACTACTCTTCTCTCTGCTTCTATGAGTTTGCCTATTTTAGTTTCCTCACTTATGTGGGATCAGTCTGTTTCTGGCTTATTTCACTTAGCATAATATCCTCCAGTTTTATCCATGTTGTCCCAGATGATGGAATTTCTTTCCTTTTTAAAGGAATAGATCCCATTATATATATAATATATTTATTATAATAAATATATATGTAATATGTGATTCATCATATGATCCAACTGGTCCATATGATCTGGCAGTCCTATACCTCTGGTGATATATTAACAGAATTAAATCAGGATCTTGAAGAGGTATCTGCACTTGCATGTTCAATGCAGTATTGATTACAATTGCTGAGATATGGAAACAACGTAAGTATTCATCAATGGATGGATAGGAAATGTGAGACACACACATACCTACGAACTGTAGTAGTATTCATTCTTTAGAAGAAGGAAATCCTACCATTTTTGACAACATGGATGGACTTTGAGGACATTATGCTAAATGAAATAAGCCAGACATAGAATGACAAGTTTTGCATGGTATTACCTACATGTGAAATCTAAAAACGTCAGCTGATAGTCAAGCAGGATGGTTCCCAGTGCCTGAGCAGTGGGGGAAATGGAGAGATGTTGGTCAAAGATGTTGGTCAAAGGTCACCCTGTCTAAGTTGTGCAGGGTGAATAAGTTCTGGAGAGCTACTGTACAGCAAGCAACTATAGTTAATGATATTGTATTGTACACTTGAAAGTTGCTAAGAGGTTAGAGCTTGTGTTCACACACACACACACACACTAATGTGTTAATTAACCTGATTATAGTAATCATTTCACAATGTATACTTCTCTAAGTACATCATATTACATCTTAAAGATACATAATTATCTGTCAAATATACCTCATGAAAGCTGGAAAAATGTTTCAGAAAATAGCTGAGTTATTAATAATATATGTTAAATACTCAACTTTTTAACACATCACAATATTATTTAATCCACACAACAAGCCTATGAGTAGAGAGTATTATCAATCCTATTTTATATATGAGAAAAGGACATGGAAGATCATGAGTTTTGGTTAACGTATAAAACTGCTGCCTAATCCCAAATCACTAAGTCATGTACTTAACTTTAACTCTAAACTAAACCCCTGACTGCTTAAATCAAAAGTAACATGTTTTCCAGATGCTCCTTGCGGTGAATCAACTAAGTAAGTTGTTATTCTTAATTTCACTCACTGAAATAATTTTCTTTGGATCATCTATTGGCGTACCATGAAGTTCATCATCTTTGTCTCTTGGCCATAAATGCAGAATACCCCAGTATAATAACACCTTACCTTTGCTTGATAGATTTGTGTGTATTAATTAATTTTAATCTACTATTTCAAGAGTGTAAAATTGCAACTTTATTTTGTTATAGTTGATGATAATTTCTCTTTCAAGCTGCCATTTAAGTCTGATGCAGAATCCAGCCATTTAATTATGAACTCAGTCAAAGTCAGTAAATTCTCAGTCATCGATAGATGACTCATCTAAAACTCATTCACATTCATGATTTCCACCTTCGTGTGTTACCATGGGAAATGTTATACTTCGGGGCAGGCACCGGTTGTGGTGTTTGTGGCGGGCATCTAGATCACAACAGTGGCTTCCTTAATCCTCCACAAGTGACTCACCCCTTCTTGTCCTCAGGTATATATCTCTCCTTGGCAATCCATGTGGCTTGAATCACTGTCAGCCAGTTGCTGGCAATGCTGACCATGCTGAATCCTGTAGTTCAACTATTGCTTATTCTACTCATAGGATACTTTGCTGGTCACTAGTTCTCTCACTGTAAGATAATGTTCTTGTATCTCTAGCAGAAACACTAAAGTCTTCATCTGTCCTCCCAGGCCTTTCTAACTCCAAAAGAAACTGAGAAGATTGTCTCCTACCTACTTATGTCTATGTAATTCATACTACCTTTTCTGGGCCATGGTGGTTGTGTCATTGTTTGTGGGACAATTTCAAAGGGCTTACCATTTTCCTGAGCCACACACAGAGACAAGACTCAATTCTTTATTGTCACATCTTCATACTTACTGGGAGAGATAACCTTTAGTACCCATAAGCATGTAACAAACATGGTGCAAGGGTTGGATGGCAGAGCACCACTTGCTCACAACTGCTGCTACTGCTAAGTTGCTTCAGTCGTGTACAACTCTGTGCGACCCCATAGACGGCAGCCCACCAGGCTCCCCCATCCCTGGGATTCTCCAGGCAAGAACACTGGAGTGGGTTGTCATTTCCTTCTCTAATGCATGAAAGTGAAAAGTGAAAGTGAAGTCGCTCAGTCATGTCCGACTCTTAGCGACCCCTGGACTGCAGCCCACTAGGCTTCTCCGTCCATGGGATTTTCCAGGCAAGAGTACTGGAGTGGGGTGCCATTGCCTTCTCCATACTCACAACTAGCTCCCCTGAATTTTCTTCTCTCTTGCCCAGTTTAGTCAGGGTCTATATGCTTGCATTTTTTCAAATAGTTTCATATCTTTTCAACTTCAAATCCAAGGATTTTTGTTGTCTTTGGTTTCTGATTCTTCGATGCATAGGCAGATGAAAATGAACTTGGGTTACAAGCAAATAAAGCATAGCTTGGGAGAAAATACCCCAGTTCCACAGTACTTTCAATTTAACACACTATAATTTCACAGATGCTTTTGAGTCTTTTGCCACTTGACCCTCTCAGTAGTTCCATGATGGTGAAAGGTCATATATTATAATCTCAAGTTGGTATTCAGAGTTATTTATATAGAAGCTCATTTTCCTGACTAAACATCACGCTCTGACTTTTCTGTTGCTCATGTATTAAAAATTGATATAGATATCTTTTGCTTCTTCTAATCCACTTATAAAATTGTTTGAGGTAGCCCGGTCATCTTCTGTTTTTTGTTACACTATCTGTTCTTCACAACCTTGCCCTTTCTGAAAGAGAAGAGTTTTAAAACTGTTTTGGAATGGATACATCTATATATATATATATGGCTGAGTCCCTTTGCTATTAACCTGAAACTATCACAACATTGTTAATTGGCTATACCCCATTCAAAAACTAAGATCATGGCATCAGTTCAGTTCACTTCAGTTCAGTTGCTCAGTCGTGTCTGACTCTTTGCGACTCCACGAACCCCAGCACGCCAGGGCTCCGTGTCCATCACCAGCTGCTGGAGTCCACCCAAACTCATGTCCATTTAGTTGGTGATGCCATCCAACCATCTCATCCTCTGTCATCCCCTTCTCCTCCTGCCCTCAATCTTCCCCAGCATCAGGGTCTTTTCAAATGAATCAGCTCTTCACATCAGGTGGCCAAAGTATTGGAGTTTCAGCTTCAATATCCGTCCTTCCAATGAACACCCAGGACTGATCTCCTTTAGGATTGACTGGTTGGATCTTCTTGCAGTCTAAGGTACTCTCAAGAGTCTTCTCCAACACCACAGTTCAAAAGCATCAATTCTTCAGTGCTCAGCTTTCTTTACAGTCCAACTCTTACATCCATACATGACTACTGGAAAAACCATAGCCTTGAATAGATGGACCTTTGTTGACAGATCATGGCATCTGGTCCCATCAAATCATGGTAAATAGATGGGGAAAAAATGGAAACAGTGACAGACTTTATTTTCTTGGGCTCCAAAATCACTGCAGACAGTGACTGCAGCTATGAAATCAAAAGACTCTTGCTCCTTGGAAGAAAAGCTATGACAAATCAGACAGGGTATTAAAAAGCAGAGATATCACTTTGCTGGCAAAGGTTTGTATAGTCAAAGCTGTGTTTTTTTCCCCAGTAGTCATGTATGGATGTGAGAGTTGGACCAGAAAGAAGGCAGAGCTTTGAAGATTTGATGCTTTCAAACTGTGGTGCTGGAGAAGGCTCTTGAGAGTCTCTTTGACAGCAAGGAGATCAAACCAGTAAGTCTTAAAGGAAATCAACCCTGAATATTCATTGGAAGGATTGATGCCGAAGTTCCAGTACTTTGGCCACTTGATGCGAGGAGCTGACTCATCAGAAATGACCCTGATCCTGAGAAAGATTGAGGGCAGGATAAGACACGACTTATTGCCAGAAAAGGAACAAACACTTGAGTCTTTCATTTCTGCATTTTGGAGAATTAGATGTAGATATCTGGGAGCAGTGACGCTGAGGGTGGCCTAAAATCCCTATATCTTCAGCACCTTTTTTCTTTGATAGAAAAAAAAATTCCCAAGCTTTTGTGAGATACTGCACAATTTCACCACTTCCCCCCTAGTTTGCCTGCCCCAGATCCCCTCTATATAGGATTTGTAGTTTCTCACTGTCAGCCAAGATTTAGGGGAGGTCAATGAGGGGAAGGATTCTGAGAGCATGAGGTCCCATGACCATGCTGGTAAGAGGCTGGACTGGCCTTTTATTTTTGCATTGATGGATTAGGAAGTCAGGTTTCAACTTGTTTTTAAAAGTCTTTCAGTATTTGTTAAAGTGTATATTCTTCAAAACTGAAGAAGGAGAAGCTCTATACAGTCAGCAAAAATAAGACTGGGAGCTGACTGTGGCTCGGATCATGAACTCCTTATTGCAAAATTCAGACTTAAATTGAAGAAAGTAGGGCAAATCACTGGACCATTCAGGTATGACCTAAATCAAATCCCTTATGACCATACAGTGGAAGTGACAAATAGATTCAAGGGATTAGAATTGATAGAGTGCCTGAAGGTCTGTGAAGGAGGTTTGTAACATTGTACAGGAGGCAGTGATCAAAACCATCTCCAAGAAAAAGGAATGCAAAAAGGCAAAAACGCTTGTCTGAGGAGTCCTTACAAATAGCTGAGAAAGGAAGAGAAGCAAAAGCAAAGGAGAAAAGGAAAGATATATCCATCTGAATGCAGAGTTCCAAAGAATAACACGGTGAGATAAGAAAGCCTTTCTAACTAAACAATGCAAAAAATTTGAGGAAAACAATAGAATGGGAAAGAATAGAGATCTCGTCAAGAAAATTAGAGATACCAAGGGAACATTTCATCAAAGATGGGCACAATAAAGGACAAACAGTGCGGACTTAACAGAAGCAGAAGATATTAAGAAGAGGTGGCAAGTATACACAGAACTATACAAAAAAGATCTTAATGACCCAGTTATGCCTTAGAAAGCATCACTACAAACAAAGCTAGTGGAGGTGATAGAATTCCAGTTGAGCTATTCCAAATCCTGAAAGATGATGCTGTGAAAGTGCTGCACTCAACATGCCAGCAAATTTGGAAAACTCAGCAGTGGCCACAGGACTGGAAAAGGTCAGTTTTCATTCCAATCCCAAAAAAAGGCAATGCCAAAGAATGCTCAAACTACCACACAATTGCACTCATCTCACACGCTAGTAGAGTAATGCTTAAAATTCTCCAAGCCAGGCTTCAGCAATATGTGAACCGTGAACTTCCTGATGTTCAAGCTGGTTTTAGAAAAGGCAGAGGAACCAGAGATCAAATTGCCAACATCTGCTGGATCATGGAAAAAGCAAGAGAGTTCCAGAAAAACATCTATTTCTGCTTTATTGACTATGCCAAAGCCTTTGACTGTGTGGATCACAATAAACTGTGGAAAATTTTGAAAGATAGGAATACCAGACCACCTGACCTGCCTCTTGAGAAACCTGTATGCAGGTCAGGAAGCAGCAGTTAGAACTAGACATGGAACAACAGACTGATTCCAAATAGGAAAAGGAGTATGTCAAGGCTGTATATTGTCACCCTGCTTATTTAACTTATATGCAGAGAACATCATGAGAAACGCTGGGCTGGAAGAAGCACAAACTGGAATCAAGATTGCCAGGAGAAATATCAATAAGCTCAGATATGCAGATGACACCACCCTTATGAAAGTGAAGAGAAAAGTGAAAGGCAGAAAGTGAAGAGGAACTAAAGAGCCTCTTGATCAAAGTGAAAGAGGAGAGTGAAAAGGCTGGCTTAAAACTCAACATTCAGAAAACTAAGATCATGGCATCTGGTCCCATCACTTCATGGGAAATAGATGGGGAAACAGTGGAAACAGTGTCAGATTTTATTTTTGGGGGTTCCAAAATCACTGTAGATGGTGATTGCAGCCATGAAATTAAAAGACTCTTACTCCTTGGAAGGAAAGTTATGACCAACCTAGGTGGTGGTTTAGTCACTCAATCATGTCCGACTCTTGTGACCCCATGGACTATAGCCTGCCAAGCTCCTCTGTCCATGGGATTCTCCAGGCAAGAATACTGGAGTGGATTGCCATTTCCTTCTCTAGGGGATCTTCCCAACCTAGGAATCGAACCCAGGTTCCTGAACTGTAGGCAGATTCTTTACCAACTGAGCTATGAGGGAAAGCACAGACATTACTTTGTCACCAAAAGTCTGTCTAGTCAAGGCTATGGTTTTTCCAGTGGTCATGTATGGATGTGAGAGCTGGACTATAAAGAAAGCTGAGCACTGAAGAATTGATGCTTTTGAACTGTGGTGTCAGAGAAGACTCTTGAGAGTCCCTTGGACTGCAAGGAGATCCAACCTGTCCATGCTAAAGGAAATCAGTCCTGGATTTTCATTGGAAGGACTGATTTTGAAGCTGAAACTCCAATATTTTGGCCACCTGATGTGAAGAGCTGACTCATTTGAAAATACCCTGATGCTGGGAAAAATTGAAGGCAGGAGAAGGGGACGACAGAGGATGAGATGGTTAGATGGCATCAATGGACATGGGTTTAGGTGAACTCCGGGAGTTGGTGATGGACAGGGAGGCCTGGCGTGCTGTGGTTCATGGGGTCACAGGGAGCCAGACACGACTGAGCGACTGAACTGAACTGAACTGAAAATATACAGAAGACGTGTCTCCAATAATTTAATCAAGGCCACATATGGTCCACACAAATTTGTTTAACAAATTCTTCTTCATTTTGGTGTGTGTGCTAGATATTAACAGATGATCTGGTCTCAAGGTAAATATTGCATGTTTCTTGTCATTTAATTATGACCTCCTAGGTGGAAATTGGCATTATTTTTGTAATTTCATCATTTTGAGGGATAAATCCAAGTGGAACTCATTCCTTAACTTTTGATTGCACATTATCAAATAGATGCCTCAGTACTAGGAAGAAAGCATATCTCCTAGTAATAGAGGCCAATTTGGCTTAATTTTTAAAAATTGAACTACAGTTGGTTTACAGTGTTGTGTTAGTTTCAGGTATAGAGCACAATGATTCCGTTTATATATATATATATATATATATATATCACTTAGTATGATAATCTCTAGGTTCATCCATGTTGCTGAAAATCACATTATTTCATTCTTTTTATGGCTTAGTAACATTCCATCACACACACACACACACACACACACACACACACACACACATACATATAACACATCTTTAACCATTCATCTGTTCATGGACATTTAGGTATCTTCCATGCCTTGGCTATTGTACCTAGTGCTGCTATGAACATTAGGGTACATGTATCTTTTCATATTAGAGTTTCTTTGGGTATGTGCAACCTCAGAGTGGGATTGCAGGATCATGTGGTAACTCTAGTTTTAGTTTTTTAAAGAACCTCCCTACTGTTCTCCACAGTGGCTGCACCAATTTACATCCTCACCAAAAATATAGGGGTGTTCCTGTTTCTCCATACCCTCTCCAGAATTCATTATTTTTGCATTATTTTGATGATGGCCATTCTGACTGGAGTGAGGTACATTTTGATGTTGTAGTTTTGATTTGCATTTCTCTGATAATTGGGCTTCCTAGGTGGGGCAGTTGGAGAAGGCAATGGCACGCCACTCCAGTACTCTTGCCTGACGGAGGAGCCTGGAAGGCTGCAGTACATGGGGTCACTGATGGTCAGACACGACTGAGCGACTTCACTTTCACTTTTCACTTTCATGCATTGGAGAAGGAAATGGCAACCCACTCCAGTGTTCTTGCCTGGAGAATCCCAGTGACGGGGGAGCCTGGTGGGCTGTCATTTATGGGGTGGCACAGAGTTGGACACGACTGAAGCAACGCAGCGGCAGCAGCAGCAGCAGGTGGGGCAGTGGTAAAGAATTCACCTGCCATTGCAGAAGATGCAGGTTTGATCCCTGAGTTGGAAAGATCTTCTGGAGGAGGGAGTGGCAACCCACCCCAGTATTCTTGTATGAAAAATCCCATGGATAGAGGAGCCTGGTGGGCTCTAGTCCATGGGGTCGCAAAGAGTCAGACACCACTGAGTGACTGAGCACACACACAATACTTAGTGATGTTGAACATCTTTTCATGTGCCTGTATGTCTTCTCTGGAGAAATATCTATTTAGGTCTTCAGCCTATTTTATGACTTTTTTTTTTTAATGTAGAGCTGCATGAGCTATTTGCATATTTTAGAGATGGTGACTGCAGCCATGAAATTAAAAGATGCTTACTCCTTGGAAGGAAAGTTATGACCAACCTAGATAGCATATTCAAAAGCAGAGACATTACTTTGCCAACAAAGATTCGTGTGGCTCAGGAAAATGGTAAGCCCTTTGAAATTGTCCCACAAACAATGACACAACCACCATGGCCCAGAAAAGGTAGTATGAATTACATAGACATAAGTAGGTAGGAGACAATCTTCTCAGTTTCTTTTGGAGTTAAAAAGGCCTGGGAGGACAGATGAAGACTTCAGTGTTTCTGCTAGAGATACAAGAACATTATCTTACAGTGAGAGAACTAGTGACCAGCAAAGTATCCTATGAGTAGAATAAGAAATAGTTGAACTACAGGATTCAGCATGGTCAGCATTGCCAGCAACTGGCTGACAGTGATTCAAGCCACATGGATTGCCAAGGAGAGATATATACCTGAGGACAAGAAGGGGTGAGTCACTTGTGGAGGATTAAGGAAGCCACTGTTGTGATCTAGATGCCCACCACAAACACCACAACCGGTGCCTGCCCCGAAGTATAACATTTCCCATGGTAACACACGAAGGTGGAAATCATGAATGTGAATGAGTTTTAGATGAGTCATCTGTCGATGACTGAGAATTTACTGACTTTGACTGAGTTCATAATTAAATGGCTGGATTCTGCATCAGACTTAAACCTCCACTAGCTTTGCGTTTTCTGTACCTGCATAACTATTTCCTCATCAGATTTGTGAAGTTTTCAGCCATAATTCCCCACAATGCTTTTTTGCTCCCTTTCTCTCTTTCTTCTCCTTCTGGGACCCCTATATTGCACATTTGATATGCTTGACATTGTTGTAGAGGTCCCTTCAGTTATTTTCTTTCTGTAAATTTGTATTTCTTTTTGCTCTTTTATTGAATGATTTTCATTATTTTATCTTATAGTTGACTAGCGTGTTCTTTTGTATTATGTGTCTTCTCTTAATATCTATTAGGATATTTTCATTTCAGTTATTGTACTCTTCAGTTTTGACTGGTTCTCTTTTGTAGTTTCTAATTCCTTATTAAAACTCTCACTGTGTTCACTTATTCTTTTCGCTAATTCAGTTAACATTCTTTTTGGTAATGCTCTGAACTCTTTTTCTGGGAAATTGTTTTTCATTTTATTTCAGAGTTTTTCCTTTTTTTTTCTTTCAGTTGAAGCCAATTCCTCTGTGTTACCTTTTTGCATAAATTTCTGTCTCCATGAAATTATGTGAAACTGTTATTACCTGTTCTGGTCTTGAAATTTTGTCTTTTGTGGGAGCACCCATATATAGTCTGGACATGCTTGTTGATTTGATAGGATAGTTGGATCTGAAGTGAGTATGGTTCATGTCTTCCCTGAGGGTGGTGTCTACCACTTGGGGGGCGTGGAGTGAGGCAAACCAGGTGGGAGCTGGTGCGATTGTGCAGTATCTCATGAAAGGTTGGGAAAACAAAAATAGGAATCTACATTCCTAAGAAGGGACACAGAGATGGAGGAGCTAAAGCTAGAGACAAGTGTGAGCCAGGTTCAGAGGCCAACACCACTTGGTTAGGGCTGGAGTTAAGTCCTGGGTTGCTTGAGCAGAACCCCTGAGAGTTGGGTCTGAGCTTGCTATGTTCTCCTTAAGTTTGGGCTCTCCCCTTCTTAACCTTCACCCTAGAGGGGAGAACTACTGGCAGAAGAGGGCACCCCACTCCAGTACTCTTGCCTGGAAAATCCCATGGATGGAGGAGCCTGGTAGGCTGCAGTCCATAGGGTCGCTGAGAGTCGGGCACAACTGAGCAACTTCACTTTCACTTTTCACTTTCATGCATTGGAGAAGGAAATGGCAACCCACTCCAGCGTTCTTGCCTGGAGAATCCCAGGGGTGGCGGAGCCTGGTGGGCTGCCATCTATGGGGTCACACAGAGTCGGACACGACTGAAGCAACTTAGCAGCAGCAGCAGCAGTGCACTAGGCGATCTTGGCAGACAAGTCCGAGTTTCGGACATTTCTCAATCTGTTACTCTTGTGAATGCCAATAATGGCTTCCCTTGCTTCATTTTGCTTCATCCTGAATCCAGGGAAATTTGTCCCTCACAACTGTGTACTCTTTTTGGCTGTGGCAGCCTTTGCCCTAGTGGGTGGTTACACAACAAAGTAGGAAGGGCTGAAATGGCTGCTAGGCTTTCAGAGTTGAGCCTGGGGTTGTTGTAATAAACCAACCAGAGTTCTGGGCAGTTTCAATTTGGTTCCTTGCTTTATGTGTAAACAAGCATATGTGTGCCTTTCATGAGCAGAGTGTAGGATTTTTTTTTTTTACATATCTACTAAATGTTTATTTTTTTAAAATTTTATTTTATTTAACTTTACAATATTGTATTGGTTTTGCCATATATCAAAATGAATCTGCCACAGGTATACATGTGTTCCCCATCCTGAAACCTCCTCCCTCCTCCCTCCCCATACCATCCCTCTGGGTCATCCCAGTGCACCAGCCCCAAGCATCCAGTATCGTGCATCGAACCTGGACTGGCAACTCGTTTCATATATGATACTATACGTGTTTCAATGCCATTTTCCCAAATAATCCCACCCTCTCCCTCTCCCACAGAGTCCAAAAGACTGTTCTATACATCAGTGTCTCTTTTGCTGTCTCGTATATAGGGTTATTGTTACCATCTTTCTAAATTCCATATATATGTGTTAGTATACCATATTGGTGTTTTTCTTTCTGGCTTACTTTGCTCTGTATAATCGGCTCCAGTTTCATCCACCTCATTAAAACTGATTCAAATGTATTCTTTTTAATGGCTGAGTAATACTCCATTGTGTATATGTACCACTGCTTTCTTATCCATTCATCTGCTGATGGGCATCTAGGTTGCTTCCATGTCCTGGCTATTATAAACAGTGCTGCGATGAACATTGGGGTACACGTGTCTCTTTCAATTCTGGTTTCCTCGGTGTGTATGTGCCCAGCAGTGGAATTGCTGGTTCATAAAACAGTTCTATTTCCAGTTTTTTAAGGAATCTCCACACTGTTCTCCATAGTGGCTGTACTAGTTTGCATTCCCACCAACAGTGTAAGAGGGTTCCCTTTTCTCCACACCCTCTCCAGCATTTATTGCTTGTAGACATTTGGATCGCAGCCATTCTGACTGGTGTGAAATGGTACCTCATTGTGGTTTTGATTTGCATTTCTCTGATAATGAGTGATGTTGAGCATCTTTTCACGTGTTTGTTAGCCATCTGTATGTCTTCTTTGGAGAAATGTCTATTTAGTTCTTTGGCCCATTTTTTGATTGGGTCATTTATTTTTCTGGAGTTGAGCTGCAGGAGTTGCTTGTACATTTTTGAGATTAGTTGTTTGTCAGTTGCTTCATTTGCTGTTATTTTCTCCCATTCTGAAGGCTGTCTTTTCACCTTGCTTATAGTTTCCTTTGTTGTGTAGAAGCTTTTAAGTTTAATTAGGTCCCATTTGTTTATTTTTGCTTTTATTTCCAATATTCTGGGAGGTGGGTCATAGAGGATCCTGCTGTGATGTATGTCGGAGAGTGTTTTGCCTATGTTCTCCTCTAGGAGTTTTATAGTTTCTGGTCTTAATTTTAGATCTTTAATCCATTTTGAGTTTATTTTTGTGTATGGTGTTAGAAAGTGTTCTAGTTTCATTCTTTTACAAGTGGTTGACCAGTTTTCCCAGCACCACTTGTTAAAGAGATTGTCTTTAATCCATTGTATATTCTTGCCTCCTTTGTCAAAGATAAGGTGTCCATATGTGTGTGGATTTATCTCTGGGCTTTCTATTTTGTTCCATTGATCTATATTTCTGTCTTTGTGCCAGTACCATACTGTCTTGATGACTGTGGCTTTGTAGTATAGCCTGAAGTCAGGCAGGTTGATTCCTCCTGTTGCATTCTTCTTTCTCAAGATAGCTTTGGCTATTCGAGGTTTTTTGTATTTCCATACAAATTGTGAAATTATTTGTTCTAGCTCTGTGAAGAATACCGTTGGTAACTTGATAGGGATTGCATTGAATCTATAAATTGCTTTGGGTAGTAGGATTTTTACAGCCTTGCTGTCAGTTCCACTGGTTTTTAACACTAGTTAAGGGGACATGGCAGAAAGTGAAGAGGAACTAAAAAGCCTCTTGATGAAAGTGAAAGTGGAGAGTGAAAGGGTTGGCTTAAAGCTCAACATTGAGAAAACAAAGATAATGGCATCTGGTCCCATCACTTCATGGGAAATAAATGGGGAAACAGTGGAAACAGTGTCAGACTTTATTTTTTGGGGCTCCAAAATCACTGCAGATGGTGATTGCAGCCATGAAATTAAAAGACGCTTACTCCTTGGAAGAAAAGTTATAACCAACCTAGACAGCATATTGAAAAGCAGAAACATTACTTTGCCAACAAAGGTCCATCTAGTCAAGGCCATGGTTTTTCCAGTGGTCATGTATGGATGTGAGAGTTGGACTGTGAAGAAAGCTGAGTGCCGAAGAATTGATGCTTTTGAACTGTGGTGTTGGAGAAGACTCTTGAGAGTCCCTTGGACTGCAAGGAGATCCAACCAGTCCATTCCGAAGGAGATCAGCCCTGGGATTTCTTTGGAAGGAATGATGCTAAAGCTGAAACTCCAGTACTTTGGCCACCTCATGTGAAGAGTTGACTCATTGGAAAAGCCTCTGATGCTGGGAGGGATTGGGGGCAGGAGGAGCAGGGACGACAGAGGATGAGATGGCTGGATGGCATCACCGACTCGATGGATATGAGTTTGAGTGAACTCCGGGAGTTGGTGATGGACAGGGAGGCCTGGCGTGCTGCAATTCATGGGGTCGCAAAGAATCGGACACGACTGAGTGACTGAACTGAACTGAACTGAAGGGGTCATAGATTCTAGTCTTGGGCCCCAGGGTTGAAGTGCCCAGTATGTAGTTTGAATCACTCACTCACTACTAAGGATCTCTGAGTCCATGTAGTCCCCCTCCTTTCTGTGTCCCCTCTTAGAAGTGTGGGTTTCCATCTGACTGCTTCTCTTTCTTTCCTACCTAACTCTTACAGGCTTGGTTGTGTAAGAGCCTTTCTGCCAGTCTTGAGTTTGTTTTCAGTGAGAATTGCTCCATATGTAGGTCTATTTTTGATGTGCTCCAAGGGTGCAGTGAGCTTGTGTTGTCTGCTACCTTGGTCTCTTCTCTCTCAGTACCTTTATATTTTGATAGAAACCGTTTTTGTGTTCCCAATCTTTCATGAGATACTGCACAATCTCACCAGCTCCCCACTAGTATGCTTGACCCAAACTCCTCTATAGAATTTTTAGGATCTCACTGTCAGCCAAGATTTTTGGAAGGCCAGTGACGGGAAGAGCTCTAAGAGCAAGAGGTCCCATGACTATACTGGCTGGAGGCTGATCTGGCATTTTATTTTTTCATTCATGGACCATAATTAAAAGACATAAAGTTTCAGTTGTTTTAAGTGTCTTTCCATGAATATTAACATGTAATTGAAAGTGATTATTGAGTTGGGAGGCATTATTCTCCATTCAGTAAGCAAATTTTAAGAATTGTGAAGTGTAATTGGAAGAAATGTCATCATTATTAAAATCTTGTTTATTTTTAACACCTGCAATGATTTACCAGCCCACCTGACCTGCCTCTTGAGAAATCTGTATGCAGGTCAGGAAGCAACAGTTAGAACTGGAAATGGAAAAACAGACTAGTTCCAAATCGGAAAAGGAGTATGTCAAGGATGTATATTGTCACCCTGCTTATTTAACTTATATGCAGAGAACATTAGGAGAAAAGCTGGGCTGGATGAAGCACAATTTGGGATCAAGACTTCTGGGAGAAATATCAATAACCTCAGATATGCAGATGACACCACCCTTATGGCAGAAAGTGAAGAACTAAAGAGCCTCTTAATGAAAGTGAAAGAGGAGAGTTAAAAAGTTGGCTTATAAACAGTGCTGTGATGAACATTGGGGTACACGTGTCTCTTTCAATTCTGGTTTCCTCAGTGTGTATGCCCAGCAGTGGGATTGCTAGGTCGTATGGCAGTTCTATTTCCAGTTTTTTAAGGAATCGCCACACTGTTCTCCATAGTGGCTGTACTAGTTTGCATTCCCACCAACAGTGTAAGAGGGTTCCCTTTTCTCCACACCCTCTCCAGCATTTATTGCTTGTAGACTTTTGGATTGCAGCCATTCTGACTGGTGTGAAATGGTACTTCATAGTGGTTTTGATTTGCATTTCTCTGATAATGAGTGATGTTGAGCGTCTTTTCATGTGTTTGTTAGCCATCTGTATGTCTTCTTTGGAGAAATGTCTATTTAGTTCTTTGGTACATTTTTTGATTGGGTCGTTTATTTTTCTGGAGTTGAGCTGCAGGAGTTGCTTGTACATTTTTGAGATTAGTTGTTTGTCAGTTGCTTCATTTGCTATTATTTTCTCCCAGTCTGAAGGCTGTCTTTTCACCTTGCTTATAGTTGTTGTGCAGAAGCTTTTAATTTTAATTAGATCCCATTTGTTTATTTTTGCTTTTATTTCCAATATTCTGCGAGGTAACACTGTTTATAATAGCCAGGACTTGGAAGCAACCTAGATGTCCATCAGCAGATGAATGGATAAGAAAGCTGTGGTACATATACACAATGGAGTATTACTCAGCCATTAAAAAGAATACATTTGAATCAGTTTTAATGAGGTGGATGAAACTGGAGCCGATTATACAGAGTGAAGTAATCCAGAAAGAAAAACACCAATACAGTATACTAACGCATATATATGGAATTTAGAAAGATGGTAATGATAACCCTGTATGTGAGACAGCAAAAGAGACACTGATGTATAGAACAGTCTTTTGGACTCTGTGGGAGAGGGAGAGGATGGGATGATTTGGGAGAATGGCATTGAAACATGTATAATATCATATAAGAAATGAATCACCAGTCCAGGTTCGATGCAGGATACAGGATGCTTGGGGCTGGTGCACTGGGATGACCCAGAAGGATGGTATGGGAAGGGAGGTGGGAAGGGGGTTCAGGATGGGGAACACGTGTACACCCGTGGCAGATTCATGTTGATGTATGGCAAAACCAATACAACATTGTAAAGTAATTAGCCTCTAATTAAAATAAATAAATTTAAAAAAAGTTGGCTTAAAGCTCAACGTTCAGAAAACGAAGATCAAGGCATCTGGTCCCATCACTTCATGGCAAATAGATGGGGAAACAATGGAAACAGTGCCTGACTTTATTTTTTTGGGCTCCAAAATCACTGCAGATGGTGACTGCAGCCATGAAATTAAAAGACGCTTACTCCTTGGAAGGAAATTATGACCAACCTAGACAGGATATTAAAAAGCAGAGACATTACTTTGCCAACAAAGGTCCGTCTAGTCAAGGCTATGGTTTTTCCAGTAGTCATGTATGGATGTGAGAGTTGGACTATAAAGAAAGCTGAGCACAGAAGAACTGATGCTTTTGAACTGTGGTGTTGGAGAAGACTCTTGAGAGTCCCTTGGACTGCGAGGAGATCCAACCAGTCCATCTTAAAGGAAATCAGTCCTGAGTGTTCATTGAAAGGACTGATTTTGAAGCTGAAACTCCAATACTTTGGCCACCTGATGTGAAGAGCTGACTCATTTGAAAAGACCCTGATGCTGGGAAAGATTGAGGGCAGGAGGAGAAGGGGATGATAGAGGATGAGATGGTTGGATGGCATCACTGACTCAATGGACATGAGTTTGGGTAAACTCTGGGAGCTGGTGATGGACAGGGAGCCTGGTGTGCTGTGGTCCATGTGGTTGCACAGAGTTGGACCAGACTGAGTGACTGAACTGAATTGAACTGAACTGCACTGATTTGTTGTTGTTGTTCAGTCGCTCACTCATGTCTTACTCTTTGCAACCCATGGACTGCAGCACACCAGGCTTCCCTGTCCTTCACCACATCTCTGAGTTTGCTCAACTCCATTTGAGTCAATGATGCTATCCAACCATCTTGTCCTTTGTCGTCCCCTTCTTCTCCTGCCTTCAATCTTTCCCAGGATCAGGGTCTTTTCTAATCAATCATTTCTTTGCATCAGGTGGCCAAAGTATTGGAGCTCCAGCTTTAGCATCATTCCTTCCAAAGAAATCCCAGGGCTGATCTCCTTCGGAATGGACTGGTTTGATCTCCTTGCATCCAAGGGACTCTCAAGAGTCTTCTCCAACACCACAGTTCAAAAGCATCAATTCTTTAGTGCTCAGCCTTCTTTATGGTCCAGCTTTCACATGTGTACATGACTATTGGAAAAAATATAGCTTTGACTAGACAGACCTTTGTTGGCAAAGTAATATCTCTGCTTTTGAATATGCTGTCTAGGTTGGTCATAGCTTTTCTTCCAAGGAGAAAGTGTCTTTAGATTTCATGGCTTCAGTCACCATCTGTAGTGATTTTGGAGCTTAAGAAAATAAAGTCTATCTATGCATTCACTTTTTCCCCATCTATTTGCTATGAAGTTATGGGACTGGATGCCCCGATCTTTGTTTTTTCAATGTTGAGTTTTAAGCCAGCTTTTTCACTCTCCCCTTTCACTTTCATCAAGAGTCTCTTTAGTTCCTCTTCACTTTCTGCCATAACGGTGGTGTCATTTGCATATCTGAGATTATAGGTAGTTCTCCCGGCAATCTTGATTCCAGCTTGTGCTTCATCTAGCCTGGTATTTTGCAAGATGTACTTCACATATAAATTAAGTAAGCAGGGTGACAATATACAGCTTTGATGTACTCCTTTCCCAATTTGGAACCAGTCTGTTGTTCCATGGCTGGTTCTGTTGCTTCTTAACCTGTATACAGGTTTTTTAGGAGGAAGGTAAGGTGATCTGGTATTCCCATCTCTTTAAGAATTTTCCACAGTTTGTTGTGATCCACACAGGCAAAGGCTTTCATATAGTCAGTGAAGGACAAGTAGATGTTTTTCTGGAATTCCCTAACTTTTTCTGTGATACAGTGGATGTTGGCAATTTGATCACTAGTTCCTCTGCCTTTTCTAAACCCAACTTGTACACCTGGAAGTTCTTGGTACACTTACTGTTGAAGCCCAGCTTGAAGGATTCTGAGCATTACCTTGCTAGCATATGAATGAGTGCAATTGTGTAGTAGCTTGAACATTCTTTGGCATTGCCCTTCTTTGGGACTGGAATGAAAACTGACCTTTTCCTGTCCTGTGGCCCCTGCTGAGTTTTCCAAATTTGCTGGCATATTGAGTGCAACACGTTCACAGCATCATCTTTTAGGATTTGAAATAACTCAGCTGGAATTGCATCATCTCCACTAACTTTGTTCGTAGTAATGTTCCTTAAGGCCTGCTTGACCTCACACTCTAGAATGGCTGTAAGTGAGTGATCACACCATCGTGGTTATCCAGGTCAATAAGATCATTTTCGTATAGTTCTGTGTATTATTGGCACTTCTTAACATCTTCTGCTTTTGTTAGGTCCATACCATTTGTATCCTTTATTGTGCCCATCTTTGCATGATATGTTCCCTTTGTATCTCTGATTTTCTTGTAGAAATCTTAGTCTTTCTCATTCTATTATTTTCCTCTTTTTCTTTGCACTGTTCACTTAGGAAGTCTTCTTATTCTCTCCTTGCTATTCTTTGGAACTCTGCATTCGGATGGGTATATCTTTCCTTTTCTTCTTTGCCTCTTGCTTCTGTCCTTTTCTCTGCTATTTGTAAGGCCACCTCAGACAACCATTTTGTCTTGTTACATTTCTTTTTCTTGGGGATAGTTTGGTAACTGCCTCCTGTATAGTGTTATGAACCTCTGTCCATAGTTCTTTAGGAACTCTATCAGATATAATCCCTTGAATCTATTTTTGACTTCCACTGTATAATCATAAGGGATTTGATTTTAGTTCATACCTGAATGGCATAGTGGTTTCCCCTACTTTCTTCAATTTAGGTCTGAATTTTGCAGTAAGGCGTTCATGATGTGAGTCACAGTCAGCCTCCAGTCTTGTTTTTGCTGACTCTATAAAGTTTCCCCATCTTTGGTTGTAAAGAATATAATCAATCTGATTTTTGTATTGACCTTCTGTTAATGTTGTGTGTAGAGTTATCTCTTGTGTTGTTGGAAGAGGGTATAAGCCATGATCAATGTGTTCTCTAGGGAAGACTGTCTTAGCCTTTGCCCTCCTTCATTTTGTACTGCAAGGCCAAAGTTGCCTATTACCCAGGTATATCCTGACTTCCTACTTTTGCTTTCCAGTGCCCTATGATGTAAAGGACATATTTTTTGTTTTATTTCTAGAATGTCTTATAGGTCTTCATAGAACCATTCAACTTTATTTTCTTTGGTGTTAGTGTCTGGGGCATAAACTTGGATTGCTGTGATATTGAATGGTTTGCCTCCAAAAAGAGCCAAAATCATTCTGCCATTTTTGAGATTGTACTCAAGTGCTGCATTTTGGACTGCTTTGTTTACTGTGAGGTCTACTCCATTTCTTCTAAGGGATTCTTGCCCACAGTAGTAGATATAAAGGTCATTTGAATTAAATTCTCCCATTCCTGTCCATTTTGTGTGATGTGCTTAGTTGTTTGGTTGTGACCCACCAGGCTTTTCTGTCCTTGGGAATTCTCCAAGCAAGAATACTGGAGTGGGTCTCCATGCCCTCCTCCAGGGGATCTTCCCAACCCAGGGATCAAATCCAGGTCTCCCAGATTGCAGGTAGATTCTTTACTGACTGAGCCACAGGGGCATCCCCAAACTACTAGAGTGGGCAGCCTATCTTTTTTCCAGGGGGTCTTCCCAACTCAGGAATAGAACTGGGGTCTCCTGCATTGCAGGCGGAGTCTTTTGCCATCTGAGCTACCAGGGAAGCCCTTGTCCATTTTAGTTCACTGATTCCTAAAATGTCAATGTTCACTCTTGTCATCTCCTATTTGACCACTTCCAATTTGCCTTGATTCATGGACCTAACATTCCAGATTCCTGTGCAATATTGTTCTTTACATCATTGGACTTAACTTTACCTGCAGACATACCTACAACTGGGGGTCATTTCCACTTTGGTTCAGCCTCTTCATTCCTCTGGTGCTATTTCTCTACTCTTCTCCAGTAGCATATTGGACACCTACTGACCTGGAGGGTTCAGCTTTCAGTGTCATATCTTTCTGCCTTTTCATACTGTTCATGGGATTCTCAAGGCAAGAATGCTGAAGTGGTTTGCCATTCCCTTCTCCAGTGGACCCCATTTTATTAGAACTCTCCACCATGACCTGTCTGTCTTGGGTGGCCCTACATGGTATGGCTCATAGTTTCATTCAGTTACACAAAGCTGTGATCCATGTGACCAAACATATCTAACCTGTGGTGAATGGGAAGAGAAACTTGTATAAGAGAATGCATTGGCATATGCAAATTGAAGTATAAGGGCACAATGTCAAGCACAGGAAGTGTGCAGGTACTTTGCTGTTGTGATGTCGTTGGTATATTAAAGAAAGAAAATGAGACTTGTGTTAGGCACATACCATCCCAAGGCCAGAATCTTTATGGCATTATTATTATTTATTAATGGCTTTATTAAAGGACATATCTCCTTCACCAAGTAGGTAAATTGTACCAAAAACCAGGCCCAGGTTATGAGTATGACAGAAACTGAATTACGAAGAAGGCTAAATTCATGTAACTCCTATGTTAAGTTCAGGGTCCCACTAGGAAAAGACTAGGACCACAACACTTGGGATGAGGATACCTGGGCAGATATGCTTGAGACACTGAATCCCTGAAGGGGACCACAGAATTAATCTACTAATGCTTGCTAGAAAAAACCAGTTTCTCTTTGCTCAGAGGTTGTAGTGGTTAGTTTTGTGTCAATTTAACTCGTATATGGATTCCAGCTGTTTAATCAAACATCAGTCTAGATGCTCCTGTGAAAGTATTTTTTGGATATGACATTTAAACTGTTGACTTTGACTAAGGCAGATTACCCTCCATAGTGCGGACAGGCTTCGAAAAACAGAAGGCTGTAAGAGCAAAGACTGAGGTTTCCCAAAGAGGAAGGAATTCTCCTCAGGACTGGAACATAGAAACCCTGTCTGAAATTCCAGCCTGCTGGCCTGCCCTGTGGATTTTGGCCTCAAAATTACAACATGAAGCCTTACCTGAATCGAATATGCCAGCTTGCTCTACAAATTTCAGATCTGTCAGACCACACAAGTGTGTGAGTCAGTGCCTTAGAATTCACCATGTCTATGTCTGTCTCTCCTATTGGTTCTGTTTCTTTGGAGACCCATTAGTAAGGCAGAGACCAAGCAAAGCTTTGCTTTGGAAGATGTTACTTGTCTTCTGCCACCTCCCCCATGGCTTTGAGACTTATAAATGGCTGGTTGCTCAGTCGTGTCCAACTCTTTGCAGCCCCCTGGACTGTGGCCTGCCAGGCTCCTCTGTCCACAGGATTCTCCAGACAAGAACACTGGAGTGAACTGCCATTACCTTCTCCAGTGGATCTTCCCGACCTAGGGATCGAACTCAGATCTCTTGCATTGCAGGCAAATTCTTTACCATCTGAGCTACGAGGAAGATCCTTGAGACTTATAGCTGGCATTAATTCCCATCATGACTGGAGTGGGGGAAATACTGCCTTGATATGAAAGGAAGGGAATTATTCACTAAAGTATTTGCAGGACATGGGCAATATGTACCTGTAAGAAGTATGAGAACATTCATGAAACAAATGTTTTTGGTCGTTTAGTTTTCCTACTGATTTCAGTTTAAAATACATATGTAAAGTGATTAAGTGCAACCATTTTAAAGGGATAGCTTGGTGAATTTTGATAAGTGTACACTTTGTAAACACTACAGAGACCAAGTCCAAAACCTTCCATCTGCCTGAAAAGATTCCTCTTGATACTTCCCGGTCAATCCATTCTTTATAGGAAACTGCTGTTCTGATTTCATCGTGAATGAATTTATGAAATTATTACTTTTCCTGACTATTTTAAAATGTAAGTTTTATTATTAGTCAGGATGGTAAAGCCAACAGAAAGGAGACAATTTTTTATTGAAAAGATCATTTATTACTTATAGGACCACACGGGGAGGCCTTGGACTGGTCAGGAGGCAGAGAGAATGAGAGGAAAATGTGGGCAGCAGGCTTTATTGTGTTTTTTGTAGGAAGAGATGAATGAGGCAGTGTAAGCAAGTTTAGAATGGAATAATTTGAATGATTTCAGTGGAATCTGGGTTTAAGGGGCTGTCTCTTGCTGTCTGGTACCTGACCCTGAGGTGATTAGAGCGTGTGGATAGTAGCCTGCAGTGTGATTGCTAAATAAAGGAGGCAATTGAGAGTATGGGTTCTTGATTAATTAGATTACATCTGAAAAATGTGTTGTCAAATGAGTTGTTTGTTGTCCCCAGGACCTAGCTAGCCCTGGGTGGACAGTCTCTCCAGGGTCAACAAGATTTGAAGATGTCAAAGTATCAGGAAAAATAAAATGTAATGTCCAGTTATAAGATGAGTAAGTTTTGGGAATCTAAAAGACAGCATGGTGATTATAGTTAATAATACTATATTTTATACTTGGTTGCTGAGAAAATGTATCTCAAATACTCTGACCTCAAAAAATGAATGGTAAGGATGTGAATTGATGGAGATGGTAAACATTTTGCAACATGTAAGTGTATCAAATCAGCACATTGTACACATTTAACTTATACAAAATTATATGTCAATTATATCTCAGTAAAGCTGAGGAAAAGAAATTTAGAAAATAGAAACACGATCAATTCATTGTCTTTAACCTCATATAAATAAACTCATAAATAAGTACCCATTGTATCTGGCTTCTGTTACATAGTGTCTGTGAGATTTATTCACTTACTGTTTGCAGTTTAAAAATTTTGCTGTATTATGTTTCATTGTATAAATATACTACATGTATGAATTTATCTGTTCTCCAGGTGATGGACATTTAGGTTTATTATACATTTTGGCTGCAATAATAAACTGTTATGACTATTCTATTAATGTATTTTATGGATATGTTTACTCATTCTCTTCATATTTACCTAAAAATATAATTAATGAATCTTAGAGTAGACATATAGTATGCAATTAGTAGATACTGCCCAATATTCTTCTGAAGTGATTGAACCTATTTACAATTCCACTACCAATATATGTGAGTCTGATTGCTCCACTGCCTCATCAAGTCTTGAATACATCCAGTATTTTAATTTTAGGATTAGAATCATTCCAGTTATATAAAGTTCAAGAACAGAATATACAAATAGCTCTACAAAAAACAGAAAGCTATGTTATATGTTGTAAAAAACATAATGCCTAGAGTAAAACCCAATATATGAAGACAACATATTCAATAGAAGGAAAAAGACTGAATCACTAATAGTTCTATGGAATCAAGTCTAGAACTATGGATTTCCAGATTGCTTGTAAATTCAATGTTTTTCTTTTGTTGATCGCATAAAACTGGAAGGGGAGAGTATATCTAAAAATACATCCTATATTAATTTAAGCATCTTTTATATCATGTAGTTAATTTTTTTACTTTATTCTTATTTGCTCTAAGTACTTATCAAGTTTCATCCTGAGGATTTTCTATTGATCTTCTAATTGTAAATGTATATTTTTCTGCCTGAAGCATATTTTTTGTTTACTTAACAGTGGCTAGTATATAGAAATAGTACTGATTGTATTAATATTAATTTTTTGCCTATTAAATTCTTTGGAGTGCCAATAAGTTTATTTTCCTGTGAGGAGTTTTTAGGCTTTCCATAGAATTATGTCATCTTCAAATATTCATAGGTTTTACTTCTTCCTATGGAAATTTAAATATCGGATCTAATCTTCATAGAAATACATTGTATAGAAATTGCATAATTCTGATAAGTAATATGAGCTATAATAACTTTTTTTCTGGTTATTTCAAATGTCATTCTCCCAATCTGACATTTTATTATGAAGCATTTATCAAATACAGGAAGAATGATTTGAATCTTTTTTTATGAATCATTTTAAGTAGAAATTCTTGTGACTTTTATGCCTTTTGACAAATCAAATAATCTCTGTTTTTTTCTCCCTAATAATCATGTTGTATTATTGATGGACTTTGTGTAAGTGTTTATTCACATTGTGTCCCACTTCAGTATAGCATAGAATTTCCAAATAGGAATTTGGAATACTGAATTCCAAATAGGGATTCAGTACAGCATAGAATTTCCAAATCTCAAAAGTGAGGGTTCCTTTGTAATCATTACCTGGGATGTTCAGGGAAGCTGTGAGTTCTTTCCTGAATCCTACTTGACTCTGTAGGGGGAGAGGTTGGAAACAAAACAGGAGGAACATAAGAAGAAATTTAGTCTTTCCAGGTATGCTGGGTAAATGTGACTTAGTTCAACCTGTGCAATAGTGCAGATTTTTCCCCAAAGTCCTTTTCACAGCTCCCTTAACCTCCTTGTTTTTGAAGCTGTAGATAAGGGGATTCAGCATGGGTGTGATTACACTGTATTGTAAGGAAGTGAGCAAATCCAGGGAGGAACCAGAGGAAGGCATGAGATAGCGAAGCATACCTGAGCCAAAGAACAGGATCACTGCGATAAGGTGGGAGGAGCAGGTGGAGAAGGCCTTGCTTCTGCCTGTGACGGAGCTGATGCTCAGGACAGTGGAGACAATGCGAGCATAGGAGAAGATTATTGGGAGGAAGGTTCCAAATCCATGGAGTAAGATTGAGTAGATCAAGATACTGATATTGATGGAGATATCAGAGCAAGACAGAGGGAAGAGGGAGGGCAGCTCACAGGTGTAGTGGTGGATGGTTTGTGCCTCATAGAAGTCCAGGTTAACAGCCAAAAGCACAATGATGACTGCATCAAGAGAGGCCAGACCCCACGAGATCAACACGAGCCTCACACAGAGCTGGTTGCTCATCACCTGGCTATAGAGCAGCGGGTGGCATATTGCGGCATAGCGGTCATAGGCCATGGCAGAGAGCAGACAGACTTCGGTTCCTGGAGTGATAAACACAAAGAAGACCTGAGCCAGACAGCCCTCTATGGAGATGGTCTTCTTCTCAGACAGGAGGTCCTTCAGGAGCTTGGGCAGAGTAACACAAGAGAAGCAGAGATCTAGGAATGATAGATTACTCAAGAAGAAGTACATGGGCGTGTGGAGATGGGAGTCAGCCCTGATCACCAGCAGCATCGTCAGGTTCCCCATCACGGTCAGGAGATAAATCACCAGGAAGAGCACAAAGAGCAGAGCCTGGATGTGGGGGTCGTCTGACAGCCCAGTGAGGATAAACTCGGTGATGGTGCTGTGGTTCCTCAAGGCCATTTGTGGAGGCTGTTTCCTTGAAGGACAATAGAAAGAGAAATGAGGTCACTTGTAATTGTCCCTTTCCTTTATGTCATCATCACTTTTCCTCACCATCCCTCCCTGCTCTCCCCGAATACTGTGTTATAACATCTCAAACTTGTCCTCACTGTGTGTCACTGTGTGTATCTTGATTTTTTATTTTTGTTTTTGTGTCAAAGTCTTCACATACTTCAGAGAATCCTATTCTTTTTCCATAGGGTTTTAACTGAAAAAATGATTGTATCTGGTTCATCTACTCATATATAGTATTTCATTTCAGTTGAATTTTCTTATAGTTTAGAAATCCTTAAAATCATTTAGTTTTGAGAACCATTATCTGCAGCAGTTGTTCTAAATCTTCTCTCCTTGTTCCCCAATTATTATTTCTTTGCTCATGGTCATCTCCAGTTCAGTTCAGTTCAGTTGCTCAGTCGTGTCCTACTCTTTGCGACCCCATGAATTACAGCACGCCAGGCCTCCCTGTCCATCACCAACTCACGGAGTTCACTCAGACTCATGTCCATCAAGTCAGTGATGCCATCCAGCCATCTCATGCTCTGTCGTCCCCTTCTCCTCCTGCCCCCAATCCCTCCCAGCATCAGAGGCTTTTCCAATGAGTCAACTCTTCACATGAGGTGGCCAAAGTACTGGAGTTTCAGCTTTAGCATCATTCCTTCCAAAGAACACCCAGGACTGATCTCCTTTAGAACGGACTGGTTGGATCTCCTTGCAGTCCATGGGAGTCTCAAGAGTCTTCTCCCACACCACAGTTCAAAAGCATCAATTCTTTGGTGCTCAGCTTTCTTCACAGTCCAACTTTCACATCCATACATGACCACAGGAAAAATCATAGCCTTGACTAGACAGACCTTTGTTGGCAAAGTAATGTCTCTGTTTTTAATATGCTATCTAGGTTGGTCATAACTTTCCTTCCAAGGAGTAAGCGTCTTTTATTTTCATGGCTGCAATCACCATCTGCAGTGATTTAGTAGCTTTTAAATTTAATAGGATATTAATTTTTAATGAGATTTTTATGTATAGGGTCTCTACTTAATCGCTTTCAATTTATTCTCACTGTGATTTTGTCATTTATTTTGGCAGTCACTCATGTCCATTTTATTCATGATGAAACTGATATTCATGAAGATTTTATAATGCCACGTTGAGAAACAGTATAAGAACCAGGAAATAAATTCAATTATTTTGGTTAAGTCAGATCTAATTTTAGTGCATAGCATTACAGACTGTTTTCCTACTCTTATAGTTGGAGTTCATCTATGTTTTTCCTTAACTTTTCAAAGTTTTAAGTTACTTTTGATATCAGATTGGTTTGTATTTTCCTCTGTCTATGCTTATACTACTTTTCTCCACTTCAAATGTCCTCCTTTTAAATTTAGTTGATTTACATTCTCATGGCCCTTCCAGCCTTAGCTTTTCTCTTGTAGCCGGTCTTGATTGCTGCCTACTGCTCTCTGTTCGAATACTAGGTTCCCTGTGTTATGTCAGAGTCTGAAATCTTTTCTCATTTGATGTTTAACATGCATCTCAGTTTTTCCCTCCAGACTGTGAACCCCTTGTGAACATGGATCCCATCATAATAGCAGCAATCATAAGCCACCAGTTCTTATACTTCATTTCCATTCTGTGTTAGCTTCAGTTATGCCTTTTGTATGAGTCTAGAAACTTCTATATGGTATTTCATGGGTGCCTCAGACAAGACTCCCACACCTCCAAGCATAATTTCCTTCCCCTTTTCCAAATGTCCAAATAGCACTAATGCCTGGCAGAAGTTCTGCTACTGAATTTCAAGGATGCTGTTATCAACATGGATCATGTTACCTCATGTCACTGCAAAATTCCTGATGATATATCACTCTTTAGAGGGCTCAGACCTTTTGCAATAATGGAAGAAGCTCCTTCCAGTTTTGATATGGGTGCATTATTTCTTTATTGCTCTTTTAGAGTTGGGTGAAATGTTCCTACAGTTTTTTCTTAACCATAACTTTCATCCTCTTGCCCTTAGTCTCACTTAGTTGTTCATGAGGATCAGGATGGTGAGCAGTACATTTGGGAAGGGATGCTATACTCTGGATAATTTTGAATCCTAATTCATAGTTCTATGTACTAGGGCATGTCTCGAATATGAAGATTCCTGCCTGTCTTGGTCATTTTAGGCTGACTGACCAGTTTTCTTCTTTTGTTTAGCACTCTACCCTCTAACTCAAGGTAACTTTCTGAATTCATAAAAATGTTAAAATTGCTTTTTTTTCCACGGAGCACCTGTTTTTGGTCACTCTGTCCTTGCCAGCAATCTATGATCATAAACTGAATAATCAGGAGAAGCTTAAATTCTGATCACATTAACAAAGCTATCAGCTTAAGCCCATCTTAAATTAGTGAAAGTTATCTGGGGATCTGAACAAACAGTGCAGTGCTTACCTTTGTGTATCTGTGAAACCTGGATCCAGTATTAATGAAGCATTGGCAACTAAAGAATTTACTTTTGAGGATGCTGCATGGATAAATATGTAAATATTTTTGAAAGCAGAACTTTCTCATGAAACCTATTAAAGCAAATTAAAATAATGAATTGGACTTAGTTTTTTTTTTTTTTGCAAAGCTTAACTAATTTAAAGTACCTCAATTATTTGGATATTTTCAACCTATCCTGAAAATTGTGTTCACCATTCCACCTTTATTTAGGGAGGTCAGGGAGATCTGACCACAGTGTCCATGGCAGACTCAGGGCCTCACAATAGGTAAGAATATGTCTGGAATCTCTTGTATTTAGTCAGTGTGGTATTTCTGGAGAACTCTTTTCTGTCTTCTCTTGCATCCATACTTACTGTGCATGAAGACATCAACTACTGCATGATGTGATTTAGAGGGTATCACAGAGAAAGGAGGCATCCTAAATTCCCCATCCTAGACAACACCTTACACAGATGTAGTCAGTTTCTTTAAACCCTGATAAAGACTTTCCATTCAATTCTGGATCAAAGCATTCAGTTACAAGTTTTTATTTACTTACCAAGTGGACAATACTGGCTTCACTTCATGCTGAACTGTGAGAGGCGGAGTCTGATTGTTTACAAGAGTGAAAATATGAGAAAATTATGGAAAGTGAAGGGTGGGGCAGTTGATCATGGTGAAGCATAAACTTTGTGAAAAGAGAATTTCAGAGATGTTCTAGACAAGCCTTGCCCACAGTAGTTGTTTATAGACATTTTTGGAATGAATTCATGCATTATTGGTGTGTGTGTGTGTAGGGTCAGTCTGAACAGGTTGGCTCAAGGGACCTCAAAGCTTAGGGGCAAATTCAGACTTTATGTGCATGAGGGAGGTATTTGATCAGCAGAGAAAGATAGAAATGTTAGAATTAGTCAGAGACTGAAGACAACTTCATCCACTGGAGATTGTTCTCAGAGCTGTCTGCTCCTATGCTCCCTCTCACTATTCACACTGCCTCCATGGGAATCAGATCTGTTTAAGTAGCATAAAATATTTCCTGCCATCACCCTAATGGAATTCTTGCCAATTAGGGGGAATTAGTGGCCCTAGAAATCCAGTATCTATCTGTGACACCTCATTCCAGGTGTCAGCTTTCTGCAATGAGAGGATTTATGCCCAGGTTGTAAGATATACTGGCCCTCAGTGTTATGCATGGAGGGAAGAGAGAAATCTGATAAGCTGTGCAAGGCAGCGAAACAATTGGAACAATTGCATCTTTGGGAAAGTAGTGATACCTGGGTACCCTCCAAGGAAGGTACCATTCCAAGGAGTGGGAAGTTACCATCTCTAGCTCAGCAGCCAGGGATGGGCATAGTAGGAACCTCAGACTTTTGATGAATGGAATGTGTCATCAAGTGACTGTGGTTAGGAGTGGAGGAGAGGATCATCAGCAGATTAAAAACTCATAGAGAACTTTCCAAGAATGAAAATATGGGACCATCACAAAATGAAGGAGGATATTACTGGGTTTTTGATATTTTGGGTGGGCATAGCTCCAGAGTTTTCTGTCTTTCCTTTCACAGGCTGACACATCTGTGGTAAAGTCTCTCCATAGGAGTACCCCTGTCACAGGAGTTTGATACTTGATATACCAGATGGCCTTTTCTTTTTGTTGCCAATGAATAATGGGCATTTGAGTAGTTTGACTTCTCAATATTGGAAATATCACAGATTCTGGATTATTCTTCTGTATATCTTAAAGAAGCATCATTCTGCAATACTGGCCACTATATGAAAGGAGAAAAACAATCTCACTAAAGAAGCTCAAATTCTGTACAACTCACATACATTTCTTGAAAATCTTCTCTTATAACATCAAGTACAGTAATGTGCCTTCTTTTCATTTATTTCCTTTGTGATTCTAAATGCTATTAAA
The DNA here is from genome assembly GCF_029407905.1 of Bubalus kerabau. NCBI lineage: Eukaryota > Metazoa > Chordata > Mammalia > Artiodactyla > Bovidae > Bubalus > Bubalus kerabau. The sequence goes on along the minus strand of NC_073624.1, from coordinate 91,148,359 downwards.
GAACTTTTTGTGGAACCAATCAGAAGGCCATCTGTGCTCATGCGGTCACAGAGGGGTTGGGTCAGGCACCCAGGGGAAGCTAGGCCACTGCCCTGTATTCTCTGAAGTCTCGGTCTGATGCCAAACTTTGGACTCACTAAGCTCACAGTTTTCAGTTAACCAGAAAGTCAACTTTATTAGGAGGCACACAGGATCCTCTTCAGGGCCATGGTTGAAATTTCTCACTTAAGGCAATCATTGAAAGCCTGGAAGAAGCTATTATTAGGTTGTTAGTCATTAATTGTGTCTGACTCTTTTGTGACCCCATGGACTGTAGCTCACCAGGCTCCTCTGTCCATGGGATTTTCCAGAGAAGAATACTGGAGAGGGTTGCCATTTCCTTCTCCAGGGCATCTTCCTGACCCAGGGATCAAACCTGGGTCTCCCACATTGTAGGCAGATTCTTTACCACCTGAGCCACCAAGGTTAGTTGGTACTGAAAAGGGGAGAATAAGAAATGGATTAAAAAAACTAATCTGCTGGAAAAGAGAGATTTTCCTAATGACCACATAAGACTGTGAAGGCCCTTTAGGAATTCTCAGTAGCTATGAGGTATGACATATCACTGAACTCCAGGTCATTTTCTAGTGTAGATGAGAGTTTTTCTTTATACATCAAGATTGTCCTTTACATTGATTAAATGAGAGGCGATAACCCCACATTGGAAAATTATTGGGCCTTGGTTTTGTAGAGTTTCTATAGTCCAAGCATACAATGAATTTTTAAATACTATGTTAAAAAGTTAATAGCTTAAGAATATAATGAATTAGTATTAATAATTTCTGTCATATGCTATTAGAATGTCTAAAGTCAATTTAGACATTTCTTTTTGATTTCTTATCTGAGATATGTTACATCACATTATCAACATTTGAATGGATTTGCATACAACTAAGGCAATGCCAAAGAATGCTCAAACTACCACACAATTGCACTTATCTCACACGCTAGTAAAGTAATGCTCAAAATTCTCCAAGCCAGGCTTCAGCAATATGTGAGCCGTGAAATTCCTGATGTTCAAGCTGGTTTTAGAAAAGGCAGAGGAACCAGAGATCAAATTGCCAACATCCTCTGGATCATGGAAAAAGCAAGAGAGTTCCAGAAAAACATCTATTTCTGCTTTATTGACTATGCCAAAGCCTTTGACTGTGTGGATCACAAGAAACTGTGGAAAATTCTGAAAGAGATGGGAATACCAGACCACCTGACCTGCCTCTTGAGAAACCTGTATGCAGGTCAAGAAGCAACAGCTAAAACTGGACATGGAACAGCAGACTGGTTCCAAATAGGAAAAGGAGTTCATCAAGGCTGTATATTGTCACCCTGCTTATTTAACTTATATGCAGAGTGCCGGGGTCCAGCCCCGGCTGATCCAGGGTATTCGAAGCAGGGACGGCGTCGGTGAGGATCAGGATACAAGAGCTTCAATTAGATATTAATTAGAGATGTAAAGAGTAATAGAATGAGGATAGCTCAGTAGGAAAATTCAGTGGAGAAAAGAGGCTGAGTAGCTTGGTTTATGCGGGAGACCAATAAAACTTCAAGACAAGAAGCTTGCACCACTTACGTAGGCCGCAGGCGTCCTTCCGTTCTCCCGAAGGAGAGGAGACACTGAGGCCTCCCCGGTCGGATCTTAGAAGCCCAGGCATAATTAGTAAGCATGGCGGGTTCCGCACTCCAGATGGAGACTCAGCCAGAGTTTGAGAGAGAGAGAGACATGGGGAGACCAGTCTTTCGAGGAACTGATCCCAATTCTTTATTTTCCATGGTCTACTTTTATACACTGAGATGTTATGCAAAAGTCATGCGGGGTCAGCAGTCCTGACTTTTATCAAAGTCAGGTGCTTCATACAAATGTATACAGAGGTCTTAGGGGTGTTACATCATCTTCTGGCCAGGGGGCCTGCTGACCATTTATGACCCTCTCCTTGTGACAGTGGTCAGTCAACCAGGACACTTATTTCTCCAAGGGTGATTATTCTTAAAACAGACGCCACCCAAATAAGTTACATTCCTATAGGGTGAGGGTGTAGTGGGTTTTAGTTAAGGAAAGAATTTACTTAGCCTAAGGTCTAACGTGATTAATATCAAAGGTTAATACTTATTTCTTCTATATATTCATTAGTGTGTGTAAGGGCCGGGGATATGGAGACTTAGCAACAAACATTGGCTCAACAAATGAAAAACCCTTCACCAATACAATTTCTAATCAGCCCATTATACTTATACTAATAGTTTTCTAACTTTTCTAAGGAACCTGTTTTTAGAAGGTTTAAAGCATCTCATGCCTCTCACTGTTGGGAGGCTGTGAGCAATCACATGTGGCCGGACAAGCCTGTCAGCAGGCTAGAGAACCTTCAGAGGAGTTTGTAGGTTAAAACACTCTTGTCACGTCCAGGAATTATTATTAACTGGAGCTCTAAGTTAACTTCTCCGAAAGAGGTGGTGGGGGACAGCCCCCCGTAAAGTCAGAGGTGTAGGTGGGAGCACAAAGTAGTAAAGCAGGCAGGCTCTGGTTATGGGGGTAGAAGCTCGAGGATTTCCAGGGGGACTCCTGAGGCTCGATCCCGCCTTTGCGTATGTCGAGCCTCCTTCCTCATGACCTTTGCCACGGGCGGAGTGCCTCACTCTGGCCCCCAACAGCAGAGTACATCATGAGAAACGCTAGACTGGAAGAAACACAAGCTGGAATCAAGATTGCCGGGAGAAATATCAATAACCTCAGATATGCAGATGACACCACCCTTATGGCAGAAAGTGAAGAGGAACTCAAAAGCCTCTTGATGAAAGTGAAAGAGGAGAGTGAAAAAGTTGGCTAAAACTCAACATTCAGAAAACGAAGATCATGGCATCCGGTCCCATCACTTCATGGGAACTAGATGGGGAAACAGTGGAAACAGTGTCAGACTTTATTTTTCTGGGCTCCAAAATCACTGCAGATGGTGACTGCAGCCATGAAATTAAAAGATGCTTACTCCTTGGAAGGAAAGTTATGACCAACCTAGATAGCATATTCAAAAGCAGAGACATTACTTTGCCAACAAAAGTCCATCTAGTCAAGGCTATGGTTTTTCCTGTGGTCATGTATGGATGTGTGAGTTGGACTGTGAAGAAGGCTGAGCACTAAAGAATTGATGCTTTTGAACTGTGGTGTTGGAGAAGACTCTTGAGAGTCCCTTGGACTGCAAGGAGATCCAACCAGTCCATTCTGAAGGAGATCAGCCCTGGGATTTCTTTGGAAGGAATGATACTAAAGCTGAAACTCCAATACTTTGGCCACCTCATGTGAAGGTGTACCTCATTGGAAAAGACTGTGATGCTGGGAGGGGTTGGGGGCAGGAGGAGAAGGGGACGACAGAGGATGAGATGGCTGGATGGCATCACTGACTCGATGGACGTGAGTCTCAGTGAACTCCGTGAGTTGGTGATGGACAGGGAGGCCTGGCATGCTGTGATTCATGGGGTCGCAAAGAGTAGGACATGATTGAGCGACTGAACTGAAATGAACTGAAAAAACACAGAGGACATACATATCTCTTAATTTAATTAACACCATGTATGGTCAACAGATATTTATTCATCGAGTACTCCCTCATTTTGTTGTTGTGTACTTGGTACTGACAGATGATGGGCTTCACGATAAATAATACATGTTTCTTGTCATTCATTTAAGCCCTCCTAGATGGAAAGTAGGGGCTTTCCTGATAGCTCAACTGATAAAGAATCCACCTGCAGTGTACCTGGGTTCAACCCCTGGGTTGGGAAGATTCCCTGGAAAAGAGAAAGGCTACCCACTCCAGTATTCTGGCCTGAAGAATTCCATGAACTGTATAGTCCATGGGGTCACAAAAAGTCAGATATGACTGAGCTACTTTCACTAACTCACTGGATGGAAATAGGCATTATTTTTTCAATTTTGTCCTTTGAGAGACATTAAATCCAGTCCTAACTCATTCTTTAATATTTGACTTCATGTTAGCAAATTGATACCTCATTTCTAAGAAGCAAACATTTTCCCTTGTAATCGAAGTCAGTTGGGCTTGATTTTTGTGTTGTTTGGAAAATGTTGCTCATGACTGTATTGCATCTGTAAATAAGAGGTATACATGAGATGAGAGCCTTTAACATTTCTGACATTTTTGAACTTGATGCTATTTGGGAGAGAAGAACTCTTTCTATGTAGTTGCCAAGGAAACAGGTGGTTGAGTGATGGCAGTTTTATGTAGCCTTATTGGGAGTAGCTTCCCTGATAGCTCAGTTGGAAAAGAATCCGCCTGCAATGTGGGAGACCTGGGTTTGATCCCTGGGTTGGGAAGATCCCCTGGAAAAGGGAAAGTCTTCCCACTCCAGTATTCTTGGGTTTCCCTTGTGACTCAGCTGGTAAAGAATCCGCCTGCAATGTGGGAGACCTGGGTTCGATCCCTGGGTTGGGAAGATCCCCTGAAGAAGGGAAAGGCTACCCACTCCAGTATTCTGGCCTGGAGAATTCCATGGACTATACAGTTGCAAAGAGTTGCAAAGAGTCAGACAGGACTGAGCGACTTTCGCTTTCACTTTCACTGTTGAGAGTAGGAGAAAGGAAGGGTTAGGTGAATGAGATTACTTTTCAATCCTCCAGTTAATCCAGGGTGGTTCTACTTTACTCACTTCTGTTTTTGTCTTTATATAAGTTTTTAAAATATAATGCTGTAAGTTCATTATCATTGGATATTGTACATTTGTACATTGAATAGTGTGAAGTGAAACAGAATGTGGGACATATAAGTGATCATATATAAGTAATGAAGTCATAGAATATCAATGCTGATTAGGCTGATTATGCTGATTAGCATAGAATATCAATGCTGATAATACATAAATTAAGAATATGTGTATTATCCCTTAAGAAACAATTGAAACAACAATAAAAATTTATATGGCTAATTATCCATTAGAAAAAATAATAAATAGTTGTAAAACTATGAATGGTGCCATGAAGTAAGTGGCAATCCCTAACCATATATTTCTTGAACAGACCTGAGGCCTCTTTTATTTTTGTGAAGAGAAGTGCTAATATCTTGCTTTTCTACAACACAGATTTATTCAGAGTTAAAACATGCTTGCAGAAGTTCGATCTGGATTAACATTTTTTTTTTTCTTAAATGAGGAAATGAAACTGGCTTATAGAAGATGAGACCATTGCAGAGCATGGTATTCATGCTTTACATTTTCTGATGTTCACCATTTAATTTATGCCACCAGCCAGGCATCAAACAGAAGAACTGTAAAGAGTTTCACGTTATTATTGTGTATAATGTATGGGGATGCCATAATAGGTATTTAAATAAATATTTATTGCTTGAGGGTATAATTGAATGTACTCTGGTAGTAGAAATCATGGTGGTGAATAATACACAGTTGACCCTTGAAAAAAGTGGAGTTAAGGGTGAGGAGAACAAACCCTCCCCACAGTCGAAAATCAGTATGTATTTAGTTGCTCAGTCATGTCCTCCTCTTTGCAACCCCACGGACTGTAGGCTCCTCTGTCAATGGGGATTCTCCAGGCCAGAATAGTAAAGTGGGTTGCCATGCCCTCCTCTAGGGGATCTTCCGAACCCAGGGATCGAACCAGGTCTCCAGCACTGCAGGAGGATTCTTTACCATATGAGCCACCAGGGAAGTCCAAAAACTAGTATATTTGGCCTTTTATAGCCTTGGTTCCACATCAGCAGATTCAACCAAATGGGGATTGTATACTACTGTAGTAGTACCTAGTGACAAAAATCTGCATGTAGTTCATGCAGAGCCCATGTAGTTCACACCCATATTGTTCAAGGGTCAACTGTAATACCAGGAAAGAATGAAGGGTATTAAAATAAGATTCCCAAGGACAGATACAAGGGGAATAGCATCACCTAAAGAGGTAGTTTAAAAAGTGGAAACTGCAAATAGACTGGTGGAGTTGTCTTTAGAATCAGGAGACAGAGCCAGGAGATTCAAAGAGCAAAGTCTCTGAACTTTCCTGGTGGTCCAGGTGTTAAGACTTCACCTTCCGCTGTAAGGCGTGTGGGTTCAATCTCTGGTCAGGGAGCTAAGATCTGGCATGCTTTGTGGCTAAAATAGCAAAACAGAACAGAAGCAATTTTGTAGCAAATTCAATAAAGACTTTTAAAAAACAGTCCATATAAAAAATGTGTTTTTTTTGAAAAAGCAAAGTTTCAAGAGAAAGACATCATCTGTAGTGCCAAACTGTATCAACACAATTAGGATGGAAGAATCTAGAGGCATTAGTTGAAGAATTATCCCTTGAGACTAAGTCCATTGCTTTAAATAAGTTTTTTCTGATGTTCCCCACCCAAATTATTTTATTATCTATCATCAACTGGCTTAAAGCTCAACATTCAGAAGACTAAGATCATGGCATCTTGTCCTATCACTTCATGGCAAATAGATGGGGAAACAGTGGAAACAGTGTCAGACTTTATTTTGGGGAGCTCCAAAATCACTGCAGTTGGTGATTGCAGCCATGAAATTAAAAGACGCTTACTCCTTAGAAGGAAAGTTATGACCAACCTAGATAGCATATTGAAAAGCAGAGACATTACTTTGCCAACAAAGGTCCATCTAGTCAAGGCTATGGTTTTTCCAATCGTCATGTATGGATGTGAGAGTTGGACTGTGAAGAAAGCTGAGTGCCAAAGAATTGATGCTTTTGAACTGTGGTGTTGGAGAAGACTCTTGAGAGTCCCTTTGACTGCAAGGAGATCCAACCAGTCCATTCTAAAGGAGATCAGTCCTGGGTGTTCATTGGAAGGACTGATGCTGAAGCTGAAACTCCAATACTTTGGCTACCTCATGCGAAGAGTTAACTTGTTGGAAAAGACTGTGATGCTGGGAGGGGTTGGGGGCAGGAGGAGCAGGGGACGACAGAGGATGAGATGGCTGGATGGCATCACCGACTCAATGGACATGAGTTTGAGTAGACTCTGGGAGTTGGTGATGGACAAGGAGGCCTGGCGTGCTGTGATTCATGGGGTCACAAAGAGTCGGACACAACTGAGGGACTGAACTGAACTGAACGGAGTTCTACTAGTACTCTGTGCACTGAGTCTGAAATTGAACTTACACTATTGGATATAATAGTTACCTGTTTATGTATCTGTTGTTCTCTTTTAAAGGCAATGTCTCTTTTTGCTGTGTCTTTATTTCATGTTTGTTTCTTGACAGTACCTGGATGGTGAATCACCTTTACCCTCTATGAGAATCCCTTTAACAGATAGGAGAGAGATAGGGATGAAGGCAACAGAGTTGAGAGGGGATTGCTATTTATTTTATTTTTAAATGTGAGTAACATGGGCACATGGATACTTGTAGAAATGAAAATGTAACCAAATGCAGGTTTGTGTACCCAACACATAGTGAGGCCAAACAATCTAGAAACATTGGAGTTTGGAGCAGAGAAAAGTTCATTGCAGGACTGTGCAAGGAGATTGGTGGTTCATGCTTCCCAAACCCTGAACCCTTTAAAGGCTCTCAGCAAAGCATTTTTAAAGGCAAGGTGAAAGAGAGGCATGGTGGTAGTTGCAAACTTCTTGGTGCAGGAATCGTTTGTTCTTTCATCTGTCCATGTAGGTCAAGTCCTGTAAACAGTAACAAAACGAATCTTATTCTCTATTCTGCAGCTTTTTATCTCTATATGAATGTGATCTCGGAGAGGCAGAAGTGAGCAGTGAGCAGTGGCTTGAAATGAGATCATAATTCCCTCCCAGGAATTGGACCTAGGTAGCTGGATGAAAACCAGAAATCCTAGCTGCCAGCCTACCAGGGGCTAGAGGCTAGAAGCAAAGTTGCCCCCATTGAAAAATGCATCTCTCAAGGAGGAAAACTGTAAAAGCTAGTATAAAGTTTGTTATTAGAGACATAGCACAACAAGTGGGAGAGCACATAGAGAAACATTTTGTTTAGTTAAGACAGAAGCAAGGCAGAGATACACACTCTGGAGAGTAAGGATGTGGGCTTCCCCACTAATGAGGAGGAGCACAGTAAAGAGGCAGTTAAGTCACTTACATAGGGCAGTTCTTCCGGGTCTTTGTTTATCTTTGGCCAATTATTTAGTTTCTTTTTCCACCCCTAACTGTCTCTAGGGCCCTGTCCAACATGTGTGCACAACTTTTTTCCAAGATGGATTCCAGTCCAGGGGCCTTTGGTCATGGCTTGCCATCACTGACTCTGGGTGATGCCCTCCTCTTTAATACACAGAACTGTACAAAAAAGATCTTCACGACCAAGATAATCATGATGGTGTGATCACTCACCTAAAGCCAGACATCCTGGAATGTGAAGTCAAGTGGGCCTTAGAAAGCATCACTATGAACAAAGCTAGTGGAGGTGTGGAATCCCAGTTGAGCTATTCCAAATCCTGAAAGATGATGCTGTGAAAGTGCTGTCAATATGTCAGCAAATTTGGAAAACTCAGCAGTGGCCACAGGACTGGAAAAGGTCACTTTTTATTCCAATTCCAAAGAAAGGCAATGCCAAAGAATGCTCAAACTACCACATAATTGCACTCATCTCACACGCTAGTAAAGTAATGCTCAAAATTCTCCAAGCCAGGCTTCAGCAATACGTGAACTGTGAACTTCCAGATGTTCAAGGTGGTTTTTGAAAAGGCAGAGGAAACAGAGATCAAATTGCCAACATCCACTGGATCATGGAAAAAGCAAGAGAGTTCCAGAAAAACATCTATTTCTGCTTTACTGACTATGCCAAAGTCTTTGACTGTGTGGATCACAATAAACTGTGGAAAATTCTGAAAGAGATGAGAATACCAGACCACCTGACCTGCATCTTGAGAAACCTATATGCAGGTCAGGAAACAACAGTTAGAACTGGACATGGAACAACAAACTGGTTCCAAATAGGAAAAGGAGTATGTCAAGGCTGTATATTGTCACCCTGCTTATTTAACTTCTATGCAGAGTACATCATGAGAAACGCTGGGCTGGAAGAAGCACAAGCTGGAATCAAGATTGCCGGGAGAAATATCAATAACCTCAGATATGCAGATGACACCACCCTTATGGCAGAAAGTGAAGAGGAACTAAAAAGCCTCTTGATGAAAGTGAAAGAGGAGAGTGAAAAAGTTGGCTTAAAGCTCAACATTCAGAAAACGAAGATCATGACATCTGGTCCCATCACTTCATGGCAGATAGATGGGGAAACAGTGGAAACAGTGTCAGACTTTATCTTTTTGGGCTCCAAAATCACTGCAGATGGTGACTGCAGCCATGAAATTAAAAGATGCTTACTCCTTGGAAGGAAAGTTATGACCAACCTAGATAGCATATTCAAAAGCAGAGACATTACTTTGCCAACAAAGGTCTGTCTAGTCAAGGCTATGGTTTTTCCAGTGGTCATGTATGGATGTGAGAGTTGGACTGTGAAGAAGGCTGAGCGCCGAAGAATTGATGCTTTTGAACTGTGGTGTTGGAGAAGACTCTTGAGAGTCCCTTGGACTGCAAGGAGATCCAATCAGTCCATTCTGAAGGAGATCAGCCCTGGGTGTTCTTTGGAAGGAATGACACTAAAGCTGAAACTCCAGTACTTTGGCCACCTCATGCAAAGTGTTGACTCATTGGAAAAGACTCTGATGCTGGGAGGGTTTGGGGGCAGGAGGAGAAGGGGACGACAGAGGATGAGATGGCTGGATGGCATCACTGACTCGATGGACTTGAGTCTGAGTGAACTCTGGGAGTTGGTGATGGACAGGGAGGCCTGGCATGCTGCAATTCATGAGGTCTCAAAGAGTTGGACACGACTGAGCGACTGAACTGAACTGAGCCTTTTTTTGCATGTGCAGAGTCTCCTTTGCCTCAGGGAAGGGAAATATGTGACCTTTTGATCTTTTACTCAAACTGGGGTTAGCCCCTCTCTTGTCCTTGCCATAAGGTAATCTTAAAGTATCCACAAGAAACAAAGCCTGGCTCTTTTACCCTGTTTCTGTTGTTACTTCTATAATAAGAAGATATAAGAAGTTGTTACTTCTTTCTGTTGTTACTTAAAATGCCTAACATGGAGCCCACCTATTTCCTGTCTCAGAAAATGCAAACAGGAGACTAGTTGTAAGAGTCCCGGCCTGAAGCTCATCTGTCACCTCCCTCAAATGAAAGAATGTTATACCTTTAAAGGTCAGAGCTTTGAGAATGGGCTCTCCTGTATGTTTCAGGCTATAGGCAGCATTCTTTTACAAAAGGTGCAAAGTCAGTATGACTAAGCACAGGCATCAGAACACAAAAGTTAAAGAAACAGGTCAAACATGGAGTTAGATTTGTTCTTTACTATTACAGCTGGACTCCTAGTTAAGTTTATGAGAAAGAATAATTCATAGAATCAGGCTATGTTTGAAGCAGAATCCAATTCCATACAGGTTAATGTTCTGAATACAGAAATGGGGACGGTGGATGGGACTTGTGAATGAAATGAAAGAATAGGGTTCAGGATGGGGAACACATGTATACCTGTGGCGGATTCATTTTGATATTTGGCAAAACTAATACAATTATGTAAAGTTTAAAAATAAAATAAAATTAAAAAAAAGAATAAATTGGCAAAGCTATTGAAGGCACAATCCTAAGAGTTGCTAAAATGATTTGCCATAGGTTCAGGATACAAAGAAATTAAATGAAGCTCTGATGAGTGATAGGGTGATGAAAGGAATGGGCTAAAGAACTGAAATATTTAGAGATCTGTACTGTTAGTAAAAATATGAGAGGCTGGAAGATAGAAGATTATAATCAGAGATTGAAGATTACAGAGGTGAGACCACTCAGATAAGACGGATGGTCATATTTTGAGGTCAGCATATAAGCACAGAGCTGAAATCAAGTTGAAGGACAGTAAAGAGTTGTATGTTATAGAATTTGAGATCAAGTTATTATATGATTTATTAATAAATGCTAATGTTTCCTATTATGTCAGGGACTGAGATTTGAGAGGAAGACTTTGAGCTCAGTACCAAAGAGAGAGAAGGATGAACAATGGCAAATATTGGTGAAGAGACCACTTTTTCTTGATTAGAGTAAGGATAATGAGGATTGAAGAGTTTCAAGAACTATTTAGTTGATAAAGTTGGAAGGACTTGGTGGTAGTTGGTATGGGGAGTGAGGGAGAAAGAAGAGGAGGGTGATTACTAGGTCTCCCAACTTGGGAGCTGAATGGATAGTGTCACTAATGACTGAGATACCAAATTCAAGAAATTAACTTAAGGGGGAAATAATATAATTTAAACTTGTTTTTTTTTTTTAATTTTATTTTATTTTTAAACTTTACATAATTGTAAACTTGTTGATACAGGAACATCAATGGGATGTAAAGAGTGAGATATCAAGAATCCAAATGCATAAAGGCATAAACTCTAGGAAGGATTCTAGTCTGGGATGCATGCTTTGGCATTAGGCTGGAAATTAAACCACAAGATTGGCTCTGAACTCCTACCGAGAGTGAGTAGAATGAGGTAAACCATGAACAATGAACAGAATCTTAGAGTATGCCAACATTAAGGGATGGGCAGAAGAGCATTTCTAGTGGCCATAGTCAAATATAGCTGAGAGCTTTGGAATAATAAATGTTGCAAAAGACTATAGGATTTTGCATTTAAGCTATTTTGAAGCTAAAACTACTTTAGGACTTGGGGTTAGGTGGTGAATATATATTAGGTTTATCACATTTCACCCTGGTAGCAAATAACCTCAAACCCTCAATGAATTAAAACAAGTATTTATTTCTTGCTCATGAATATGGCATCCATCTTGGATTGGTTCTGGTTTGCCTGAGCTCATTTGGGATTAGATTCAGTTCAGCTTTGTGTGTCTCTCATTCTGGTACCCAGGATGAGCATCAGTAGCTACCCAGTGGCTATTTTTGTGGCAGAGGGTAAGCATTTAGGAAGCAAACTGAAAGGCACAGTCCCTTAAATTTTCTACTAAGAGTTGTACACTGTCAGTTCTACTCACATTTCACTTGTCAAAGCAACCCCAAATGGCCAAGTCCCATTCAGTAGGAGTTGGGAAATCATGCCAATCCTAAAAGTAGAGGGAGGCGAGTATCAGGACTTGATGAACAGTAAACCTGTCTAAATACAGTTAGTAAACATGGGTAAAGGGGAAGGTCAAATACTCTTTAAGAAGTTGAAAGATAGCCAATAATCATAACAATTAATATGGGCTTCCCTGGTGGCTCAGACAGTAAAGAATCTGCCTGCAATTTGGAAGACCTGGGTTGGATCCCTGGGTGGGGAAGATCCCCTGGAGGAGGGAATTGCAACCCACTGCAGTTTTCTTGCCTGGAGAATCTCAACGGACAGAGGGTCCTGGTGGGCTACAGTCCATGGGGTTGCAGAGTCAGACATGACTGAGTGACTAAGCACAGCACAGGAATACGGGTCAAGTACTATTTTAAGCTTTTAACGTATAAGAGTATACTTTAATCAATATAACCTCCCTATAAATAGGTAATATCATCAACCTATTTTATAGATTAGGAAACCAAGGCAGGAAAGGTTCAGCATCATGCTCAAAGTCATTTAAGTAAAAATATCAGAGCATAGGACCATGAGTGAGTGACAGTCACTCAGTCGTGTCTGACTCTTTGGGGATCCATGGATTATAGCCTGCCAGGCTCCTTTGTCCGTGGAATTCTCCAGGCAAGAATACTGGAGTGGGTTACCACTGAGTTTCGGTTAAAGCAAAAGACTGCTGCTTAATCCCCAGAGACAAAGACAGCATACTCACCTTTCTCCTACTCTAAATCAGGGAGTCTTATTATCTTTTAAGTGCTTCTTGAGGTTCATCAGCAGAAAAAGTCTTGGCCTTTATTTCTGTGACTGAAATAATTTTCAGTTATCTGTATGCACACCACAAAGTTCATCATCTTTGTTTCTTGGCTATAAATGCAAGATGTTTTCCATAATATCAGTACCATCATACCTTTGCCTGATGGGCTGTGTATGTTATTTTTTTTAATCTGTAGCCTCAGGAGTGGAACTATATAACTTTATTTTTTATGTATGACAATAATTTATCTTTCAAGCTGTCATTTAGGTGTGATACAGAAGCTTAGTTGAGTCATTTGATTATGAATGCAATGACATTTAGTAATTTCTCATTTAAAATTTAAAACTTATTATAATTCATGATTTTCACCTTTTGTCTCTTTCCAGGGGTCAGTGTTATGCTCCTGGTCTGGCACGGACTGTGATGTTATTGAGGAGTAGCATCTGTTTCTCAGTGTTTATCTTTGTCCTGTGCTGTTCTCCTACTCCACAAGTAAGTCATCCCTTCTTGTCCTCAGGCATTTCCCCACCCTTCTCTCTGGGAAATCTATCATGATGTGAATCTTCCTGATTCATTTTCTGGCAAGACTGGGCATTCTGATTCTTCTCATTCAACTACATCTTATTCCCCTCATGGGACACTTTGCAGGCGTTTGCTGTCTCATATTAAGCTTATAGCCTTGAACCTCTAATAGGGAGCCATTCTCCCCGTCCTTTCCCATGCATTCTAAGATCAAGGAAAGTCAGGAGAATGTCTCCTGCTCACTTACATTGTGGAGGGACCTATAAAAATCAAAATGGAGTCTAATAAATGCTTTCTGCTTCTGTAACTCAGTTTGCCTCTTGCATGATCATGTAGATCACGTAGTTTTGGAGAAATGGAAACTTACAACAATGCCAGGAACTTAAACTTATCTCACTCACCCTGCTTCTTGCAATTACCCAGTCCCTGTAATCTTGCTTAGCCATGCTTGTCTGTGTGAAGGTCAGGCAGTTCCCCACCCGCCTCCCCATCCTGCATGCCTAAAGTATCCAATAGAAAATATAGAATGCAAACCTGGAATTGGGATCCTATAAAGGAACTGTACACCAACAGCTGGGGCTCAGAGCTTGGAGTGTTGACTCCTCTGGGCCACCAGTGTAATAAACCTCAGCTCTCCAACGCTCTTGAGTGTTGCTTGGTTTCTCAACAGACAGTTTCTGCAACAACATCTAATAATTCATACAGCCTTTTCTGGTCTTGGTTGGAGTATAACTCCTTTGTCCAAGGGATTCTTCAGGCAAGAATACTGGAGTGGATTGCCATTTCCTTCTCCCGGGGATCTTCCTGACTCAGGTTCAAACCCTGGTCTTTTGGCATCATATGCCGAGTCTTTACCATCTGAGCCACCAGGAAAGCCCCCTTGGTTGTTATACAAGACCAGAAAAATCTCTGTAGTTAATTCTCAAAGGGATTTACATCTTTCTGATCTACACGTAGAAGGAGGACTCCGTTCTCCTTCACATTTACATCTCCAAACTTAAAGAAGGGGGAATATTTAGTACACACAAATGTTTCAAATATTGTCCAAGGATGGAAGACAGAATGACAAGACCCATATTCTAAATACTGCTGCTGCTGCTGCTGCTGCTAAGTCACTTCAGTCGTGTCCGACTCTTTGCGACCCCATGGACGGCAGCCCGCCAGGCTCCCCCGTCCCTGGGATTCTCCAGGCAGGAATATTGGAGTAGGTTGCCATTTCCTTCTCCGGGGCATGAAAGTGAAAAGTGAAAGTGAAGTCGCTCAGTCGTGTCAACTCTTCGCGACCCCATGGACTGCAGCCTACCAGGCTCCTCCGCCCACGGGATTTTCCAGGCAAGAGTACTGGAGTGGGGTGCCATTGCCTTCTCTAATTCTAAATACTAACTCTCTTGAATTTTCTCTTTTCTCTCCTTCCCTGTTTAGTGAGGGAATGCCTAGTTGTGTTCTCTTTAAAACGTTTTTTACCTTTTCAACTTAAGATTCCAAAGATTTTTATGTCTTTGTTCTCTGTTTTCTCTATGCTTGGGCAAGAGGTGTGGATTTAGGGGAATAAGTGAATTAAAGCCTAAGTTGGAAGGAAATATCACAGTTCTATTAGTACTTTTCAACACATCCTCTCAAATGCTTTCCAATTGTTTATTGCCACTTGATCTGCTCACTAGATTCATGATGGTGATAGGTCAGTTATTATAATATCATAACAGCAATCAAGCATGTCACACAAATGCTCATTTCCCTAGCTATTCATGCAATGACTTTCACTTCTTTCATATATTTAATTGCTATAGATATCATTTGCTTTTTATAATCTGTTGACAAAATTGATTGAGAAGTCCTGTTTCTGTTTTGTTTTTATGTTTTATTCTCTTCTATTTTTCTTTACAATTTTGCCATTTCTTATAGACAAGAATGCTAAAGTTTTGGAGGGATGTATTTACCTCTGAAGACTGTTTTTCAGTTCCAAAATTCTCTGAATGGATTAACTTATGCTGGGAAGGCTGGACACTGGAGTTCATTTTGGTTGACAATTTGGTGACACAAATCAAATTAAACTATTCTGAAACCAAACCAAACCAAATGAAATTTAGAGTAGCTCACCTTAGAGTGGTGGGAGAATGGACAGGTCTTAGATGTGCTAAGACATCTATATGTGTTTTCCTGCTCAATCCCACCTCTTCTTTTTTCTGTTTATGTCCTCTAGAGGCATCAATTTGAATGAGACTGATGACTGGGCCAAATACTGGGAAGGGTTGGAGAAAGAGAAATCGCACCATCTCTAGTGATGCTGTCTTGTCTTTTCACTCTTTTCCTTTTCCTTTTGGGGGTTGATGGATACTTTCTGGGTGTATAGAAAAATATATGAAAGTTAATTAATTTTAAGTATTGTTTATTTCATTCACTTAAGTGTGGAATAAATCTAATCGAGTAAATCAGAATTAAGGTAGAAAAGCCTAACCTTTCTGAAAATTCCACTGATTTCTGTCCGTAAACCACTATTATCACATTAAAGATGATTATCCCTGGGCCAAGGTTGGGACTGTGATTTCCTGGCTTATTTCCTCTCCTACATTCATCCTTACCACGAGCAATGCAGTCCTTCTTAAAAGGGCTCTTAAAATTTTTGTTGGATTGCTCTCATGGATATGAGATTTAGTATCGATATCTAGGAGCAGAGTGCCAAAAAGTGACTTGAAGTCCTTTAGATTCCCTATCTCTTCAGCACCTTTATTCTTTTTTTAAAAAATTAATTAATTTATTTTAATTGGCAGCTAATTACAGTGTTATGAGCACCTTCATTCTTTGATCACAGATGTATTTTCACATGTGGGGGAAAGTGACAATTTAGGAGATTAGGATTAACATATATTGTTGTTCTTTATTTGCTAAGTTATGTCTGACCCTTTTGTGACCATGTGGACTGTAGCCTGCCAGCCTCTTATACGCTGCTGCTACTGCTGCTGCTAAGTCGCTTCAGTCATGTCTGACTCTCTGCGACCTCATAGACAGCCTCCTACAAGGCTCCCCTGTCCCTGGGATTCTCCAGTCAAGAACACTGGAGTGGGTTGCCATTTCCTTCTCCAATGCATGAGAGTGAAAAGTGAAAGAGAAGTTGCTCAGTCGTGTCCGACTCAGCGACCTCATGGACTATAGCCCACCAGGCTCCTCCGTCCATGGGATTTTCCAGGCAAGAGTACTGGAGGGGGTGCCATTGCCTTCTCCGTTTTATACGCTACTATGTATAAAATAGATAATTAACAAGGAACATAGAGTAGTATACAGTAGTATAGCACAGGAACTATACTCAGTATTCTGTAATGACCTATATGGGGAAAGAACCTGAAAAAAATGAATACGTATATATGTATAACTGATTCACTTTGCTGTACACCTGAAACTACCACAACCTTGTAAATCAACTCTACTCCAATAAAAAGAAAATTCTTTTCACAGTCTGTCATGAAATACCTTGCAAACTCACCTAGCGCTTTGCTACACCTTTTATGTAGAATTTTCAGATTCTTCACTGTCAGGCAAGATTTTTGGAAGGCCAGAGATAGGAAGCATTCTAAGAGTGGGAGGTCATATGACTATTCTGCTGCTGCTGCCGCTAAGTCACTTCAGTCGTGTCTGACTTCGTGCGACCCCATGGTTGGGGACTTTACCTGGCCTTTTATTTTTCCACCGGTGAACCAGGAAATGAAGTGTTAACCTGTTTTAAAGATCTTTAAGTATAAATTAAATTTACTTTCATTTATTTACTTTTTGACCACTCTGCACGGAATGCTGGATCTTAGTTTCCCGACCATGCACCCTGCAATGGGAGTGCAAATTCTTAACCACTGGACTGCCAGGGAAGTCCAAAGTATAAATTAAAGGGTAACCCAAGATGATGACTGAATTAAGAGGCACTATTCTCTATTTTATGACCAAGATTTAAGAATTTGTTTTCTAAGTGTTAATGGAAGAGGTATCAATGTTATTATGAGTCTGTTAATTTATTAGCACCTGTCCTGATTTGTGAGGAGGAACACTTTCTCATTGACTCCAGCAATGGCTCTTTAGGTCTTTCATGTATTCAGTTCTGGGCTTCTTTCAGATCTCAGAGAAGAAGCTGTTTATGCTTTAGTATCCAGTCAAATAGCTATGAGAAGTTTCCTCTGGGTCTCCTAGCCAAGCACACAAGGATGAGGCATCCACTGAAACAGCAGTATAGGCTCAGTTCAGTTCGGCAACCTTTAGAGGCAAGCCCTCCCAAACAGTGGGAGCAACAGTCAGGAAAAAGGGAAGAATGAGTTCAATAAATGGGCTGTCCCATTGAAATACAATACTTGAAATTGTGATGTAGATGTACACTTGGCCTGGTTGTAATCTGTCAGTCCAAATTAGTTACATAGTTCTTCATTAATTTTGTTAAGAAGTTGTAAAACTTAATATTCCCTTCTTCAAAAACACATCTCCCTACCAATGTGTGAGAGACAATGGTGATATGCCTCCACAGGTAGTAGAGATCATACATGGGAATATTTTTTGGTGTAGTTTTTGGTGTAGTTTAATTTTCTTATTTATTGAAGGTGTAGTTAACAAGGTGTGGTTAACATTACTGTATTCTGCACTACAATTTTTTTTATAAGGTAGAACTCATGTTAGGTGTTCTTGAGACAGTATTAAAAGAAGTAATTAAGTGTACTCATCTTAATGGTACAGCTTGATGGATTTTGATATACGTGTGCACCTCAACACAGATCAAGATACAAAACCTTTCATCAGTTTCGGAAGCTCCCTCATGCTGCTTCCCAGTCAATCCATTCCTCATTGATAGCCATTATCTTGATTCCACTAATAAATGTATTAATGTTACATTTCCAGTCAGTTTTTAACATCATGTGAAAGTGTTAGCTGCTCAATCATGTCCGACTCTTTGTGACCCTGTGGACTGTAGCCTGCCAGGCTCCTCTGTCCATGGGACTTTCCAGGCAAGAATACCGGAGTGGGTAGCCATTCCTTTCTCCAGGGGATCTTCCCGACCCAGAAATTGAATCTTAGGTCTCCTGCATTGCAGGCAAATTCTTTACCATCTGAGTCAACAGGGAAACCCCTTTAATGTCATATAAATGAAATTATAAAGTATACACTCTTCATGTCTGGCTTCTGTTACACAATATCCATGAACTTCATCTATTTGTTGTTTCCAGTTTTTTTTAATTGCTATATAGTACTCCATTGTATAAATATACTATATGTACGAGTTTATTTACTCATTCTGCAGGTGGTAGATATTTGGGTTTATTACATATTTTGGTTACAGTGAATAAAACTGTCACAAACATTCTAATAATGTCTTTGCTGGATAATTAAACTTGTTTCTTTTTATATATATGTAAGAGTATAATTAATAGATCTTAGATATGTGGTTTTGATTTACCGCAGATTTCCCCTAAGTGATTGAACCAGTTCACATTCTCACTTATCAATGTTTGTGAGCTCATTTGTGCCACTTCCTCATCAAGACTTAAAGACTTTGAGTGTTTTAGACTTTTACTATTTAGAATGGTTTCATTTATATACAGCTTGCTGCTGCTTCTGCTAAGTTGCTTCAGTCGTGTCCGACTCGGTGCGACCCCATAGACGGCAGCCAACCAGGCTCCCCTGTCCCTGGGATTCTCCAGGCAAGAACACTGGAGTGGGTTACCATCTATACAGCTTAAGAACTCGCTAAACTCATAGTTCCCTTCCTTTTATCTTTGTTTTGTGTTGTGTTGAAGTGGCACAGACAAGGCTGAGGATGAAACCTTATCTATAAGGATGGCAAAACAAATGGATGGAAGAAACCTGAATCACTGATGATTCTATTTAGATATTCAACCAATTATAGAACCATCTATCTCCATGAAAGTGAAAGTGTTAGTTGCTCAGTCATGTCTGACTCTTTGTAACCCTGTGGACTGTGGCCAACCAGGCCCCTCTGTCCATGGAATTCTCCAGGCAAGAATATTGAAGTGGGTAGACATTCCCTTCCAGAGAATCTTCCCAACCCGAGATCAAACCCGGGTCTCCTGCACTGCAGGCAGATTCTTTACCATCTGCCTAGTGGTGGTTACCTGAGCCACCAGGGAACCCAATAGCTATTGATAATTCAGTGATAAATATTCTTTCATGTTTGTTTGTTTAAAAATTTTATTTTTTGTTCATCATGAATTTTTGCAATAATTTTTTTCATATAAATTTATTTATTTTAATTGGATGCTAATTACTTTACAATATTGTATTGGTTTTTCCATAAATATTCTTATGGTTTATGTTAATGTTCATCACATATTTGTCATTTGAAGATGAAAACACTTTATAAAGAAATCTTACATTAAGTATCTTTAATAGCAGTTCAGTTTTGCTGTTTTGTTCATATAGTTTTAAGGGTTCATTGTTAAGTTTAATCCTGGGATTTTATGTTGATGTTGTAACAGCAATGAATAATTTTCTATGTTAACATATTTTTTGTCTGTTCACTGGATTTTGGTGTATAGAAACTATTTTTGTATCAATATATTAAGATTTTTGCATCATTTAAGTCTTGAATACTAATAAGTTTTCATTTCTAATGGAATTCTTAGATTTTCCAGATAGAAAATTTCATCATTGCCAATATTTGTAGATATTTCTTTCCTCAAGCAAAATTTAAATCTTATATCTATCTTCATCTAGCTGCAGTAGGGGGAAATTACATGGTCTTATTAAGTACTATGGTAATTATTCTTTTATTGCTAATTACTTTAGCTATAATTCCTCCAATCTGATTTGATCACAAACCTTCTGGTGGGCTATTGATTAAAGTTAAATATTTTTAAATGAAATATAAAGTCTCTTTTGAATCTTTCATTATTAAGCATTTCAGATTGATTTTTTGGTAAATTTTATTCTATTTTTTTTTGAGAAATCAAGCCACCTATGTATGTTAACTTTCCACCCTAATTAATTTCTTGTCTTATTAGTGTGCTTGTGGAAGAATGCTTTCATATTCTTTCCCAATCAATAGAGCATAGACTTTTCAAATGGAAGTTTAAAATATATGCCTCTACTTTTCAATAACAAGATATGGTGCTCAGGCAAGCTCTAGGATCTTTTGTGTACCCTATTTGACTCTGTGTTGAGGCAGGAAGGAGGCTTCCCCAATGACTCAGTGGTAAAGAATCTGCTGGCAGTGCAGGAGACACGGGAGACATGAGTTCTAAAAGAGATAGACACGACTGAGCGAGAGCAACGAGCGCGAGAAGGAAGAGACAACAGAAGACAAAGCTCAATCTTTGCAGTTTTGATGAGTAAATGTAACTTACTTCAATGCCTAAAATATTGCGAATATTTTCCCAGTGTCCTTTTCACAGCTGTCTTTACTTCCTGGTTCCTTAGGCTGTAGATAAGGGGATTCAGCATGGGTGTGATCACACTGTATTGTAAGGAAGAGAGCAAATCCAGGGAGGAACCAGAGGAAGGCATGAGATAGCGAAGCATACCTGAGCCAAAGAACAGGATCACTGCGATGAGGTGGGAGGAGCAGGTGGAGAAGGCTTTGCTCCTGCCTGTGGTGGAGCTGATGCTCAGAATGTGGAATATAATACGAACATAGGAGAAGAAGATTGGGAAGAAGTTTCCAAGCCCGAGGAATATAGTGGAGAAGGACAAGATACTGATATTGATGGAGATATCAGAGCAAGACAGAGGGAAGAGGGAGGGAAGCTCACAGGTGTAGTGGTGGATGGTTTGAGCATCACAGAAATCCAGGTTAATAGCCAAGAGCACAATGATGACTGCATTGAGAGAGGCCAGGCCCCAGGAGCCCCACACCAGCCCCTTGCAGAGCTGGTTGCTCATCACCTGGTTATAGAGTAAGGGATGGCAGATGGCGGCATAACGGTCGTAGGCCATGACTGAGAGCAGACAGGCTTCATTTCCCGCAGTAAGAAACACAAAGAAGACCTGGGCTAGACAGCCCTCTACTGAGATGGTCTTCTTCTCAGACAGGAGGTCCTTCAGGAGCTTGGGCACAGTGACAGAAGAGAAGCAGAGGTCTAGGAATGATAGATTACTCAAGAAGTAGTACATGGGCGTGTGGAGGTGGGAGTCAGTCCTGATCACTAATATCATTGTCAGGTTCCCCAGTAGTGTCTGGAGGTAAATTCCCAGGAATAATACAAAGATCAGAGCTTGGATGTGGGGGTCGTCAGACAGCCCAGTGAGAATAAACTGGGTGATGGTGCTGTGGTTCCTCAAGGCCATTTGTTGAGATTATTTTCCTGTAATAAAATAAAGGAGAGGTGAGATCGCCTATGATTGTTCCTGTTTCCTTCACAGCATCACCCCTTCTGCTTACACATTTCCCCCTGTGCTGTTTGGGTGGTGTGTTGAGACACTCACTATATCCTTCACTGTACCTCAGCAAGAACTTTTATTCTATGTTGTCAATCACTATTCTTGGATTGCAGTCTTCACATACTTAACAGAGCATCTCATTCCTTTTTTTTATAGGGATTTAATTGGAAAAATAAATATAACTGGCTTCCTTGTACATTCATGGTAGTGAGTTTCCACCTGGATTTTTCCTGTTGTTTCAGTTCAGTTCAGTCACTCAGTCGTGTCCGACTCTCTGCGACCCCATGAATCGCAGCATGCCAGGCCTCCCTGTCCATCACCAACTCCTGGAGTTCACTCAAACACACGACCATTGAGTCAGTGATGCCATCCAGCCATCTCATCCTCTGTCGTTCCCTTCTCCTCCTGCCCCCAATCCCTCCCAGCATCAGTCTTTTCCAATGAGTCAACTCTTTGCATGAGGTGGCCAAAGTACTGGAGTTTCAGCTTCAGCATCAGTCCTTCCAATGAACACCCAGGACTGGTCTCCTTTAGAATGGACTGGTTGGATCTCCTTGCAGTCCAAGGGACTCTCAAGAGTCTTCTCCAACACCACAGTTCAAAAGCATCAGTTCTTCGGCGCTCAGCCTTCTTCACAGTCCAACTCTCATATCCATACATGACCACAGGAAAAACCATAGCCTTGACTAGACGGACCTTTGTTGGCAAAGTAATGTCTCTGCTTTTGAATATGCTATCTTGGTTGGAGAGCCTTATAATAATTTGGTTTTAAGAACCATTATAGTATGGATTTGGAGCAGTTGTTTTAAACTTGTCTCCTTTCCATATCATTATATTTTAGGTCAAAATCATCCAGTGACTTCTAAATTCCTAAGCAGCTCATTAAATTTCCATTAACTTTGTGTGTATAGAGTATCTCAATCACTATCTCAGTTTTTTTCTCAAAGTGATTTTGTGATTTATTTATGGCAGCTAATGATATCCATTTTACTGTTGAAAAATGTGATATTCAGGAAGATTTTGTTATGCCATGTTGACAACAAGTAAAAACCATTGCTTTTTCTAAAACCATTGCTTTTTCTAAAGCCATTGGTTTTTCTAATCTACCAGGTTAGGCTTGATCCATAGGTACTTAGGCCATTTTTCCTGTTCCGGTATTCAGAGTTCTTTCTTATCCATCTTTAACCTACTTTTAAACCAAATTGACTACTTTTGATATCAGAAAAGTGCATTTGTTTCTGTGCTTCTATTATTCTCCATTCAGATGTTCTCCATTTTAATCTGTGGATCCAAATTCTTAACTGACCTTAAATCCTGTCTTTTTCTTATAGTCTCTTCTGACAGCTCCCTCTTCTAAACTCACAACCTTCTATTTAAATCACTGACTCCTTGTTTTCAGTGGCCTTATGTCATAGTCTGAATTCTGATTTTTTTTTCTCATTAATGTTAAATATGTTTTCTCAGATTTCCCCTCAAGGCTATGAGCTCATTGAGAAAACAGACCACATCTTAATAGTAATCACAAATTAATTATTTCTAGCTTCATCTTCACACGTTTTGTGTTAGTTTCATTATACCTATCACATTATTTGAAAACCTCCATATGACCTCTCATGCATACTTCAGATATGATCTCTTGAATATTCCAAGCACAATCCCATCCTTTCACTCTATGCCCCTAATACCACCTCAGTTGTGTCTGACTTTTTGTGACCCCATGGACTATACAGTCCATGGAATTCTCTAGGCCAGAATACTGGAGTGGGTAGCGCTCCCTTCTCTATGGGATCTTCCCAACCCTGGGATCTAACCCAGATCTCTCACATTGCAGGTGGCTTCCCTGGAGCCACCAGGGAAGCCCAAGAATACTGGGTTGGATAGCCTATCCCTTCTCCAGCAGATCTTCCCCACCAAGGAATCAAACCAGGTTCTCCTGCATTGCAGGCAGATTCTTTACAAGCTGAGCTACCAGGGAAATCCATCCTAATACCACCAATCACTGGTAATACTGATCCCTAGCAGAGGTATTGGGAATATTATCCATCAGAGTTGCCATACTGCCTACCCATGCAGTCTGTGTTTATTTACAGAATATGTCATCTTCTGCAACATCCTCTGATGATATCTTATTTTTATAGAAGCAACAGGTACTTTAACCATCATTGCAACAAGGTACTTGCTGTTGTGGGCAATTTATTTTTTTATTGTCCCATGAGGTCAGAAAAGAAGTATTTGTGTGGTTTTCCTTTAACTGCTTCTTGAATCCACTTGTGCTAGGTGTAAGGGTTTATCCAAGAAGACCAGAATGGTGGTAGATTATGTGAATGATGATGCTCACCTGAATCCAAATAATTTTGAACCTGCATTTGTAGGGCTATGTAGTAAAGCACCGTTCTGTATGAAGTTTTCTTAGGAGCCCGAGGTTTTAAAACATGATTTAGCAGGTTTCTGCTTTTGCTTGTCAGCTCACAATATAACCCTATGTAGCTTTCTGAACTTACAAAAAATTTATATTGCTTTTTCATTGAGCACCTATTTCTGATCCTGCCAATCTATGACCGCATGCTAACTCACCAAGAGATGCTTTAGCTATGATCCAATTAACAAACTCATCAGTCAAAGCTTAGGCCCATCTTAGACCGACGTGTAGGTTACCTTTGTCCTGGAAAACAGGGTAGTGTTTACCGTTGTGGGCCCGTGGGATATTGGCTTAGTTCCAGTGATTGTGAGGCAGAAACAGCTGGAGAAATTATGTTTGAGGATCCTGCATGGATACATTTGTAAATATTGTTGATAGAAAACTTTTTAATTTTATTTTATTTTTAAACTTTACATAACTGTATTAGATTTGCCAAATATCAAAATGAATCCGCCACAGGTATACATGTGTTCCCCATCCTGAACCCTCCTCCCTCCTCCCTCCCCATTCCATCCCTCTGGGTCGTCCCAGTGCACCAGCCCCAAGCATCCAGTATCGTGCATCGAACCTGGACTGGCAACTCATTTCATACATGATATTTACATGTTTCAATGCCATTCTCCCAAATCTTCCCACCCTCTCCCTCTCCCACAGAGTCCATAAGACTGTTCTATACATCAGTGTCTCTTTTGCTGTCTCGTACACAGGGTTATTGTTACCATCTTTCTAAATTCCATATATATGTGTTAGTATACTGTATTGGTGTTTTTCTTTCTGGCTTACTTCACTCTGTATAATAGGCTCCAGTTTCATCCACCTCATTAGAACTGACTCAAATGTATTCTTTTTAATGGCTGAGTAATACTCCATTGTGTATATGTACCACAGCTTTCTTATCCATTCATCTGCTGATGGACATCTAGCCAGGATAGAAAACTTTTTATATAAAATCTACTCAAAGCAAAGTAATATGATAAAAAGGATTTATTCTTCATAAAACTTAGATGTTTTCATGTATATCTCAATGATCTGGATATTTTCAAGCCATCCCCCAAATTGCTTCAGTCTCCACTTTCACTCACACGGAGACCAGACCACAGTGTCTTGCCACCGCAGTGGCAAGCTCAGGGTCTCCTGTTGATTGAGAATATTTCCAGAATCATTTCTATTTCTTTAGCATAGTATTTCTGGACAGATTTTTCTCTCTTATCCGATGTCCACATTTAGTGTGCAGGAAGACATCAACCACTGTATCAAGTGATTTAGAAGGTATCACAGAGAAAGGAGCCCTCCCATCCCCTGCTGAATAACACCTTAAACTGATGGGATAAATTTATTTTGAATGACCAAAAGCAAAGCCTTGCAGCTCATTCTAGGTCAGGATATCAGGAAATAAATCTAATCTTTAATTACTACTTGGAACAAAATACATTATCTTTGTTTCATCCTTTTGTATGAGAGACTGATGTGAGATTTACACATGGATAAGAACAGGAACAATTAAAGTGAATGAAATGGTGGTTGATCTCAGCAAATGGTAAAAGATATGAAAGGAGGATTACAGAATTGTCCTAGACAGGTCTAACCCACACTATTTAAAGATATTTCTGGAATGAACAAATGAGTGAAGTGTGTGTAGTAGGTCAGCCTCCAAAATGGCCTGAGGGATCCCAGGGCAACTTTCAGACCCAGGAATCTGAACTGGGAAAAGGATATCAGTACGGGAAGGAGAGAACCAAAGGTCAACATGACCCAATTGAACTATTCTCAGCTCTGTTTCCTCCTTGGGAATAGTACTCCTCTGCACTATTCATACCTACTCACTGGTAACCAGATCTGAAGGTTTAAGGAACAGAAATATTTACTGCAGTTTATCAAACTAGAGTCAGAAAAAGCAGGGGAATAAGTTCCTTCAACAGCCTAGAATCTGTCTGTAATATTCTGATTTCTCTCTGCAATGTTTTGTGATTATGAAGTATAAGAAGATTTAGGCCAGGCTGTAAGATGTCCCTGTACTCAATGTTATGCAGACAGGATAGAGGTCTTTCTGTTGATTTGTGCAGGTTTGATAGACTAATGCAACATTTGGGGGAATAAAGATGTCTAAGCTGGGAAAGATTGAAGGCAGGAGGAGAAGGGGATGACAGAGGATGAGATGGTTGGATGGCATTACCGACTCAGTGGACATGAGTTTGGGTAAACTCCAGGAGTTGGTGATGGACAGGGAGGCCTGGTGTGCTGCAGTCCATGGGGTCACAAAGAGTCGGACACTACTGAGCAACTGAACTAAATTGAACTGAACTGAAAGCCCTTCCCAGGGTTGGAGATGATGTCAAGAGCCAAGATATTTTCATCTCTAGTCAGGGAAGAGGGATGAAGGAACAGGATCCTTGGCTCTAGAACAAGTGGAATAGGTAATGAAATGTGAGGAGGTAGAGATGTGCAAAGGGATAGACAGCAGATTTAAAACCTACACACAGGAATCTCTCTGGTGATCCATTGGCTAAGACTCCATGCTTCCAATGCAGGGAGCTAAGGTTCAATCCCTAGTCAGGGAACTAGATCTCATATCCTGCAACTGAGAGTTCACATCCTGCAACTAAGATCCAGTGCCGCCAAATAAATACACAAATAAAAATAATAAATATTTAAAAAATAGTTGAAAAACCCTACACACAGATATTCCAGGAAAAAGATAAAGTTATCCTCAGAGAATCAGGAAAGAATTACCATACTTTTTGTTTTTCTGGAGATGACTCTTCTGAATTTTCTGCCTTTCCCATCATTGCTGAGCATCATAGGTAAAGTCTCCTCAAAACTGACCTCCTCTCAAAGGAGTTTGATGTTTGGTATATCAGACAGCTCTCAGAGAGTTCTGGGCATTAGAATAGTTCTCTTGTTAGAAGCAGTATATAAATCATACAATCAGGACTGTTCTCCTGAAAACCTTAATTTAGGGTGGTGTCATTCTGTAATGTAGGCAAAGGTGAGGACAGTTTCTCTAAAGAAGCTGTAATTCTGAACAACAGATAAATATTTCATTAAACCTTCTCACATGATCTCAGGTGGAGCAATGTACCTTCTCTTCATTTCTTCTGTAATTCTGAGTACTCTTCTAAGACCATCACTTAAAGAAAGCATTCTTCAATGGAACCAATCAGAAAGCCATTTTACTTAGATAGCCATGGGTTATGTTGGGTGCTCGGGGAAGTGCGGCCACTGCCCTGTATTCCCTGAAGTCCCAGCCTGAAGCCTAGCTCTGGACTCAGTAACTACACAGTTTCCACGTAACTGGAAAATTAAACTTAGTAAGACGCATAGGAGATTCTCTCCAGGGAAGTATTTGAAGTGTCTGAATTAAGGCAATTATTTAAAGCCAAAAAGAGTGTTTTATTAGAGTTGTGAGGGTTGAAAAAGCAGAGTACAAGAATGGGACTTTTAAACAAATTTCGATCTGATGGAACATTTTCCTAATGGCTACACATAGCTGAAAATGAGCTTTCAAAATTCTTCAGTAAACTGAGCTGTGACATATTACTGAGCTCCAGATTATATTTTAGTGCATACTTAAATTTTTTTCATTTTAATCATAGACTTGTCCATTATAGTGACTGACAGGAGTTAACTCCATGCTAGGAATATTATTCGGGCTTGAATTTACAGTATCTTTTTTTTCAGAGTAATATCCTGTTTTTATTTAAAAAGTGATATTCTGTTTAACATGAATCATGTTAAAGTTTATTCTTTAACAGGTTTATTGAAATACAATTGGCAAAAATTATATAGATTTAAGATGTACATCTTGATTATTTTTAGGACCTTACTTAATCCTGCCCCTGCCAGATCTATTAATGTATAAATGACAAATAAAATTTTTGTATATTTAAGACATACAAAGTGAAAATAATTGAATCTTAAGTTTATAGAATTCTATATTCAAAGTATATAATGAATTATGTAAATATGATGATAGTAATATATAGATAGTAATCCAAGCATATAATGAATTTCTTTTTTGCATGTGAACTGTCCTGCTTCTCCAACATCATGTATTGCTGATGATAGAAGAGACTATCTTTTCTTTATTGTTTGTTCTTTGCTCCTTTGTCATAGAGTAACTGACCTTTATGTGTTTAGGTTTATTTCTGGGCTGTCAGTTCTATGCCAGTTATCTGTGTATCTGTTTTTCTGTCAGTACTGTGCTGTTTTGATTATTGTAGCTTCATAACATAGTTTAAAATTGGGGCATGTGAAACCTCCAGTTTTGTTCTTTTATTCTCAAGATTGCTTTGGCTTTTGTGGTTCCATATAAATTTTAGTATTTTTTGTTCTATTTCTGTGAAAAATCTCCCTGAGATTTTGATAGGGATTGCATTGAATCTGTAGACTGCTTTAGGCAATATAGACATCCATGAGCATGAACTCTGTTTCCATTTCTTTTTGTCTGCTTCAGTGTCTTTCAACTATGTCTCATAGTTTTCAGTGTCAAAGTCTTTGACCTCCTTGATTAAGTTTATTCCTAGATATTTTATTCTTTTTGTTGTTGATAATAAAGTGTTTAAAACATATTCTCATATAGAGTTGCAATTTTTTTAAATGTACATTTATTTATTTTAATTGGAGGTTAATTACTTTACAATATTGTGTTGGTTTTGCCATACATCAACATCAATTTTATAGTTCTATTTATCACCTTACAGTTTTATGTTCTTTTGTCTTCTGTTTCTGGTAGAATAGCTCTTTTCAACTTTTCTTTTTTTTCTTAGGCAGGTCTTGCATTGATGACTATCTCAGTTTTCATTTGGGAATGTCCTTATTTCTCCTTCGTATCTAATTTTGCATTTGCTGAATAGAATATTCTTGGCTGACAGTTTTTATCTTTCAATATTTTGAGAATGTCATTTCACTGCTTCCTGGCCTGTAGCGTTTTTGCTGAGAAATTTGCTATAGCCTATTGGGGGTTCCCTTGTAAGTTATCATCCTTTTTCCCCTGGCTGACTATAAAATTCTTTCTTTGTCATTGACTTAAAAAATTTTTTATTTATGTATTTATTTATTTTGGGCTGTGCTGGGTCATCTTTGCTGTGTGGGCTTTTCTCTAGTTATGCTGAGGAAGGGTTACTCTTTTGTTATGGGGCACAGGTTCTGGGGTACACGGGCTTCCATAGTTGTGGTTTCTGGGCTCTAGAGCACAGATTCAGTAGTTGTGGCACATGGGCTTGGTTGCTCCATGGCATGTGGCATCTTCACGGACCAGGGATCAAACCCATGTCTCCTGCATTGGCAGCAGATTCTTTACTAATGAGCCCCCAGGGAAGCCCTGTCAATGACTTTTTAAATTAAAAGTATAAGGTACAGTTGATTTACAATATTATATTGGTTTCAGGTGTAAACATAGTGTTTTGATACTTTTTTAGATTACATTCCATTTAAAGTGATTATAAAATGCTGGCTATATAACCTGTGCTATACATTACATGGTATCTTATTTATTTTATATCTAGTAGTTTGTACCTCTTAATCTTCTCCTTTCTTGCCCTTCCTCCAGCCCCTTTCACCAGTGGTAACCACTAGTTTATTCTCTGTATCTGTGAGTCTGTTTCTATTTTATTATATTCTCTTGTTTAATTTTTTTAGATTCTACATATAAAGGAAAACATACAGTATTTGTCTTTCTCTGACTTACTTCACTAAGCATAATACCTTTAAGGTGCATTTATGTTGTTGCAAATGGCAAAATTTCATTATTTTTCATGACAGTAATATTCTATTGTATATATGCCATATCTTCTTTATCCATTCATTTGTGGATGGACACTGAAATTGCTTTTATATTTTGGCTCTTATAAAAAAGGCCACTATCAGCATGGGGTGGGCTTGCCTGGTGGCCAATGCAGGAGACATGGGTTCAATCCCTGGGTCGGGAAGATCTCCTGGAGAAGGAAATGGCAACCCACTCCAGTATTCTTGCCTGAGGAATCTTATGGATAGAGGAGCCTGTTGGACAGGACTGAGTATGCATGCACGCACAAAGTTACAATAGTGCTGGGATGAGAGGCATTACTTGGAAACAGTGGTCTGCTTTAGTCCTTTGCTGGCCTCTTGTTCCTCATGTAACTCATCCCCTCTAGTCATCTCTTTCTTGGAAATCTATCATGACATAGTAATAGCTCATCCTTTTTCATTTCTTGGTAATACTGACCATACCACACATTTTTGAATTCAACTCTCATCTGAATCAAAGAACCCATTTGCAGGCCACTAGCTCTTATTGTAAGCTAATATCTTTGTCCCACTAGTAGACACACTGAAGTCTTTGGATGTCCTTCTGTGCCATTCTAAGACCAAGAGAAGCTCAGAAGATTGTGCTTACATGTACTCCATCCACACTAATTTTTCAGATCTCTGGTGATTGCATTATATTTTGTGTGGACTTCTCAGTAGGCTTATCATGTTCCTGATCCCCCAGTAGGAAGGAAGACTGAATTCTTTACTCTTATACCTCCAAACTTAGTAGGGGGTGAATCTTTAGTATCCATATAAATAGAATTGGGTGGTAATATATACAGCTCTCCATGCTTATTATGAATTTTCCTGCATATCTTTCCAATTCTCTCCCCAGTTTGTTTCATCTCTAGTTGTATATTCCTTCAAATATTTTTATACATTTAAACTCAGAATCCAAAGATTTTTGAGTCTTTGTTCTCTAATTCTACTGAATGGGCAGATGGGGAAAACTTTGGGTAATAGGTAAATAAAGCAGAGTGGTAAGAAATATCACAGTTCTCTTAGTACTTTTCATAGCATCCTGACTGGTATGCTTTCCAGTTGTTGTGTATCTAACCTGACTCAGTACTTTCATGATGGTGGCTGACATACAAGATTATCATGATTGTCTATTTGACATACAAGATTATCATATTGAAATCTGTTTCCCACTTAAACCTCCACGCACTTTCATTTCTTTCTTTCGGTGTGTATAAACTGAAAACTGACATAGATATCACTGCAGCCTGGGAGACAGCATTTCAGATAGCTCTGAGAAAGTGCTCCAGGGAGGTGAGGGGTGGAGCTAGGATATATGAGTTTTGCAACAAAGGGCAGGTAATCGGTAACATCAAAAGATTACTATTAAGTAAAGAAATTAGATATATCACGTTAGGGAATTTAGCACTTTTCTATTTATGGGAAGATGCAAGAATCTAGGCTTACTGAAATCATTCTTTGATATGTGCCTCAGCTATTGTGGTTAGCATCTTCTGTTTCTACAAGCTGAATTTCCTTAGAGCTCACCCTGGGGAGTGACTGCAGTCTGATGGCTGCTAAATGGCAGGTATTCTTTCCTTCCTGAGTTCCCTCAGGGTCACCAGCTCACCAACCATGGTGGCTGGGATTGCTGATGACTGTATCATCCTTTGTTTACTGATATGGCAGGAAATAATTCCATTTCTCAACTCCCAACCAGTTTGTCAACACAAAATACCTTCTACATAGAAATTTCAGATTCTCCCCTATCAGGGAAGATTTTGGGGAGGTCAGAAAGAGGAAGAGTTCCAACACCATGGATTTCCTTGACCATGCTGGCTGGAGACTAAACTTAGTCTTTTATTTTTGCAGTAGTGGACCCGAGAATAACGTTTTAACTTGTTTTAAAGGTTTTGCAGTAAATGTTAAAAAGCAACTGAAGATGATTGTTGTGTTTGGAGGCACTATTCTCTACTTTATGCCCAAAATGTAAGAATTTGTTTCCTAAGTGTTATCAGAGCAGGTACGAACATTATTATGAGCCTTTTAATTTATTAGCACTTGTACTAGCTTGTGAGAAAACTTTACTTTCTTGTTGACTTTAGAAATGGTGGTTTATGCCACTTATATATTCAATTCTGGTCTCAGGGAAGAAAACGATTAAGTTTTATACCCTGAAAAATATCTCTTCTAAGAAGCTTCACCTTGGTCTCCTAACCAAGTACACTGAGAAAGCAGCACACACTCAGTTTAGGTTTTGCAAAATGCAGAAGCAAGGCTAGAGCAGGAGAAGAGACAGGAACAAGGATTCAGTCTATAGGACCTGTCTGCAAGGTATACGGTAGATGCAGTCTGCCAAGCCAAACTTTCATCTAAGTCCTCCATTACTTTATTCAGTAGCTGTAAAGCCTAACAATTGCTATCGTTTTTGCCATATTTTTAATCTGTCTATCTGTAGGAAGGAAACCTATGCCTTCTTTACCATTTTGCTGTGCTTATCTACTTTCTTAATTATCTTCTTTGTTTAATGTTATTTACTGAACTGAATGATTTCTGAAATTTTAATATATTTATCATTCTCCCATTTCATTTTATAGTAATAGCAGATGCTAATGGTAACTATCCAGCAAATGCTTTCACCATTACAACTTCTATGCATACTGGCCCAACCTAAAAATGTCAGTCTCTGAACATTTTTCCTTGTCCAGAGGAACAAGGAAATACTACTACATTGCATTCTACTTTGTTCCCAGCATCACAGCTACACAACTCTTACCTGTGGTAAATTGGGAAGAGATACTTAAGGGAATGCTTTGGCATACGCAATATCTTTAGTAATTGAAAGATGCAGGCACAATAACAATAACAATTATAAGAAATGTGCATTTAGTTTGCTGTTGTGGAATGTAATTGGTATGCTAAAGAAATAAAATGACAGCCTTGGATTAACCAATTACAAACTTAGAGGATGATATGAAGTTCAAAAGGCCTTTCTGAGCATTTTAAAGGAAACCCTGTCTCCTGTAATCAAAGAGTAGACTTTGGTGAAAATGGGCCCAGGACCTGACTAATAGAATAGCTGAATTCAAAAGAGCACTTTATTTACAGTTCAGCAAATATCCTATTACATATACAGGGTTTTAATAGAAAAGGAGCAGGACTATGAGACTTGTGGTGGGGGGACATCTGGATGAATATGCTTCAACTTCCTGAATCGTCAGAGCCTGTAGAATTGACTTACTACTCTCTGCAAGATTGTAGAAGTTTTTCCCTTGCTTGAAGACCATGGAGAAATTGAACCTGAGGCAGATGTCTGGTAGGATGTTATTTATTTACCCTCTCTTATCTCCCCCAGTGGCTTCTAGACCAATGGCTGGGATCATGCCTTATTGTGGTTGGATTGAGGAAGTACAGCCCTGCTATGGGAGGAAGGGCATTGTTTACCAAACCAACTGTAGGATATGGAGAGTATGTACCCATGAGAACTGAGAAAACATGTCTGAGAATGGATCTTTTAGTTTAGTTTCCTGTTTATTAAGGTATAAAATATACAAGTAGACAGAGGTGGCAGAATTAGAGGAGGAAAAAAGACATTTAAGAAGTAAAATATACTTCACAAATTTCCATATCCTTTAAAATCTTGAAGAAGATTTTTTGTGAATTAATTTTAAATTTCCTGTGGTAAGTGAAAAATTTTAATATATGTACTTAATACTTATGGGAGCTACTGGTAATGAAATTTTATGCACATCCTTTTTGCTTTATTGATAAATTAATATGCAGGTCATTCTGGGGAGATCTATATACTAGACTTCCCAGGTGGCTCAGTTGTAAAGAATCTGATGTCAATGTAGGATATGCAAGAGACATTGGTTCAATCCCTGGTTTAGGAAGATCCCCCAGAGCAGTAGATGGCAAACCATTCCAGTATTCTTGCCTAGAAAATTCCATGGACAGAGGAGTCTTGTGGGCTACAGTCCATGGGGTTGCAAAGAGTCAGACACAACTGAACACATACTCTTACATATGCTAGCTACAAATTTTCTATGCAGTAAACATAGTTTATATATAAGTTGTAAATATTTTTAAATAAATTGTGAATTTATCCAACTAATTTGTTGAAATAATTCAAACAAATGGAAACTTCTGGGACTAAGTATACCCAAAATTTATAGTTTTGAGACCAAACTATAATAGTTTTTCCCCTACTATATAGATGGGACTTTATCAGTCTTATCCCTCAGTGTTTATGTGGGGGTATATTTCCTAAAACTATACAAATGATACATTTTAATCTTTGGCAAGATGATTTTACAAAGAAATTACTTTTTTCTATTATTGTTTATCTCAATCATCTTCAATATGCTTAATCATCAATATGCTTAATCCTTACTAGTCACTTGTGTTATTTCATTTTTTTTTTTTTCATTTCCTTTGGTATATCAATGGTTTTGTTACTGGCTTCTAAGAATTCAGTTATGGCTAAGGATGTTAACCATTTATCATGAAATGCAAATTAAATACCATATTTTATTACCCAAAAATACATAAGTAAAGAGTGAAGTGCAATCGTTTAAAGATAGTACTTGATGAGTTTTTACATTCATATATACTTATGTAACCACCACACAGATCAGGATGCAGTAACTTTCATTAGCTAGAAAGTTCCATCATGCCTTTTTCTAGTAAACCTATTCTCCACAGGCAAGCACTGTCCTGGCATCACTTATTAGTTATTATTCTCTAGTCTCAGACTTTATGTAAATAAAATCATATGTGTCTGGCTTCTGTTATCCATGTGTTTTCCAAAGCCTTTTTTTGTAAAATATTCCTTTGTATGAATATACAATATTTATCTATCCATTAAATATACAATATTTTATTTATCCATTATATTTATTATTTATTTAGAATTTATTTATTAATTTATTAACTTATTATTTCTTTATTTATCCATTATTGAATATACAATAGTTTATTTATCCATTCTCCAGTTGATAGACATTTTGGTTATTTGCCTTTTTTAGCTGCAGTGAATAAAGTTGTCATAAATAGCCCAGTAATGTCTTTGCTGTATACATACATTCATAATTCTTTGGTACAT
This sequence comes from Bubalus kerabau, assembly GCF_029407905.1. Lineage (NCBI taxonomy): Eukaryota > Metazoa > Chordata > Mammalia > Artiodactyla > Bovidae > Bubalus > Bubalus kerabau. The sequence goes on along the minus strand of NC_073624.1, from coordinate 91,113,360 downwards.
ACTTGGCAATATAATTCTTGGGCCTTAGAGTAGTTGTATGGTTTTGATTTAACACATACTGCCACACAGTTTACTGAAGTGCTGAATAAGTGTATATTGAATCCAATTCCTCCCCCTCCTCATCAAGACTTGAATACTTTCAGTATTTTCAGTTCTAGCGTTTAGAATGATTCTGTTTATATGAAGTTCAGGAACAGGCTAAACCAGTACTTCCCCTTCCTTTAGCTTTGTGTTGTGATGGATAAGAACATGATATCTAGAGTAGCAACAGCAGGGGCTCTTGTAAGGATAAAAATCAATAGAGAATGGCATAGCAAATGAATGGAAAGAGCAAGCTTTATTAATAATTAACTAGAATAATTAATAACTTCTATGCAGAGTACATCATGAGAAACGCTGGGCTGGAAGAAGCACAAGCTGGAATCAAGATTGCCAGGAGAAATATCAATAACCTCAGATATGCAGATGACACCACCCTTATGGCAGAAAGTGAAGAGGAACTAAAAAGCCTCTTGATGAAAGTGAAAGAGGAGAGTGAAAAAGTTGGCTTAAAGCTCAACATTCAGAAAACGAAGATCATGGCATCTGGTCCCCCCACTTCATGGGAAATAGATGGGGAAACAGTGGAAAGTGTCAGACTTTGTTTTTTGGGGCTCCAAAATCACTGCAGATGGTGATTGCAGCCATGAAATTAAAAGACGCTTACTCCTTGGAAGGAAAGTTATGACCAACCTAGATAGCATATTCAAAAGCAGAGACATTACTTTGCCAACAAAGGTCTGCCTAGTCAAGGCTATGGTTTTTCCTGTGGTCATGTATGGATGTGAGAGTTGGACTGTGAAGAAAGCTGAGCGCTGAAGAATTGATGCTTTTGAACTGTGGTGTTGGAGAAGACTCTTGAGAGTCCCTTTGACTGCAAGGAGATCCAACCAGTCCATTCTAAAGGAGATCAGCCCTGGGTGTTCTTTGGAAGGACTGATGCTAAAGCTGAAACTCCAGTACTTTGGCCACCTCATGCGAAGAGTTGACTCATTGGAAAAGACTCTGATGCTGGGAGGGATTGGGGGCAAGAGGAGAAGAGGACGACAGAGGATGAGATGGCTGGATGGCATCACTGACTCGATGGACGTGAGTCTCAGTGAACTCTGGGAGTTGGTGATGGACAGGGAGGCCTGGCATGCTGCAGTTCATGGGGTCACAAAGAGTCAGACACGACTTAGTGACTGAGCTGAACTGAAAGCTTTTTGTTACCTTAATAAACTCTCTTGGAATAGTAATAATTAGAGATTTCTTAGATTTTTGGGTAATCATTATTATCTCCAAATATTTGTAGATCCCCTCTTCCATAATTAAATATAGTATTTTAATCTCGTCTTACTGCACTGGAGGGAATTACATAACCTTGTTAAGTAATATGAGTGATAGTGTTGTCTTCTTTTAAACTGCTGTTGTTGTGTCCAACTCTTTGCGACCCCATGGACCGCAGAGTGCCAGGTTTCCCTGTCCTTCACCATCTCCTGGAGTTTGCTCAAACTCATGTCCATCGAGTTGGTGATGACATCCAACCATCTCATCCTCTGTTGCTTCCTTCTCCTCCTGCCCTCAATCTTTCCTAGCATCAGGGTCTTTTCCAGTGAGTCGGTTCTTTGCATCAGGTGGTCAAAGTATTGAAGCTTCAGCTTTAGCATCAGTCCTTCCAATGAATATTCAGGGTTGATTTCCTTTACTATTGACTGGTTTGATCTCTTTGCAGTCTAAGGGACCCTCAAAAGTCTTCTCCAGCACCACCGTTTGAAAGCATCAATTCTTAGGTTCTCAGCCTCCTTTATAGTCCCATGTCATGTCTGTATATGACTAATGGAAAAACCATAACTGTAATTCCTCCAATTTGATATTATATCATGAAGCATATGTTTGAATATTATTTAATGTTAAATAAATAATAAGTAACATGAAAAGCATGTTTATAGGTTTATAACTGAGTCACTTTGCTGTATAGCAGAGATTGGCACAACATTGTAAATCAACTATACTTCAATAAAAAAGAGTCATTAGAATTTTTATTATTAAATATTTGAGGTCAAAATTGTTGAATTTTACTTTTATGCTTATTAAGAATCTATCAGGGTGAACATGAGATTATTCTCACTTTAACTTATTGATTTGAGGAATCAAAGCAATAAGAAGTTTACTTGGTCATGGGTTATTATTTAGATTATTATTATTTCAGTATACTTTCAGATTCAGTGGATCATTTCATTTTGACTTGTCTAAATATTCATGAGACGGTGGTAATTTTCATATTTTGAATCAGTTACTTTAGTTCTGAAAAGCATTAACAATTTTCCATATTATTTTAAAAGCATTCAAGTTTGCCAAAACTTACCTGAAAAACTATCAGTGCTTATTGTCCTTTTGTGCTTATTCTAATGTTTTTTGTTTTGTTTTACACATCAAATAGCTCAATTTTATTTTTTTGGTTATATTTTCTTAAAATGAAACACAATCCTGCTTTCAGTTTATTTAGACAAATCTTAGCGTTACCTTATACTTTTTATTCTTAACATCAGTGTTGTACTATTAGGTTCTTTTTCTGTTTTCTTCAATATATTTACATAATTATGTCAAAATTGATCTTTTTGAATAACTAGTGCCTCGATTTATTTATTGCTTCTATTTTTCTCTTTTCTAATATATTAATTTGTGCTTTTAGTCCCTTTATCCTCCTTTTCTTATGATAAGTTTAATTATCTTTCTAATGATTGCATTTAAGCATTCAGAAACTTACAGTTTTTTCCTTGTTTATTAATGAATTCATGTAAGGATAGATTTTATTTCTATTGATGGCTGCGTTGGCAATGTTTTTAACTTTAGTATATAGTGTTCTCATGTTCATGATAGTCTATGTAGACTGTTGACTTTTTGTTAACAAAGGATTTTGCTTTTCAAGAGTTTTACTTCAAGAATTTACAAGTAGTTGGGATTTGAAAAGGTTAACTTCTGTTTAACAAATACCTCCTTTGTTTTTAGTTCTCTCTGCGGCTCTTTATAGTCAGATGCTGAAACTCCTGTGTCATTGTATCTTTTTTTCTTAACCTCATTTTTATTTTGTTTGTCTTATTTATCTATTTTGTGGAAGATGGTTTTCACACTCTCTTTCAACCAACAGCATGGACTTTCCAAATACGGAACCATAATCAAGAGCCTCTTCCTTGGACTAACAGGATTAGGTGTTTGGGTGAGCTCTGGAATCTTTCTTCAGAATTACTGACATCGTGTGATTAGAGGAGATGAGGGCAAAAGAGCAAATGCAATGGAATACAATCTTCATGATTTTGCTTACAGTTGTCTTTGTTCACTGCCTGAACATTATAGATATTTCCCCAATGTCCTTTTCACAGCTGCCTTCACCTCCTTGTTCTTTAGGCTGTAGATGAGGGGATTCAGCATGGGTGTGACTGCACTGTATTGTACGGAGAGGAGCAAATCCAAAGAGGAGCCAGACGGAGGCATGAGATAACAAAGAAAACCCGAGCCGAAGAACAAGATCACTGCGATGAGGTGGGAGGAGCAGGTGGAGAAAGCCTTGCTTCTGCCTGTGGTGGAGCTGATGCTCAGGATGGTGGAGATAATACGGGCATAAGAGAAGAAGATTGGGATGAAGGTTCCAAGCCCATGCAATAGGCTGGAGCAGAGTAAGATATTGGTAACAATAGAGATATCAGAACAAGACAGGGGGAAAAGGGCAGGCAGCTCACAGGTGTAGTGGTGGATGGTTTGGGCATCACAGAAATCCAGGCTAATAGCCAGGAGCACAATGACAAATGCATTGAGAGAGGCCAGGCCCCATGAGATCAACACCAGCCTCACACAGAGCTGGTTGCTCATCACCTGGCCATAGTGCAGGGGGTGGCAGATGGCGGCATAGCGGTCATAGGCCATCACTGAGAGGAGACAGGCTTCAGTTCCTGAAGAGAAAAACACAAAGAAGACCTGAGTCAGGCAGCCCTTGACAGAGATGGTTTTCTTCTCAGACAGGAGGTCCTTCAGGAGCTTGGGCAGAGTGACACAAGAGAAGCAGAGATCCACAAATGATAGATTACTCAAGAAGAAGTACATGGGCGTGTGGAGGTGGGAGTCAGCCCTGATCACCAGCAGCATCGTCAGGTTCCCCATCACGGTCAGGAGGTAAATCACCAGGAAGAGCGCAAAGAGCAGAGCCTGGATGTGGGGGTCGTCTGACAGCCCAGTGAGGATAAACTCGGTGATGGTGCTGCAGTTCCTCAAGGCCATTTGTGGAGGCTGTTTCCTTGGAATAAAATAGAAAGTGGATGATATTGCCTATGATTGTCCCCATTCTCTATAGCATCATCTTCTCTTCTTAAACATCCCTCCCTGAGTTGTCTGAACTTGTGCTTACATATCTCAAAACTGCCCTCACTTTTCTTGATAGATCACAAATTTAGGTCACAGTCTTCACATACTTTAGAGAGTTCTATGGAAAAAGGAAGAGAGTTCCAGAAAAACATCTATTTCTGCTATATTGACTATGCCAAAGCCTTTGACTGTGTGGATCACAATAAACTGTGGAAAATTCTGAAAGATATGCGAATACCAGACCACCTGACCTGCCTCTTGAGAAACCTGTATGTAGGTCAGGAAGCAACAGTTAGAACTGGACATGGAACAACAGACTGCTTCCAAATAGGAAAAGGAGTACGTCAAGGCTGTATATTGTCACCCTGCTTATTTAACTTCTATGCAGAGTACATCATGAGAAACGCTGGGCTGGAAGAAGCCCAAGCTAAAATCAAGATTGTCAGGAGAAATATCAATAACCTCAGATATGCAGATGATACCACCCTTATGGCAGAAAGTGAAGAGGAACTAAAAAGCCTCTTGATGAAGGTGAAAGAGGAGACTGAAAAAGTTGGTTTCAAGCTCAACATTCAGAAAACTAAGATCATGGCATCTGGTCCCATCACTTCATGGGAAATAGATGGGAAAACAGTGTCAGACTTTATTTTGGGGGGGCTCCAAAATCACTGCAGATGGTGATTGCAGCCATGAAATTAAAAGACGCTTACTCCTTGGAAGGAAAGTTATGACCAACCTAGATAGCATATTCAAAAGCAGAGACATTACTTTGCCAACGAAGATCTGTCTAGTCAAGGCTATGGTTTTTCCAGGGGTCATGTATGGATGTGAGAGTTAGACTGTGAAGAAAGCTGAGCACCGAAGAATTGATGCTTTTGAACTGTGGTGTTGGAGAAGACTCCTGAGAGTCCCTTTGACTGCAAGGAGATCCAACCAGTCCATTCTAAAGGAGATCAGCCCTGGGTGTTCTTTGGAGGGACTGATGCTAAAGCTGAAACTCCAGTACTTAGGCCACCTCATGCGAAGAGTTGACTCATTGGAAAAGACTCTGATGCTGGGAGGGATTGGGGGCAAGAGGAGAAGAGGACGACAGAGGATGAGATGGCTGGATGGCATCACCGACTCAATGGACATAAGTTTGGGTGAACTCTGGGAGTTGGTGATGGACAGGGAGGCCTGACATGCTGTGATTCATGGGGTCGCAAAGAGTCGGACATGACTGAGCGACTGAACTGAACTGATTCCTATTCCACAGAGACTTACTGGAGAAATGGTATTTCTGGTTCACTCTAACATTAGTGTTATTCAATTTTCCTACATGCTTTAAATTTCAGAAATTCTTAAAATCCATTGTACAACATTTTAAAAAACCATTGTACAATATATGTGAGGTAATTGTTCTAAACATTTTCTCCTCTCTAATATTTTTGTTCAAAATAATCCAGGGCTTCTTACTTGTTAAACATCACATTAAATTTTAATAGATTTTTTAAAATACAAAGCATTTTCTCATGTCCTGTCTCTGTTTATGCTGAAAGAAATTCTATGAAGTATTTCAGACATGGACACTTATCTTTATTTTACCCCTTGGAAATATGATATAGAGGCATTAACAACCAGTAGAAGAATCAGGAAATAACTTCCATAGTATTTCCCCTAATTTTCATCCCAATATCTAGGTCTGGTCCACAAGAATAAAGATCACTTTTCCTATCTTTAAACAAAAATTTTTTTAATGTGGTAAAAGTCTTACTATAAAAACACTATTTTAATGATATTTAGCTGTACTAAATACCATATTTCAGTGGTACTAAATCCATTCACATTGTTGTGCAACTTTCACCATTATCCATCTCCAGAATTGTTCCCTTTCCTAGACTGAAACTGTGTTCCCATTAAAAAATTAACTCCTCATTCTCCACCCTGCTTCCAGCCCCTGGCATCTACCAGTGTACTTTCTGACGATATGAATTTGACTATTCTAGGTACTTTGTGGAATCAAATCCATTTCTCCTGTCTTGACATTCAGAGTTCTTCTTCCTCTGTCCTTAACCTATATTTTAGCCTTTTTGACCCCTTTGATACTAGAAAGGTCTTATATTTCTCTCTTTGACTACATGGTTTTCTTTCAGATGTTCTACTTTTTTATTCCACTGATTCAGACTCTCATTCACCTTCCAGCCTTACCTCAAATCCTGCTATTTCTTCAAAGCAAATATAGTTAAAAACCTGATCCTGTTAACAAAGTTCAAATTCATCTTACACCCATGTTTAGGTTACCTGTGTGCTTGGACAGGCAGGGCACTGTTCACCTTTGTGTGACTTCAGCTAGTGGTGATGATGCAGAAACAGTTGGAGAATTTACTTTTGAGGAACCTGCTTGGATAAAATTGTGAATATTGTTGAAAGCAGATGACTTCTTGGGATTTACTCAAGCAAAGTGAAATGATACATTTGTTCTATTCTTTTCAGGAACTTGGTTATTTTATGTATTTGTGAACAGGGCTATCTGAAAATTGCTCCCACTTTTCTACTTTGACCCACAAGATGGATCTGACCATGTAACTTGGGGAGTTCAGAGTCTCAACCAAGAAGAGTGTAGCATTTCTGAATAATATTTTTCTCTCATATGCTAACTTACACATTTTGTGTGGGTGAAGGCAGTGACTATTTGGATCATATGATATGGGGAATCACAGGAAAGGACCTCACCCTTCCTCATTCTTCTAAATACAATCTCTAATTAAACTAAAAGAGAAGATGGTCAGCAAAATTAAAACACATATAGAAATTTCTAGGAAGGAAAAATAGAGGGGGGATATCAGGATATTTTGGAAGATATTACCATACTCCTGGCTTTTCCTGGAAAGGTGGTTCCTGTGTTCAGGTTTTCCCATTCAGGTAGACACATCATAGGTAAAGTCTTCCTATAAGTGAACCTATGTCACAAGAATTTGACTCTCCACAGCAGATAGCTTTTTCTTCTTGCTATAAGTGAGAATTAGCTATTAGAATGGTTCAAGCTTTAAAAACACTGGGATTGCCACAAAATTAAGATTACCTCTTGACTCCCTTAACCTAGAGCGGTGTTATTCTGCAATACTGGCCACTATGTGGAAGGACAAGACCAATTTCTCAAAAGAAGCTCATATTCTGAACAGGTATATAGTTCATTAGAACTTCCTCACATGGTCTCAGATCCAGTAACCTGCTATATCTTCATTTATTTCGTCTGAGATTCTGAATACTTCTGAAGAATACCATTGAAGGAAAAAATTCTCTAACAGACCCAATCAGAGGGCCATCTGTTCTTATACAGCCAAGAGCTGGGTTGGCACCCAGGGGAAGCTGGGTCAATGCCCTGTGCTCTCTGAAGCTTACCCTGAAGCCAAATTCCAGACTCACTAATTGCATGTTTCCCTGTTAGCTAGAAAGGTAAGCTGTAAGAGACACACGGGAGTATTTGAAATTTCTGAATTAAAGCAATTATTTAAAGTCTAAAAAAAGAACACTTATTAGGCTGATAGAGACTGGAGAGAAATGAATAAGAAAGGCATCTCCCCCGCTCCCAGCTTTATTGAGATATAATTGACATATAATATTGTATAAGTTTAAAGTGTGCAAAGTGATTATTTGATACAAGTATATATTGCAATTTGTTTCACTGTGTGTTTTTTAAAAAAATCATTCCATGTAACTTAAACAGGTAACTTACTGTTTAGAATTTTAAAAACTTTAAAAAAATGTTATATTTTATATTGAAGTATAGTGATTAATAATGTGATAGTTTCAGGTGTATAGCAAAGTGATTCAGTTATATGTATACATGTATCTTTTTTTTTTTAATTTTATTTTATTTTTAAACTTTACATAACTGTATTAGTTTTGCCAAATATCAAAATGAATCCGCCACAGGTATACATGTGTTCCCCATCCTGAACCCTCCTCCCTCCTCCCTCCCCATTCCATCCCTCTGGGTCGTCCCAGTGCACCAGCCCCAAGCATCCAGTATCGTGCATTGAACCTGGACTGGCAACTCGTTTCATACATGATATTTTACATGTTTCAATGCCATTCTCCCAAATCTTCCCACCCTCTCCCTCTCCCACAGAGTCCATAAGACTGTTCTATACATCAGTGTCTCTTTTGCTGTCTCGTACACAGGGTTATTGTTACCATCTTTCTAAATTCCATATATATGCGTTAGTATACTGTATTGGTGTTTTTCTTTCTGGCTTACTTCACTCTGTATAATAGGCTCCAGTTTCATCCACCTCATTAGAACTGATTCAAATGTATTCTTTTTAATGGCTGAATAATACTCCATTGTGTATATGTACCACAGTTTTCTTATCCATTCATCTGCTGATGGACATCTAGGTTGCTTCCATGTCCTGGCTATTATAAACAGTGCTGCGATGAACATTGGGGTACATGTGTCTCTTTCCCTTCTGGTTTTCTCAGTGTGTATGCCCAGCACATGTATCTTTTTTTTTAACCACATCATGTTAGGTGACATATCCTTCACCTGTCATAATTACAATTTTTTGGTTGGTCTTATGGTGAGACTATTTAAGATTTATTCTCTTAGCACTTTTCAATATATGGTAGAGTGTTATTAAGTACAGTCACTATGCTGCATATTAGATTCCCAAAACTTATTCATCTTATAGCTGGAAGTTTAATTTTAGATTATTTCCATATCTTGGCTACTGTGAATAATGCTGCAATAAACATGAGAGTGCATATATTTTTGATATCTTATTTTCATTTCTTTTGGGTATATACCCAGAAGTGGAATTTCTGGATCATATGGTAATTATGTTTTTAATTTTTTGAGGTACCTCCATACTGTTTTCCATAATGTGAACCAATTTACATCCCACCAGTAGTGCACAAGTGTTCCCTTTTCTCCAACATTTATTATTTGTCATCTTTTAAATGATAACCATTCTGATAAGCATGAGGGGATATCTCATTGTGGTTTTGATTTTCATTTCCTTGATGATTAGTGATGTTGAACATTGGTCATTTGGATGTCTTCTTTGGGAAAAATGTCTATTCAAGTCCTTGGCCCACTTTAAAATTGATTTGTTTGATTTCTGTTATTGAGTTGTATGAGCTATTTATATATTTTGAATGTTAACATCTTATCAAATATATGGTTTACAGGTATTTTTTCCTATTACTTTGGTTGCCTCCTTTTTTTTTTTTTTTGGTTTCTTTGGCTGAGCAAATGTTTTAGTTTGATGTAGTTCCACTTATTGATATTTGCTAGTCGTTTGTGCTTTTGGTGTTATGTCAGCAAAATCATTGCCAAGACCAGTGTCAAGGAGCTTTTTTCATATGTTCTCTTCTATGAGTTTTATGGTTTCAGGTTTTATAAATTTTATGATCTTTATAAAGATTTTTTCAAATCTTTAATCCATTTTGAGTTTATTTTTTATGTATGGTGTAAGATCCAGTTTCATTCCTTTTCACGTGGCTGTCCAGTTTTCCCAATTGAAGAGACTATCCTTTTCATACTATATATTCTTGTCTTCTTTGTTGTAAATTGATAGACTTCATATGTGTGGGTTTATTTCTGTGCTCTCTATTCAGTGCCATTAATCTCTGTATTCTTGTTTTTATGCCAATATCATACTGTTTAGATTACTATTGCTTTGTAATATAGTTTATAATCAGGAAAGTGATGCCTTTGGCTTTGTTCTTCTTTCTCAAGATAGCTTTAGCTACGCAGGATCTTTTATGGTTCCATACAAATTTTAGCACTTTTTTCTTCTGTTTCTGTGAAAAATGCCATTGACATTGTAATAGAGGTTAAAATCAATATAAATATAGATTGTGTTGGGTACTGTGAACACTTCAACAATATTAATTTTTCGATTATGGACTATCTTTCCATTCATTTTTGTCTTCATTTTCTTTCATCAGTGTCTTATAGCTTTCGTTGTACAGTTTGTTTTCAGCCTCTTGGTTAAAGTTATTCTTAGGTGTTTCATTCTTTTTCATGTAATTGTAAATGGGATTGTTTTCTTAATTTCTTTTTCTGCTAGTTTATTATAAATGTACAGAGATGCTATACATTTTTATATATTGATTTCGTGTCCTACAAGTTTATGGAATTCGTTTATGTGCCCTAAGAGTTTTTTTGTGGAGTTTTAGGGTTTTCTATATAAAATATCATGTCATCTACAGATAGAGGTAGTTTTGTTTCTTTTGTTCAATTTGGATAACCTTTATTTATTTATATATCTAGTTAGTATTTAGCAAAATTTATTTGTTGTTGCCTGGTTGCTCTGGCTAGGAGTTTCAACACTATTTTGAATAAAATTGGTGAGAGTGAGTATTCTTGCCTTGTTCCTGAATTTAGAGGAAAACTTTCAGTTTTTCACCATTAAGTATGATGTCAGCTGTGGCTCGCCATATATGGCCTTTTTATGTTGAGGCATTTTCCATGTATACCTACTTTGCTGAGAGTTTCTTTTTTAATCATGAGTGGATGTTAAATTTTATCAAATGATTTTTTTTGAGGTGATCATATGATTTTTGTTCTTCAATTTGTTAGTGTGGTGGTATATTACATTGATTGATTTGTGGATGTCGAATTATCCTTGCATCTCTGGAATAAATCCCACTTGATTATGGTGTGGGCTTCCCTGGTAGCTCAGCTGGTAAAGAATCTGGCTACAATGCGGGAGACCTGGCTACCTTCCATAGTGGGAAGATCCCCTGGAGAAGGGAAAGGCTACCATCTCCAGTGTTCTGACCTGGAGAATTCCATGGACTATATAGCCTATGGGGTTCACAAAGATTCAGACATGGCTGAGTGATTTTCACTTACCACTTTCCATATAATATTAGAATTAGCTTGCTGAGTTTTGTAAAAATTATTGGTGAGATTTCTTGTGGAATCAAGTTAAATCTATTGTTCAACCCAGAGAGGACTGACATTTTTACTTTATTGAAAGTTCTAACTTAAATATAAAGCTGGCTGAGGTTTAGTCTCAGCTCTCCAACTCTAAAAAAGCTTTTTAGATTCTTATTTCTTCTTGAGTCACTTTTGGTTAATTGCATTTTAATGGGAGTTTAGTTATCTAAGTTTTCAAATTTATTGACATATGTCATTTATATTATCCTCTCAATATGTTTGATATTTGTAGTAGGTTATTTAAGTATACTGTTTAATTCTTAAGATTGTTTCTTTGGTGCTTCTCTCTTTTTTCTTGAGTAAACTTGACAGAAGTTTATCTACTTTATGTTTCCAAAGAACAAATCTTGTTTTTTATTTTATTGAGAAGTAATTGACATAACATTATATTAGTTTCAGATGTACAGCAGTGATCTGAATATATCACTGTATATTTGTATATATTGCAAAATTATCACCATAGTAAATATAGTTAATATCCATTACCACACATAGAGCTACAGTTTTTATTGTGATAAGAACTTTTAAGATCTACTGTCTTTGACTTTCAAGTAAACAATATAGTATTATTAACAATAGTTACCATGCTGTACATTACATCCCCAGGACTTATTTATTTTACAACTGTAAGTTTATACCTTTTGACCCTCAAGTCTTCACCTACTTCACCCACCCCTTACCTCCTTATCTCTGGTAACCACCAGTCTGTTCTCTGTGTCTATGAGTGTGTTGTTTATTTTTTAATTTGACATATAACATATAAATTTAAGGTATAGAACATGTTAATTTGGTGTATTTATTATAATAGTGTTGTCATTTTAATGATTATTAGCACTTCTATTATGTTACATAAATATTCTATTTCTATTTTAGTGGTCAGTAAATGGCAACCCACTCCAGTGTTCTTGCCTGGAGAATCCCAGGGATGAGGGAGCCTGATGGGCTGCCATCTATGGGGTTGCACAGAGTCGGACACGACTGAAGTGACTCAGCAGCAGCATAATTAGTTAAGTTCTAGTCTCTTGCTGCTGCTGCTGCTGCTGCTAAGTCGCTTCAGTTGTGTCCAACTCTGTGTGACCCCATAGATGGCAGCCCACCAGGCTTCCCCGTCCCTGGGATTCTCCAGGCAAGAACACTGGAGTGGGTTGCCATTTCCTCCTCCAATGCATGAAAGTGAAAAGTGAAAGTGAAGTCGCTCAGTCGTGTCCGACTCTTAGTGACCCCATGGACTGCAGCCTACCAGGCTCCTCTGTCCATGGGATTTTCCAGGCAAGAGTACTGGAGTTGGGTGCCATTGCCTTCTCCCTCTAGTCTCTTAGGAGGTGTAATGATTATAATACAATGTTGTTGTTCATATTCACTCTACTATGCTTTAGATCTCTTGGATTTATTTACTACTATTTGAAAGGTTGTACCCTTAAGCAACATTTGTCCTATCACCCCACCCCCCATTTCTTGTAACCATCATTTTACTCTCTGATTTTAAGAGTTTGGCTTTTATAGATTTCATATATAAGTGACATCACACAGTATTTGTTATTCTCTGTTTGACTTATCTCACTTAGCATAAGGTGCTCAAGATCCATCCTTATTTTTGAAAATGGCAGGAAGGTTGTCCTTTTTCTTGTGGATGAATAATAATCCATTTTATACATACACACAGATACACACACACATATAACATCTTCTTTATCCATTTATCTGTTGATAGACACTTAGATTATTTCCATTTCTTGGCTATTCTTAATAATGCTGCAGTAAACATAGGATTGTATATATCTCTTAATAGTCTACTTTCGTTTCCTTTAAGCTTATACCCAGAAATGATATTGTTGAATCAAATGGTAGTTCTATTTTTGGCTTTTTGAGGAGCTTTCATATTGTTTTCCACAACATAAATACCCATTTAATAATCTCTAATGGCATCAGGCACCCTTTGCAAGACTTAGTAAGAGAGCAGACCGATGATACAACTGTTAGTTATCACTGCTCCTTCCTTGGTTATATAAAAAATTGAGGGCTTAAACCAATGGGAAGGGGTTTTTTGGCCATATTGAGAATTTAGTGTTCATGGTGGGACACCATTTCCTTTTCTTTTTTGTGGGGAAGGAAGGGTTACTTTCTTTTTGTAGAATCTAAAATGAATGGGGTCCTAAGAGCAGCACTTAAAATAAACAGAGGATGGATGTCTGCAAGCAGAAGAGGCAGATATTATTTCTTTGCTGGACTTCTGCTTTAGCAGTAGACTTTCTGATCTTTCTCCTATGCCTCTCAGGACCAGAAAGAGAAGAACTGGAAAAGCTGACAGGGTGGAAGGTGGGGTGGTAGAAAAACAGCAGGCTGTTTAATTCCTATTTGGTATGGCAAGGGTATGTGAATTTCTGGGGAGAAGTCAATTGGTCATCTTGGTAGAGACCTGGCTTTGGACACACCCAGGTGGCACTAGTGGTAAAGAACCTGCCTGTCAATGCAGGAGACATAAGAGATGCAGGTTGGGCAGATTTCCTGGAGGAGAAAATGCAACCCACTCCAGTGTTCTTGCCAGAGAATCCCTGTAGCTGGCTGGCTACACAGTCCATAGAGTTGCAAAGAGTTAAACATGACTGAAGTGACTTAACATCCATTTGTCACATGCAAGGAGGTTGTTAGGTTTCTCTGCAACTAGAGCAGAGAGGGTGCTGCTGGGATTGGAGAAGAGGCGGGATATAAGAGTGTGAACGGGAGTCAAGCCTCCTAGATCAGGGAACTGTGCAGTGAAAAGAATCAGCAAGATCTTCTGAAGAATTCCCATATGCCTCCTCCAGAGTCAATGCCTATATGACTGCTATCCTAAGGTCATTGTTTGGGTTTGGGTTGCTCATTGCCAATGAGTAAACAAGTGATGATTAACAGTGAGAAAATAACAACAGGGCTAATTATAAAAGTCACTGCTTTTTCCCCCCTCTGTTTATTTTATTTTATTTTTTGTCTCTAAAACTGGAGGAAATGTGTCTTAAAGGGGTGATAGAGGGGATGTCTCTGGGTCATATCAGGTCTCTTAAAATAGTGAGATCTCAGCTCACACATACATTTGGAGAAAGAGTTGTTGTTCAGTCACTCAGTCATGTCCAACTCTTTTCAACCCCATGAATGGCAGCATGCCAGGTTTCCCTGTCCTTCACCATCTCCCGGAGTTTGCTCATGTCCATTGGGTTGGTGATGCCATCCAACCATCTTGTCCACTGTTGTCCTCATCTCTTCTCATGCCTTCAGTCTTTCCCAGCATCAGGGTCTTTTCCAGTGAGTTGGCTCTTTCCATGAGGTGGCCAAAGTATTGAAGCTTCAGCTTCAGCATCAGTCCTTCCAATGAGTATTCAGGGTTGATTTCCTTTAGGATTGACTCGTTTGATCTCCTTGTAGTCCAAAGGACTCTCAAGAACCTTCTGAAACACTGCAGTTCAAAGACATCAATTTTTCAATGCTCAATCTTCTTTATGGTCCAGCTCTCACATCCATACATGACTACTGGAAAAACCATAGCTTGACTATACAGAACTTTGTTGGCAAAGTACTGTCTAGGTTTGTCATAGCTTTTCTTCCAAGGAGCAAGTGTTTTTTAATATCATGGCTGCAGTCACCATCCACAGTGATTTTGGAGCCCAAGAAAATAATGTCTTTCACTGATTCCATTGCTTCCCTATCTGTTTGCCATGAAGTGATGGGACCAGATGCCATGAAATATTTTTTTGAATGTTGAGTTTTAAGCCATTTTTGTTCACTTTTCTGTTTCACCTTCATCAAGAGGCTCTTTAGTTCTTCTTCACTTTCTGCCGTAAGGGTGGTATCATCTGCATATCTGAGGTTATTGATATTTCTCCCAGAAATCTTGATTCCACCTTGTGCTTCATCCAGCCTGGCATGTCACATCATGTACTCTGCATATAAGTTAAATAAGCAGGGTGACAATATACAACCTTGGTGTACTCCTTTCCCAATTTGGAACCAGTCCATTGTTCCATGTCTAGTTATAACTGCATACAGGTTTCTCAGGAGGCAGGTCAGGTAGTCTGGTATTCCAATCTTTTGAAGAATTTTCCACAATTTGTTGTGATCCACACAGTCAAAGGCTTTGGCGTAGTCAGTGAAGAAGAAGTAGATGTTTCTTTGGAATTCTCTTGCTTTTTCTATGATCCAATGGATGTTGGAAAACTGATCTCTGGTTCCTCTGTCTTTTCTAAATCCAGCTTATACATCTGGAAGTTCTCAGTTTGCTTGGTTCATGTACTGTTGAAACCTAGCTTGAAGGATTTTGAGTATTACCTTGGTAGAATGTGAAATGAGTGCAATTGTGTGGTAGTTTGAACATTCTCTGGCATTGCCCTTCTTTGGGATTGGAATGAAAATTAACCTTTTCCAGTCCTGTGGCCACTGCTGAGTTTTCTAAATTTACCAACATATTGAGTACAGCAGTTTCACAGGATCATCATTTAGGATTTGAAATAGCTCAGCTGGAATTCCATCACCTTTACTAGCTTTGTTTGTAGTAATGCTTCCTAAGGCCCACTTAACTTCACACTCTAGCATGTCTGGCTGTAAGTGAGTGACCTCACTATCATACTTATCCCTGTCATTAAGACCTTTTTTGTGTAGTTCTTTTGTGTATTCTTGCCATCTCTTCTTAATCTCTTCTGCTTCTGTTAGGTCCTTGCTATTTCTGTCTTTTATTGTGCCCTTCCTTGCATGAAATGTTCCCTTGGTATCCCTAATTTTCTTGAAGAAATCCAGTCTTTCCCATTGAACCATTCTATTGTTTTCCTCTATTTCTTTGTATTGTTCACTTAAGAAGGCTTTCTTATCTCTCCTTGCTATTCTTTGGAACTCTGCATTCAAATGGGTATATCTTTTCCTTTCTCATTTGCCTTTCACTTCTATTCTTTTCTTGGCTATTGTAAGGCCTCCTCATTTTGCCTTTTTGCATTTTTCTTTGGGATGATATTGGTCACTGCCTCCTGTACAGTGTTACAAACCTCTGTCTATAGTTCTTCAGGCTGTCTGTTTACCAGATCTGATCCCTTGAATCTATTTGTCTCCTCTGCTGTATAATCATAAGGGATTTGATTTAGATCATACCTGAATGGCCTAGTGGTTTTCCCTACTTTCTTCAGTTTAAGCCTGAATTTTGCAATAAGGAGTTCATGATCCTAGCCATAGTCAGCTCCTGGTCTTGTTTTTGCTCACTGAATAGAACTTCTCCATCTTTGGCTGCAAAGAATATAATCAGTTAATTTCAGTGTTAACCATCTGGTGATGTCCATATGTAGAGCTGTCTCTTGTGTTGTTGGAATAGGGTGTTTGCTATGACCAGTGTGTTCTCTTCATAAAACTCTCTTAGCTTTTGCCCTTCTTCATTTTGTACTCTAAAGCCAGACTTGCCTATTACTCCAGGTATCTCTTGAATTCCTATTTTTGCATCCCAATCCCCTACAATGTAAAGGACATCTTTTTTTTTTTTTTTTTTTTTGGTTAGTTCTAGAAGGTCTTGTAAGTCTTCACAGAACCGTTCAACTCGAGCTTCTTTAGCATTACTGGCTGGGGCATAGACTTGGATGACCATGATGCTTTCTTATTATAACTTCAAAAAATTAGAAATAACAGATGTGTTGTTACTTAGTACATGATTCAGTATACATGTTTCACTTGTGGAAAAATAAAGTTAAGTGGAACTTTAAAGTATTTTAATCTATTAACCATATCCATGACTGTAATAATTCTCATTATTGCTATACAGAAAATAGCATTGGATGATTGCAAATTATCATGACTTTAAAACGCAATGTATTTCAAGTAAAATCATAAGTAGCATGTAAAAATGCTCATGAAATACAAAGTTGCTGTGTCATAGAACACGTATTTTATATTTCATAAATTCTTGTTAAAATAATGAGAAAGGAAGACTAAGAACCCTTGCATTCTCCAAGTGGACATACTAGAGAAAACCAGTGCTTTAAAGAAGTTGAGATGCTGGAGAGGCTAAATTTTCTTGTGTTATCTTGAATGTGCAACATTCCCCCTCAAATTCCAACTCTCATGTAATAGAAAAGCAGAGTTCTTGGCATCACCCAAGTCACTCACATGACAGTCACTCTGGGCAGAACATAGCACTTTTTTTATCTGCAAGGCTTCCCATTCAAAGCTCCAACCCCTCCAATAAGCCCTAAGTTGATAACTTTTCTTTCCCTGAAATTCAACACTTTTGGTGAAATGTTATGTTTTTCATTGCCTTTCTATTAATTTAATTCCAAAAAATAATTCAGTACACATACAACTTTACTAGTCACTAGTGAAGTCGCTCAGTCGTGTCTGATTCTTTGCGACCCCATGGACTGTAGCCTACCAAGCTCCTCTGTCCATGGGATTTTCCAGGCAATAGTACTGGAGTGGATTGCCATTTCCTTCCCCAGGGGATCTTCCCGACCCAGGGATCAAGCCCAGGTCTCCCGCATTGTAGACAGATGCTTTACCGTCTGAGCCAACTTTACTCAGTATCAATGAAATGATAGAGAAATAAATTATGATTAAGCACAACTTTTGGCCAAGATAACTATATTTCCATTGATAGGCCTTTGAGCAGGATTGAATCTGAACTGTCTTCTCCCATCCTGACCCCACCCTCAAAGTATCTTCATGCGTCTTTCTTATGCTTTTCTGTGGCATCTTTGAACATCTAAAACAGAGGACCACTAGGAAGCTTTTAGTGTTAACTCACCAGATATCCTGAAGCCTATAGTTCTTTCTTAATTTATCATCTCCCATTAAAAATTTTTATTTCTTATTTTTTACTTAAAAATTGCTTTATTGAAGTAGAGTTGCTTTACAATGTTGTGTTAGTTTCTACTGTACTCCAAAGTGAATCAGCTATACTATACATATACACATATCCTTTCTTTTTTGAATTTCCTTCCCATTAGGTCATCATAGAGCATTGAGTAGAGTTTCCTGTGCTATACAATGTGTTCTCATTACCTATTTTATACATAGCAGGTTCGTGACATTGTGCGGGAGGCAGGGATCAAGACCATCCCCAAGGAAAAGAAATGCAAAAAGGCAAAATGATTGTCTGAGGAGGCCTTACAAATATCTGTGAAAAGAAGAAAGCAAAAGGCAAAGGAGAAAAGGAAAGATATACCCGTTTGAATGCAGAGTTCTGAAGAATAGCGAGGAGAGATAAGAAAGCCTTTCTCAGCTATCAATGCAAAGAAATAGATGCAAACAACGGAATGGGAAAGACTAGAGATCTCTTCAAGATAATTAGAGATACCAAGGGAACATTTCATGCAAAGATGGGCTCAATAAAGGACAGAAATGGTATGGACCTAACAGAAGCAGAGGATATTAAGAAGAGGTGGCAAGAATACACAGAAGAACTATACAAAAAAGATCTTCATGACCCAGATAATCATGATGGTGTGATCACTCACCTAGAGCCAGACATCCTGGAATGTGAAGTAAAATGGGCCTTAGGAAGCATCACTACGAACAAAGCTAGTGGAGGTGATGAAATTTCAGTTGAGCTATTTCAAATCCTGGAAGATGATGCTGTGAAAGTGCTACACTCAATATGCCAGCAAATTTGGAAAACTCAGCAGAGGCCACAAGACTGGAAAAGGTCAGTTTTCATTCCAGTCTCAAAGAAAGGCAATGCCAAAGAATGCTCAAACCACCACACAATTGCACTCATTTCACATGCTAGTAAAATAATGCTAAAAATTCTCCAAGTCAGGCTTCAACAGTACGTGAACCATGAACTTTCAGATGTTCAAGCTGGATTTAGAAAAGGCAGAACCAGAGATCAAATTGCCAACACTGAATTGGATCATCAAAAAAGCAAGAGAGTTCCAGAAAAACATCTGCTTTATTGACTATGCCAAAGCCTTTGACTGTGTGGATCACAACAAACTGTGGAAAATTCTTCAAGAGATGGGAATACCAGACCACCTGACATGTCTCCTGAGAAATCTGTATGCAGGTCAGGAAGCAACAGTTAGAACTGGACATGGAACAACAGGCTGGTTCCAAATCGGGAAAGGAGTACATCAAGGCTGTATATTGTCACCCTGCTTCTTTTACTTATATGCAGAGTACATCATGAGAAAAGCTGGGCTGGATGAAGCATAAGCTGGAATCAAGATTTCTGGGAGAAATATCAATAATCTCAGATATGCAGATGATACCACCCTTATGGCAGAAAGTGAAGAAGAACTAAAGAGCCTCTTGATGAAAGTGAAAGCGGAGAGTGAAAAGGCTGGCTTAAAACTCAACATTCAGAAAGCTAAGATCATGGCATCTGGTTCCATCACTTCATGGCAAATAGTTGGAGAAACAGTGGAAACAGTGACAGACTTTATTTTGGGGGCTCCAAAATCACTGCAGATGGTGACTGCAACCGTGAAATTAAAAGATGCTTGCTCCTTAGAAGAAAAGCTATGATCAATCTAGACAGCATATTAAAAAGCAGAGATATTACTTTGCCAACAAAGGTTCATCTAGTCAAGGCTATGGTTTTTCCATTTGTCATATATGGATGTGAGAGTTGGATTATAAAGAAAGCTGAGGGCCAAAGAATTAATGCTTTTGAACTGTGGCGTTGGAGAAGACTCTTGAGAGTCCCTTGGATTGTGAGGAGATCCAACCAGTCCATCCTAAAGGAAATCAGTCCTGAGTATTCATTGGAAGGACTGATGCTGAAGCTGAAACTCCAATACTTAGGCCACCTCATGTGAAGAACTGACTATTTTGAAAGACCTTGATGCTGTTAAAGATTGAGGGCAGGAGGAGAAATGGATGACAGAGGTTGAGATGGTTGGATGGCATCACCAACTCAAAGAGGTGGACATGACTGGGTGACTGAACAACAATAGTTTGGTATTTGTTTTTCTCTTTTTAACTTATTTCACTCTGTATGACAGTCTCTAGGTCCATCCACATCTCTACAAATGACCCTGATTTGTCTTCACTTTACAGCTTGCTACCTCTACCATTGCAAACATTTCCCCAGGGTTCTTCTCAGAGCTGTCTTTACTTCTTTGTTTTTAAGGCTATAGATGAGGGGATTCGCTAGCGGAGTAACTACACCATACTGTATGGAGAAGATCAGCTCCAGAGGTGAACCTGAGGTTGGCATGAGATAACGGAGGAAAGCTGAGACATAGAAGAAGCTCACTGCAGTGAGGTGGGAGGAGCAGGTGGAGAAGGCTTTGCTTCTACCTGTGGTGGAGCTGATGCTCAGGATGGTGGAAACAATGTGTGTGTAGGAGAATAAGATCAGGAAGAAGGTACCAAAGCCATGTAGCAGTGTGGAGCCTGTCAGGACAGTGACATTGGTGGAAATATCAGAGCAGGACAAAGGGAAGAGAGAGGGCAGTTCACAGGTATAGTGGGGGATGATATGGTTCTCACAAAAGTTCAAGTTCATAGCCAGAAGGATGTTGAAAACTGCATCCAGAAAACCCAGGCCCCATGAAGCCCATACCAGCCTCACACAGAGCTGGCTGCTCATCACCTGACTGTAGAGCAGAGGGTAGCAGATGGCAGCATAGCAATCATAGGCCATCACTGAGAGCAAGAAGATTTCTGTCCCTCCAATGTCAAACACAAAGAAGGCTTGAGTCAGGCAGCCCTCCTTTGAAATAGTTTTCTTTTTAGACAGGAGGTTCTCCAGGAGCTTGGGAACTGTGACTGAAGAGAAGCAAAGATCCAGGGAAGAGAGGTGACTCAGAAAGAAGTACATAGGTGTGTGGAGATGGGAATCAGCTCTGATCACCAGCAGCAGAATCAGGTTCCCCATCATGGTTAGGAGGTAAATTCCCATGAAAAGCACAAAGAGCAGTATCTGGACTTTGGGATCAGCAGACAGCCCAAGGAGGATGAACTCAGTGATGGTGCTGTGGTTCCTCAAGGCCATTTAGAAAGGGTTTTTCCTAGAAAAAAATATAGCAATGTAACTGAAACTTCTCTTTACTACACCCAACTATGGAGACAGGGATCCACTTTTATGAACTTACTCCACACTAAATAGGAGTGTGACTCCCATTTAGATTTCACGTATGTCCTTATCAAATGTCTATAAGTTTGCTTCCCCTTCTAGTGTTCTGTTTCAAACAATTATTTTTCCATAGGTTACATTCTGTTTTAAAGACACGGAAGAAATTTTCTAATTTGTGCAGACCCTGAATTTGTTCTGTCTCCTTCAACTGGGCACTGCTTTATCAGCAATACTCTGTGCATGTTTTGTAAATCATGGCAGAGTTGCTGGGAAGCTGTTTCAGCATTTGTCTTCTCTCCCCTGTTTTACAATCTTCCACTCTAAAACCCTTTTAGAAGCCATAACTTCCTAATAATATCATTTTATCTTTCTTTGGCTTTTTATTACTGACACTATGCATTAACACCTATTGTCAATTTGACTCTCTGGGACAAGATTAAAAGATGACAGAGTGTGACTCTGTGTGCATGTATGTGAGTGTGTGTGTGTATCTGAATTTTGGATATGTGAAGAAAGGATAAGGAGGATATTGCTGAGTACCTTCTGTGAATTAGAAATTTGACTATCATAAATTATATAACTTGTCCAAGTCCCCAATCTGTATACCTCAATTCTATAAAACCTCAAGACACTGGGTCTTTTTTTTTTTTTGGTATGGTCATGATTTATCTATTTTTATTTGCTAATTTATGGGATAGAAAATCCATATTTCTTTTATTCTTCACATTTATATTAAAAAATTTTAATTAAAGGATAATTGTTTTACAATATCGTGTTGGTTTCGTCCATACAACATTGCAGAACAGTCCTCATCACAGAACACTGAGCTGAGCTCCCTGTGTTATGCAGCAGCTTCCCACTAGCTGTCTATTTTATACATGGTTGTGTATATATGTTAATGCTACTCTCTAAGTTTGTCCCACCCTCTCCTTCCCCCAGTGTGTCCACAAGTCTGTTCCCTATGTCTGGAGACATCAGGTCTTTCTACCACGCAGCGACTTTCACTTAAGGCTTGGCTTTCATTTGGTGATCATTTTGCAATATATACAAGTATCAAATCATTATGTTGTATACTTGAATATAACAAAAGGTTATGTGTTGTATTTCAATTAAAATTGTCATTTTCTCATTTCATTTCATAAAACATTCTGGGTAGATTATTATATCCTAATTTTTCTAATGTAGAATGAGAAGTATGTGAATATCTTGTCTTACCAGAGTGAATAAGTGACTACACCAGGATTTAACCTATGTCTTCATTATTGTTCTCATCTGGCACTTCTGCCTTCCATTTTCTTACATTTTTCTTAAATATGCTGATTCTCCTCATGTGGCAGCCAGTGAGGTGCTCCAGTTGGGAGAAAGAACTCAACATGCAGCTGAAAATGATGAGCTTGCTGACAGCATCCAGTTGATGTTTTGAAAATAACTGCAGCTTTAGCGGAGGCCAAACTTCCCAGGCAGTCAATGACCGAGCATACCTTAGATACCACATTTTGACCATTTTTGCCTTGTCTGAGGGTCAGTAATTGCCCCAGAGCTCCCAACCCATCCAAGGGTTGGATAATCCTTGTCAGGTCTGTACTGTAGTCTGAAACTCTCCCTAGACGATTCTGCTTTCCTTCCCTCTTTCCTGTTAGCAGTGTCATATCTGGTCTGAAGGCTTTTCCAGCCCAATTCTATTTCCTTGCTCTTTGTCTTTCACAGGCTCCTCTCCCTCTCTCCCAGTCTCATGTAATACTACTACTACCAAAGTATCTGTTCTGGGAGGACCTCAACAGATAGACTTCCACTCTGTGCTAATTCATTAAGTCACCCACTGTAAGGCGACTCTCTTTATTTTATGCCTTTGCTGAATCACTGTCTTCTTTTGGCAGTTAGTGGTTAGAATGTATATGGCACATTTCTTTCTTTTTCCTTCCCAAACAATAATACTACAGTTCCTTGAAGAGAGTGATTATGCTCTATATTACTTTGTATCTCCATGCCATAACTCTTGGTCCAGTGAAAAGCACATATGGTTGGTCTTCCATAGCAAATATGTTGAATAAATAATGAAGTGAATTGGATAGACAGTTCAGCTAATTTCTTTGGGAAAGATTGCAGAATCATAAGCTTGATAAGGATTCAGCACTAAGAAGACAACAAAGTGGGAAGCAAAGAATGGTATATGTGTATGTATATGTTTGCATGTGTGTGTACAGATTGTCTCAGTTTTGTGTAACCAATGGTGTACTTAACATATCTGGTGCCTACTGGCCTATTTCAGACAATACTGGAAAGGCTGTTAAAGCCTATAACATTCACTTGGTCATTCATTTTTTTCTGAACATTGATTTATTCAGTTTATCTATTTATTCTTTCTTAAATCCTTATGACTATGAGTCATAGCGGAACTTAGATCCAGATTGTATCTGTCTGTCCAGTAGCTGAATTTGCAGTTCAGAATAACCCAAATTAACTGATTCAGTGAACAATGAGAGCAACTTGCTGAAAAAAAAAATATTTTAAGGAGTCTCTCTCATCTGTGAGTTTAAGTCCTGTCAAAGTGAGTACTTTCTCTACTGTCTTCACTAGTAAAATAACAATCACAACAAACGACAATGATTTCTATCATTATCTTCTAGAATTTGAAAATGTCTCCAAGTGTTTGGAATTTTCTGGATGAATTAAGTGGATAATTGCTTGTATCATTCTAGACTGACTTTTTAAAGTACACCTGACCACAGTGTTCATTTGTGTTTCTAACTCTACACCAAAGAACATGCCAGATTCTGCAGAAGATATCAGGGAATTGTTATCTGAGGGTCCAAATCTGAAAAACTTTGGTCCTGGAAGATGGGCCTATGTGATGCAGCAGTAGGGCAGGAGGCCGGTTGGGTGGTGTGATTCTATTTGTTTATGAAACAGTCCTGATGCAGACCTTTTTATGAATGAGACACAGAAAACTTAAAAAACATTCTTAAGGTCATAGAGATGTAAGACATAGAGTTGCAATTTGGGCTCAGGAACTTGACATGTGTTCTGCTGCTAAGTCACTTCAGTCGTGTCTGACTCTGCTCAACCCCATAGACGGCAGCCCACCAGGCTTCCCCGTCCCTGGGATTCTCCAGGCAAGAACACTGGAGTGGGTTGCCATTTCCTTCTCCAATACATGAAAGTGAAAAGTGAAAGTGAAGTCGCTCAGTCGTGTCCGACTCTTAGTGACTCCATGGACTGCAGCCTACCAGGCTCCTCTATCCATGGATTTTCCAGGCAAGAGTACTGGAGTGGGGTGCCATTGCCTTCTCTGTTGTCATATTCTTTGTAAGGAAATAGCTGTCTAGATCATTCCTTGGAGAAGGAGGTCTGTAACATATATCATGGGGTACCTAAAGTCTTGTTGCCCTTACATGTTTTTAAGTTTTTTAAATGTTGGTTAATTGCATAAATACTGGGATTGATGGAATATTGAAAATGATATGGAGAGAGGCTCAATATTTCCTCTATTCACTGAATGTGGGAGTATTCTTCATGACCAAATACAGATGGGGTGGAGTAGGAATTGAATACTCAGTAAAAAGTGGCAGAAAGACCATTGGTGTCTAGACTGGCACCTGGACAGGGGAATGGTGAAAGTTGGAGGAAACTTGGAACTTTTTGAATTCAGATATTCTCCCTTAAACCTGTTTAGACTTCTACCCTTCTCTATCTGTGTGCTTAACATCATCAGTATTTGTTGGGGTCAAGGGGAATTATTAATAGGAAAAAACTGAACTTTTTGTAGTATGTGTGGTGTGACATCCTAGAAGAAGAGGGTTTCATCTGAGTTACCATTATCTGCTGTTTATCTGATCTGCTCCGGTGTACTCTTGACCATCAGCTATCTACTCTGGGTGGGTATACTTTACCCATCCACCTTGACCGTTGCACTTCCACCTGCTGGTCCCAGGTCTCATTGCACTACTGGAGCCCAGGCCAGTGTGGCACTTGAACCCAAGATGTAAGATGTGCCTGATCCCAAAGTCAGCATAACTAACTGAGGTTAGAGATTCTTCCCAAGTGGCTGCTCAGAGTAACCAAGCACAAAGGCCTCAGTGTATGGAAAATGTGGTTCTAGGTCAGGGAGCTCAATCTCCAGCAGATAGAAAGTTGATGAGAAGACAGGAAAAGAAGGGTAGATTAGCTGAGGGAAAGACAGGGACTAGGAAAGAGAGAAGAAAAACTTTAGAGCAACTGTAGTGGACATTACCGAGTTCCGGGCTTTTTCTGACTCAGATTTCCTGTCCCTCTGGTCTTTTCATGGTGGGCTCTCATCTGGACTGTGGTGGTCTGTATGCCTATGGGAATCAGTATTTCTGTAGCCAATTATAGAAAAAGCAAGACATCCTTTTTTCTTTCTGGTTAGAAATCATGCTGAGAGCAGAAAACTGATACCCCAGAGTATCTTCTTAAAGGCAGAGGCTTCAAGACACGTATCCTCTGAGCTCTGAATTTGTCCCGGCTTTCTCTCTTACAAATTACATGAGAAGACTATCAAATCCTCAACAGAAGATGTATAAAGAGCGTCTCTCCAGGGGACTCAGGTTCAACCATTTAGACTTCTCTTTATTTAGTTTCCTGTCTGATTCTAAATGCAATCATATGAGAATTTGTGATATGAATGACTCTCACATATAATCTTTCAGAAGGGTACATACAGATTAGGCAATCAGTAGTTGGCTGGCTAATCCTGGAATCCCAGATGGAGGAATCAATGTCTTTTTTTAAAAAATAAAAAATCTAAGTATAATTGACCTAGTTTCAGGTGTAGAACTTAGGCCAATGCCTGTTATTCCCTGAAGTCATAGCCTGCCCAATCTTAAGCTCATTAACTAGACAAGTTGAAATTTGTTAGAGCCTCAGGTGACTCTATTAAGTATGGTCTTTTGGAGCTTCTGTGTTGAAGTTATGGCCTAGGATGAGAACTCTGTCCCAAAATATAGCACCTGCCATATTGAATATTCATGCTAAAAGAATTTGAGAAATGGCTTGTGCAGGAGAGACTTTCTGATTTTCTCTGAAGCAGATCATAAAGCCCTCAAATGAGAGGTGCCCTACCCAACCTGGAGGAACGGGTCATCCTTATCTCCAAAGATGAAGAGACACAGAGGAATCTGAACGAACTGGCCTTACTGATCACACTCTTCCACTTCCAGTTTACTACACTTATCTCACCTTTGTCCTATGACATCTTTCCATGACTTTTCAGTCTTTCCATATATACAATCAGGTTTGTACCCTTAATCAAATCTCCCCATTACTGGAGGTGTTAGGTAACACTATGGCAGTAATCATAGAGCAATATATGTATATCAAATCAATACATTGTACAGTTTAAATTTGCACAGTGTTATATGTCAATTATATTTTAATATACCTGAAAAAAATCACTTGGGTTTACCTGTTTCTTCATGTCTTCATTTCCTTATGAGGCTCCCATGTCACATAAAAACTAAATAAATCTGTATGCTTTTCTGTTGTCAGTCTGCCTCTTGTTACAGCAGTCCTAGTAATGAACTTAAAAGGGTAGATAAAAAAGGTAGTTTTTCTTCTAATAAGTGTAAATATACTAATTGACTTCAGAATGCATGGATTCATACATGTATTTAGGGAATTATTTAGTAATCTTTCGTCTTTTAATCTTCAGAAATTCTAAAGACCAGAATTCAAAAGAGACAGAGACAATAAAGAACCTAGTCACAACACAATCCCCTTGTTTTAATTGCTGCATTCTCACCTACTGATAAATAAATTTGTCTTTCAAAGTACACAAATTAAGATATAAAATCAACATACTATAAATATTATCTTACAGTATACTAGACAAAATTCTTTTAAAAGGCTAAGCTTTAAAACAAATATAATTGTCATTAAAATATATTATTTGGTACAGTTATTATTTTGAACAGTTATAACATTGAAAACAGATTTAGAGCTCACTAAAATATATATTCTATATACACACATACACAGATTTTACTGAATACAGATTTGATGTCCTAGAGGAATGTGGACTATAGAGAAAATGATTTTGGATGTGAAGATTATTTTCAAAAAAAGGTAAAGAAACACTCTTCTTCGCATTTTATACTTGAGGTAGTGATCTGCTTTACCTGAGTGTGTATCCTCAAAGTTCTGATAACATATTGACTTCATTGTGCTTTTGTGAACTGCAAGATAAGAAATAGTCATGAACACCTAATGTTCCCATGTGACCTTCTGCTGAGGCTCTTGTAAAATACTGTTATTTTGGACAGTAATTAATTCAGGCAAGACTGACTATTTCTAGTACTCAACCACATTTACGTGTTGGTCAATTGACCATTTCCTGTGGCAACTCATTTGCCTGTATTGGAGAAATGTAATTAAAAACAAAATCTCCCAGTCCAGAAAACTTCTCCACAAAGGTAGAAGAGAAAGAAAATACTATTATTATACAATAATACAATATTATTGTTGAATAATAACTAATCTGGATTGTAACGTGCATCAAAGAACATCTGGTAGGAGATCATACAGGAAGTCTCATTTATTTATATAGCTGAGCAGATATGATTTGTTACATACTTGTTCTTGAGATAAATGATAACTGGTCACCAAGTAAGAGAATTTAAAGCACCATTTTCTACTCATAGTTCATCTCAGATTCATGTGGTAATTGAGGTGGCCATCTCTGTTTGCAAATTGGCTTTATCTAAAGGAAAAATAAACTTCTCACATCTATAAGACAGTTTTGGAGGGAGGCACATATTGCATTCACTTGCTTCCTTGATGACTGTGGTTCAGAGAGATGGCTTTCAGGTCCTTGAGAAACACATTCCTCCATCATAAAGCTGGTAAGAAGCTTATTTAACTTTTAAAAAGATTTATGTGCATTTTAGAGTCAGAGAAAGAACTTAAAATTTTCTATAGTAAATGCTCTAAGAAGAGGGTGGGAGGAGAAGACTCCTATATTTTCACAGGGAAAAATAAGCTTCTTATTTTTAAGTTGTATTTACCCTTACACCTGTCACTGTTCTCCAAAATCAAGCCCTATTTCAGAAACTTTGCAGAATGTGAAGAGCCCTTTTCCACTCCGACTATCTTTGGTCTAACCTCCATGGCTGCCTAAAAGGCTGTAGATTTTCATCCATATCTTGTTTGTGTAACCCATAGCCTGGAACATGTAAATAAAGAGGAGAGTCAGTCACCTTTTTCAGCCACCTAAATCATAGAATCAGGTATGATTTTCTACCAGTGTATATCTAGGTGAAATTTGCATCTTTGAGGAAGAAGGCATGATAAATTATGGAGGCACCTTTTTCATTTGTGGAACCGATGCATACCTAAAGTCATCACACACTTGGTGTGGCTTTTGTGGTATAGGAGACTGTAACCCATGATTTACTAACTTTCACAGAAGAATAGGTTCCACTATCCCTGGCATGAATGAAGCACCATGATTTGGGTAAAACTTCCATGAAATGAAGTTGCAGTTCTATTAGCTGAAAGACTTGGTTAACTCTTTAGAACAAATCAGTAGCTGCCTTAATTCTTTATATTCTATTACTGCTGATTGGTCATTAGAAATATAGTCCTATTGATTCACATGGCTCTAGATTTTACATTGGCTAACCAAGGAGGAGTAGGGATATAAAAAACAAGGGTACTCAATCTATTTTCCTGACAAAGCATTTGTCCTCCATGATAAAGCACAATCAAAAAGAAGTTGACCAGTGGTTCAGTTCAGTTCAGTTCAGTTCAGTCACTCAGTCGTGTCCAACTCTTTGTGACCCTATGAATTACAGCATGCCAGGCCTCCCTGTTCATCAACAACTCCTGGAGTTCACTCAGACTCACGTCCATCGAGTCAGTGATGCCATCCAGCCATCTCATCCTCTGTTGGCCCCTTCTCCTCCTGCCCCTAATCCCTCACAGCATCAGAGTTTTTCCAATGAGTCAACTCTTCGCATGAGGTGGCCAAAGTACTGGAGTTTCAGCTTTAGCATCATTCCTTCCAAAGAAATCCCAGGGCTGATCTCCTTCAGAATGGACTGGTTGGATCTCCTTGCAGTCCAAGGGACTCTCAAGAGTCTTCTCCAACACCACAGTTCAAAAGCATCAATTCTTCGGCACTCAGCCTTCTTCACAGTCCAACTCTCACATCCATACATGACCACAGGAAAAATCATAACCTTGACTAGATGGACCTTTGTTGGCAAAGTAATGTCTCTGCTTCTGAACATGCTATCTAGGTTGGTCATAACTTTCCTTCCAAGGAGTAAGCGTCTTTTAATTTCATGGCTGCAGTCACCATCTGCAGTGATTTTGGAGCCCAGAAAAATAAAGTCTGACACTGTTTCCACTGTTTCCCCATCTATTTCCCATGAAGTGATGGAACTGGATGCCATGATTATCGTTTTCTGAATGTTGAGCTTTAAGCCAACTTTTTCACTCTCCACCTTCACTTTCATCAGGAGGCTTTTTAGTTCTTCTTCACTTTCTGCCATAAGGGTGGTGTCATCTGCATATCTGAGGTTATTGATATTTCTCCCGGCAATCTTGATTCCAGCTTGTACTTCTTCCAGTCCAGCGTTTCTCATGATGTACTCTGCATAGAAGTTAAATAAGCAGGGTGACAATATACAGCCTTGACGTACTCCTTTTCCCATTTGGAACCAGTCTGTTGTTTCATGTCCAGTTCTAACTGTTGCTTCCTGACCTGCATACAAATTTCTCAAGAGGCAGGTCAGGTGGTCTGGTATTCCCATCTCTTTCAGAATTTTCCACAGCTTATTGTGATCCACACAGTCAAAGGCTTTGGCATAGTCAATAAAGCAGAAATAGATGTTTTTCTGGAACTCTCTTGCTTTTTCCATGATCCAGCGGATGTTGGTAATTTGATCTCTGGTTCCTCTTCCTTTTCTAAAACCAGCTTGAACATCAGGAAGTTCACGGTTCACATATTGCTGAAGACTGGCTTGGAGAATTTTGAGCATTACTTTACTAGCATGTGAGATGAGTGCAATTGTGTGGTAGTTTGAGCATTCCTTGGCATTGTCTTTCTTTGGGATTGGAATGAAAACTGACCTTTTCCAGTCCTGTGGCCACTGCTGAGTTTTCCAAATTTGCTGGCATATTGAGTGCAGCACTTTCACAGCATCATCTTTCAGGATTTGAAATAGCTCAACTGGAATTCCATCACCTCCTCTAGCTTTGTTCATAGTGATGCTTCCTAAGGCCCACTTGACTTCACATTCCAGGACGTCTGGCTCTAGGTGAGTGATCACACCATCGTGATTATCTGGGTCGTGAAGATCTTTTTTGTACAGTTCTTCTGTGTATTCTTGCCACCTCTTCTTAATATCTTCTGCTTCTGATAGGTCCATACCATTTCTGTCCTTTATCGAGCCCATCTTTGCATGAAATGTTCCCTTGGTATCTCTCATTTTCTTGAAGAGATCTCAAGTCTTTCCCATTCTGTTGTTTTCCTCTATTTCTTTGCATTGATCACCGAAGAAGGCTTTCTTATCTCTTCTTGCTATTGTTTGGAATTCTGCATTCAGATGCTTATATCTTTCCTTTTCTCCTTTGATTTTTGCTTCTCTTCTTTTCACAGCTATTTGTAAGGCCTCCCCAGACAGCCATTTTGCCTTTTTGCATTTCTTTTCTATGGGGATGGTCTTGATCCCTGTCTCCTGTACAATGTCATGAACCTCATTCCATAGTTCATCAGGTACTCTATCTATCAGATCTAGGCCCTTAAATCTATTTCTCACTTCCACTGTATAATCATAAGGGATTTGATTTAGGTCATACCTGAATGGTCTAGTGGTTTTCCCTACTTGGGTATACTGAAAACATAGAGCACACTAGAGATCTCCCCAAGAAAATTAGACATATCAAGGGAACACTTCATGTAAAGATGGGCACAATAAAGGACAGAAATGGTATGCACCTAACAGAAGCAGAAGATATTAAGAAGAGGTGGCAAGAATACACAGAAGAACTGTACAAAAAAATCTTCACGACCCAGATAATCACGATGGTGTGATCACTCACCTAGAGTCAGACATCCTGGAATGCAAAATCAAGTGGGCCTTAGGAAGCATCACTACGAACAAAGCTAGAGGAGGTGATGGAATTCCAGTTGAGCTATTTCAAATCCTAAAGATGATGCTGTGAAAGTGCTGCACTCAATATGCCAGCAAATTTGGAAAACTCAGCAGTGGCCACAGGACTGGAAAAGGTCAGTTTTCATTCCAATCCCAAAGAAAGACAATGCCAAAGAATGCTCAAACTACCACACAATTGTACTCATCTCACATGCTAGTAAAGTAATGCTCCAAATTCTCCAAGCCAGGCTTCAGCAGTATGTGAACCATGAACTTTTGGATGTTCAAGCTGGATTTAGAAAAGGCAGAGGAACCAGATATCAAATTGCCAACACTCTTTGTATCATCGAAAAAGCAAGAGAGTTCCACAAAAGCATCTACTTCTGCTTGATTGACTATGCCAAAGCTTTGACTGTGTGGATCACAACAAACTGTGGAGAATTTTGAAAGAGATGGGAATACCAGACTATCTGACCTGCCTCCTGAGAAATCTGTATGCAGGTCAGGAAGCAACAGTTAGAACTGGACATGGAACAACAGACTGTTTTCAAATCGGGAAAGGAGTACATCAAGGCTGTATATTGTCACCCTGCTTATTTAACTTCTATGCAGAGTACATCATGAGAAACGCTGGACTGGAAGAAGCACAAGCTGGAATCAAGATTGCTGGGAGAAATGTCAGTAACCTACCGCATCAGTAATATGCAGATGACACCACCCTTATGGCAGAAAGTGAAGAAACACTAAAGAGCCTCTTGATGAAAGTGAAAGAGGAGAGAGAAAAGGCTGGCTTAAAACTCAACATTCAGAAAACTAACATCATGGCATCTGGTCCCATCATTTCATGGCAAATAGATGGGGAAACAGTGGAAACAGTGAGAGACTTTATTTTTTGGGACTCCAAAATCACTGCAGATGGTGATTGCAGCCGTGAAATTAAAATATGCTTGCTGCTTAGAAGAAAAGTTATGACCAACCTAGACAGCATATTAAAAAGCAGAGGCATTACTTTGCTGGCAAAGGTCCATCTAGTCAAAGCTATGGTGTTTCCAGTAGTCATATATGGAGGTGAGAACTGGACTATAAAGAAAGCTGAGCGCCGAAGAATTGATGCTTTTGAACACTGGTGTTGGAGAAAGTCAATCCTAAAGGATATCAGTCCTGAATATTCATTGGAAGGACTGATGTTGAAGCTGAAACTCCAATACTTTGGCCATCTGATGTGAAGAACTGACTCATTTGAAAAGACCCTTATGCTGGGAAAGATTGAAGGTGGGAGGTGAAGGGGATGACAGAGGATGAGATGGTTGAATGGCATTCCCAACTCAATGGACATGAGTTTGAGTGAACTCTGGGAGTTGGTGATGGACAGGGTGGCCTGGCGTGCTGGAGTCCATGAGGTCACAAAGAGTCGGACACGACTAAGCGACTGAACTGAACTGAAGTGATTTTAGATATTCATTTCATATTTAGCAATACTGTTTTTTAAATGTTGTATAATTTGTAACCTACAAAGGTTAATTACAAACTCTCTAACCCAGATTTAAATGTTAGTGCATAATGAAAAAGGAAATCATGTGTGCAAGATATAGAAGATATCTATAGATTCAAATATAAGATGTGTTACCTTCAAGTGACACTACTGTAATATTGTGTGGCTCATATTCATTTTGTAAGTAATCCCATTCTTGCCTTTAACTAAAGTGATTTCAACACTTGCCTTTAAAAACTCTAGATGCTTGCCAGAGAAATCTCAGTAAAATGAAAAGCAGATAATGGTTCTTACCTTTTAGTTACAGAAAAGCAAATACTATTCTATGTGAAATGTGTCATTGTAAGGCTGCAGAACTTGAGACACGGCTGCTCTGATGTATGAATGTAACCTTTAATCTCCAAAAGGCAATAATTTCAATAGACTGTTTTATTTCATGGTATGTTGCCTTGGAAATAAAATTTAGAGTGACATTCTGCTTCTGAAAGTTAAGAGGTTTTGATATTCATTCCTTAAGGCAGAATAGGATAATTGGAATCCCTTTCTTCTGTCACTTGCTGTAGTTGAGAACAAAATTCATGAGTATGCTGGATTTACTACTCAAAGAGTTTTAGTCTTGTCTTAATTAAATTGAGCAGTATCAAGAACTCTAACCGTGTTAATAACCTTGGACCCAATTATTTGGACTCTGAGAAATAAGAGAGAGAAATAAGCATGAGTGAAAAGTTCATGCTCAAAATTGGTTAATGCAGTATTTTTTACCACAGCAAAACTGCCCTTGATACAATTTGCAGCAACATGAGAAATAAAGAAGTTGGTATTGTGGTAAAAGGCTGAAAATATGTCTAATATAGTGGAATTTTTACATTAGACTTGGAGGGTATACTTAATGATACGCGTGTGCATGCTCAGTCATGTCTGACTGTTTTGCAACGCTATGGACTGTAGCCTGTCAGTCTCCTCTGTCCTTGGAATTTTCCAGGCAAGAATACTGGAGTGGGTTGCCATTTCCTATTCCAGGAGATCTTCCTGACCCAGGGATCAAATCCATGTCTCCTGCATTGGCAGGTGGATTCTTTACCACTGCACCACCTGGAAAGCCCATACTTAATGACACTGGATAATAATTGAAAGTTAGGTTTTTGAAAATTGAAAGTAATGGGAAATGTTTATGATATCATTCCTGGTATAATGATAGTGTTAATAATAAATATATCAAAGAATGCCTACAAAAACATTTTTCTGTAGAACACATTTAGAAGGATAGAAATAAAATTATTTCTGTGTTACAGTTTTAGTTAGGTAGTTGATCTATTTTAATATTTTATTATTTAAATATTTACACAGAAAATGTCAATTAGTGTTAATTCAGTTCAATTCAGTTCAGTCGCTCAGTCGTGTCTGACTCTTTGTGACCCAATGAATCGCAGCACGCCAGGCCTCCCTGTCCATCACCAACTCCTGGAGTTCACTCAAACTCATGTCCATCGAGTCAGTGATGCCATCCAGTCAAATCATCCTCTGTTGTCCCCTTCTCCTCCTGCTCCCAATCCCTCCCAGCTAGTGTTAATTAATAAAATATAATTCAATAATCATTTATTATTTGGGTAAAAAATAAAGTGCATCAAATTTTAAATGCTTTAAAACATCCATGACATATTTTTATTCTTACTTTAAATTAGTGGGAAAAATTTAGCAAAGACATAGCAACAAATATTGAGTAGGCATTTTGTTTCATATAAAGTGAAATGTTAAAAATAGCAAAACATAAGGATCTTCAAAAAGATTTAGTGAATCACAAATGAATATTACTTGTTTGATGAAACTTGTTAAAATATGCCAATACAAGTAAGATAAATTGGCCAAAGTCCCCCCAAAGAAGCAAAACAGGGACATAGATTGAAAGTGAAACAAAATGTTAAAGTGGGCTGAAACATAATTACTTTGTGTGAAAATCTAAAGTCTGTAGAAAAAGTGTTTTGCAAGAATAATTGATAACTGGCAAAAGGGCTTTTAGGCAACGATCTTTTAGGTGAAAAGTCGAAGGACTTCTGCAGAATTTGTTACTGGGTCTGAGCTCGCACTCCTTGCCACATGACCGGCCAATAAATTGAGAGATGAATTGCTGAGACAAGGAATAACAACTTTATTTGGAAGGCCAGCAGACCAAGAAGATGGTGGGCTTGTGTCCCAAAGAACCATCTTCCCTGAGTTATTAAAAGAATTCAGGTTTCATTTATACCACAAAGTCAGGGAGTCAAGTCAAATATTTCCTTGTTCCAGTTAGCTTCCTGAGTGGATGTGTTAATTTCTTCTTCCCTGCAGTCATTCACAGATGGGTCTGGTCAGGATATTTCCTGTGAGCTAAACAAAGGTATTTTAGCTTAATGCTCATCATTACTTGGGAGGCAGGGTTCCTAGTGATGGATCATTATGTATAATTAAGCTTATAGGCAACATCCCTTTAATGATTAACTTGTAATGGAATACAAAGTTTCTTCTGTGTTACAAAGGTAAATTGAGGGTCCTGGGTGGGCACAGAGACACAAAGTGGGAGACATGGAGAAAGAGAAAGACTAAAAGGATTCCTGATGCTCTTAAGCCCTCCCACCCTAATTTGAAAGAAGTTACCACAGGATTTGTGTAGGAGCATATTTCTATATTTTGCTTCATTGTAAAGTCCAGAACAAAAGTTTTTCTTCATTATCAGTCCCAAGCATTGATGCAATGAATTTCTTAGATCCATACTTATTCTAGGACAGACAGAAGTTCTGCTTTTGACCGTTGTTTAATCATCTCCCTCTCTAGACTGATTCCTTCTCTGATGTTTTTTTAACACTATTTGCTCTTATTGAACCATTTCCCTTTCCACATCTCTCATCATTCCTTCTCTCCACATCAGTACAACTTTAATGCCTTTTGTGCTGTATTTCTGTAGTATGTTTGTATGTGTGTGTGTGTGAGCACCAAATTTCATGCCCTCATAGGTACGGACTGTGTTTGTCTCCCTTACTGTACTTAGTACTTTGGGAACTTATGCAAAGGAAGTCTACTTTGGGGATGGTGATCAAAATGATACAGGTGGTGGTCTTTTGTGGTAATACTCCTCAATAGTCCATGAAAACAATCAGAGTGGTGGAGATGCACCATTTAAATGGCTGCAACATGTCTCCTTGTGAAGTTGGGTAGGTAGTCAGTTGTCTAGGGTGTGTACTTGGGAGCAAAATAACTAGTAGTAGGACATGTATATCAAAATCATTATTGGCATAAACAAATTATTCTCCATACTTATTGTGCTGACATACTTATTGCCCAATCTCCTTATCATATGTTCTCAGACTTTAACATTTTTGCCAGTCTGATAAATATGAAGTGGCATTTTATTTCACATTTTTCCATTTCCTTCTGAAGTTGGCCATCTATGTTTATATTACTGGCTTATAATATTTGCATTTCTCCTTCAGTGAATTGTCCTTATATATATTTAAATATATCTTTTTCCAATTCAAAAAAAGAGAAGTATCATATTTATAAATGTAGTAGTGTGAAAGGAAGAATTCTAAAGATAGCCCCTCAAAGTTCTCATTCTCTGGTTATCAAACACTAATTTAGAAACTGCTGTAAAGGGATTTTGTAGATGTAATTTAAGTCCCAGATTAGTTGATCTTAAAATATGAGAAAACTAAAATACAAGATTATACAGGTGGTCCCAATCTCATCCCAGGAGCCCCTTTGAAGCAGAGTATTATTTCCAGGCGTAGAAGAGAGGCAAGGAGAGCGGTTCATCACATAAGTACTCCATATATGCTGGCTGTTTTGAAAATGGGGATTGCCACGTAAGAAGTGAAGAGACTTCTGAAATTGAAAGCAATCCTCATCCCACAGGCAGCGAGGATTTGGTGACCTTAAACCTACAGTTTCAAGGAACTGAACTCTGCTAAGTACCTGAATGAACTTGGAAGCATATTCTTCCCTGGAGCTTCTAGGTAAGAGCCCAGCCCAGCCAACACCTTGATTTCAGCCTTGTAAGAAGATAAACAGAGAACCCAGTGGAATCCATTGACATTTTTGACCTAGAGAACTGTATGGTATTAATGGGTGTTATTTTAATTTGATAAATTTTTGATAATTTATTATGGCTGCAGTAGAGAACAAGTATACCTTCCCTGGTGGCTCAGTGGTAAAGAATCTTGCCTGCAGTTCAGATGACACAGGAGACTGGGGTTTGAAACTTGGGTCTGGAAGATGCTTTGGAGGAGGAAATGGCAACCCACTCCAGTATTCTTGCCTGGACAGAGGAACCTGGCGGGCTATACTCCATAGGGTTGCAGAGAATGGGACATGACTGAATGAGCATGCACCGAGCATACCTGGCAAATTGCAACTCCCATCTGTTGATCATATTTATCTACTTATGCCTGTCTCTGGAGGCACTACCCCATAATGGGCTTGTGCTCCACCCCATAAAGCCCAAGTCTATGTTTTTCCTTTTTCAGAGGTTCAGGATTTTTTATTCCTAGGAAAAAACTTCCCCCCAGACACATCAATTCAAACACAAAGTTGAGAACAAAAAATATTTCAGGGTTTATCCTAATTTGAATGGTTTTCAAAAATGTGACTCATAAAGAGACTTGTCATTAACTAAATCTAGGAAAAAGGTTTTTCTCAGACATATGTTCTGTCTTTGAGTAGGATTGATTCTGAGCCATGGCAAGGAAAATAACTCCTACACTTTACCTTGATAATTTTAAGAAGGGAGAATCAGCAATGCACAGTGCTACGTGTGACAATAGGAAAATCAGGAACTTCTTAATGTCAATCTTTAGATTTCTTGCAGTTCTCTTCTGCATTCCCTTCATGGTCTATCTCTTCCATGCTGTCTGAGACACTGTAAATATTTTAGAATCGTTCTTCTCAGAGCTGCTTTCACCTCTTTGTTCTTCAAGCTGTAGATGAGAGGATTCACCAGGGGGGTGATTACACTGTACTGTATGGAAAGGATCAACTCCAGAGGCAAACCTGAGGTTGGCATGAGATAACGAAGAATGGCTGAGCCATAGAACAGGATCACTGCAGTGAGGTGGGAGGAGCAGGTGGAGAAGGCCTTGCTTCTGCCTGTGGTGGAGCTAATGCTCAGGATGGTGGAGACAATGCGGGTGTAAGAGAAGAAGATCAGGAGGCAGGTCCCAATGGCATGCAGGAGGGCAGAGGAGAGCAGCATTGCAGCATTGGTGGAGACATCAGAGCAGGAGAGGGGGAAGAGGGAAGGCAACTCACAGGAGTAGTGGTGGATGGTTTGAACCTCGCAGAAGTCCAAATCCAAAGCCAGGAGAATGTTGATGAGTGCATCCAGAAAGGCCACGACCCAGGAGCCCCACACCAACCTCACACACAGCTGTTTCCTCATCACCTGTCTGTAGAGCAGAGGGTGGCAGATGGCAGCATAGCGGTCATAGGCCATCACTGAGAGCAGGCAAGCCTCAATCCCGGTGGTGGCAAACACAAAGAAGACCTGAGCCATGCATCCCTCTACTGAGATGACTTTCCTCTGAGACAGGAGGTTCTCAAGCATCTTGGGTACAGTGACTGAAGAATAGAAGAGGTCTTGGAAGGAGAGATG
Source organism: Bubalus kerabau (assembly GCF_029407905.1). NCBI lineage: Eukaryota > Metazoa > Chordata > Mammalia > Artiodactyla > Bovidae > Bubalus > Bubalus kerabau. The sequence continues at coordinate 91,074,804 of NC_073624.1, read as the reverse complement.
GCTCAAGAAGAAGTACATGGGTGTATGGAGGGTAGAATCTGTATGGGTCACAAGTATTATCAGCAGGTTCCCCAGAAGAGTCAGAAGGTAAATCATCAGGAACAGGACAAAGAGCAGAACCTGGATGTGGGTGTCGGTAGATAGCCCGAGGAGGATGAACTCCTTAATGCTGCTGTGATTCCCTGTGGCCATTTATGGTCACTGTTCTTTAGAGAAAAATTAGGAAGAGGACTGAAATTTCTTCTTTCTACAGCAGTTTCCAGAAGGCATTGTTCTGTTCTCTTTCCTTACAGAGTCGATCCTTGAACAACATGGGTATGAATCATGGCAGTCCACTTATATTTTTAAATAAATATAGTACTTACGTTTTCATTTTACAGATCTTTAACTAAGTATGAAGAAAAGATTTATGTTAGATTAGAGATCACAATATGTGGAATCAAAAGAGCTAGTCTTGAGTTCTAATTTAACTGTTTTAGCTTCCTGCCATTGTATGCCATTTATCAATGTCATTTTTTTAAATTATGAAAATATGATAACACATTTACAGGAGACTTGGAAAATACTGAACAAAGTTACATATAGTTTCACTATATATTACAATTTTTAAAAAAATAGCTAAGATTTTTAGTTGGAGTTTCAATATCAAACTCTCAAAACCTAATAGAATGAATATACAGAGAAGTAGAAGGACATAGTAGACCTGAAAAGCACTGTGAACCAATTCAATATAATTAAGATTTATACAGTTTTCCCCAACCAGGGGATCAAACCCAGGTCTCCTGAATTGTAGGCATATTCTTTACTGTCTGAGCCACCAGGGATGCCCATAATTTTCACACAACAGTAGGATACAAATTCTATTCAAGTTCTCATAGACTACAAACTAGGAGACACTGGAACATATCCAGGGACAAAACTTTAGGTGCAAAAATTTGATGATCTAAAGGTGTTGGAATCATACAGAGTCTATTCTCTTATCACTGTAGAATTAGGTTAGAGATGAATATCAAAAGATATTTAAAAATAATGCACTTATTTTCAAGTGCAATGTGACATTTACCAAGAGATATCTTTGACCTAGCTCAATGTCATTGATTTTTGAGGCAGAGTTCACAGTACTCAGGTTTTCAACTTGTGGGAAGGTGTGAGGGTGGTTGCTGCCCCTAACTCCTATGATGTTCAAGAGGCAATTATATATTCCTTCCTCTTTGGTCTGATCTTCATTTTCAGAGCCCTCATATCTGCCTTCAGTGGTTCTATGGAGTTGTTTTCCCTGGCTTTCTGCTGGGCCATCTGTGAGCTCTGAACCTGCCCCACAAGATTTTTCCCAATAGGATGAAATGTGAGGATATCATCCACTCTACAGGCCTACCAGAGAACTGCCTTTATGACTATATTATGCCATCTTCTTCGTCTGAGCCCTTGTATTCCACAGCTTTCCTCATCATCTTTTAGGGATTCCAACAAACATCCAGGAGAGGTGCAGATCTCTAGTCACCTTTATTATCTGGTCTTTACTGCCCATTTAAAACGGATTCATTAACTGATTAACGGTATTAATAGCATGTTGTGTTTGGGTAGAAGTTTATCTTATACAAATGACTTTCACATGTTTTCTACTGTGGGGTGTGTGTTTGTGTGTATGTATTACGTTTGTGTGTGTATGATGAATAGTGAGAGAAGAGATTGAACTCATTTCACAGGTGAGAAAATTTAAGCCCCAATATTATCTAACTTGTCTAGATCCCCACACCGATTAGTTCTTTCAACAGCAAGGATTTAAATCTGCTTCACTTGGTTGTTAAGCAAAGGCTTTTCTTCTATACCACTTACTTAGAGAACAGGCCAAACTCTTTAGTTGCATTTCAAAGCATTAATGACCTACGGATTCTCTTGATGCCCCACTGCTGAGGTCAGATAGCTTTGCTTGTTTTTGATCACCCTGTGAACCTTCCTTTTTTTCTCTGACTTGGTTCAAGCTCATATATTTTGTGGTGCACTAGTTCCATGAGTTCTTCTTCAATCAGTTCCTGCTCATTTCTCACTTAAACCTCTGTGGAAATAATTATTAACCCCAGTGTTTCAAATGAGGAAAATAAAGATAAATAAGCAAATTCAAGATTCTAATTTACCTCTTTCTAGTCCAGGGACTTAAAACCTTGTCTGTTTCCCTTTGATATATAACAATTCATCAACACACTGTAAGTTTTTCCATCGTCTGTATTAAAATCTTCATCACTGAGTGATACGTGTGTCATTTTTGTCTCTACATTGAGAGTGCAGTTTCTACAATGACAGGGCAGGAATTGGGCTGTTAGTTTCTATGCCTATAGTCACACACACACACAGATCAAAATGTAATGAGCCTGCAATCAATTATTGTTAAATAAAGACAAAAATTAAGAAAACTGGACAGATTATGTAGCAAAAATTCTTGGTGATTATTTCCAAGCCCAGATGTTCAAGTTGTAGTTCAAAGAACTAATCAGTGTGGGGAATCTAGACAAGTTAGATAATATTGGGGCTTAAATTTTCTCACCTGTGAAATGAGTTAAGGGTGTTAAGGGAGCCTGAAATTAGAAGAGAAAGGGAGGAGGTAGATTGCTCATCTCCTTTTGCTATAATAGACTGACAGAGAGCTTAGCTCTTTCTGAAATCATCAACACCTACAGATCCCTGCTTCAGAGGGATCACATTATGCTTTGCTTAACATGCAACATCCATTTATCTATCCATCCATCCATCAAAAGTGAAAGTCGCTCAGTTGTGTCCGACTCTTTGCAACCCCGTGGCCTATACAGTCCATGGAATTCTCCAGGCCAGAACTGAAGTGGGTAGCCATTCCCTTCTCCAGTGGATCTTCCCAACCCAGGAATTGAACCAGGGTCTCCTGCATTGAAGGTGGGTTCTTTACCAACTGAGCTATTAGGAAAGCCCTCCATTCATGTTATTTAATAAGTAGTTTTGAGTCTGTTCACTCTAAGGTACTGTGTTATACATGCAGTTAAAGACAAGTCTGCATGTATGTTTTTGTATTCATCCAGTCAGTCTGTGTCTTTTGCTTGGTGCATTTAATCTATTTACATTTAAGGTAATAACCAATATATACGATCCTATTACCATTTTCTTTCTTTTTCTTTTTTTGTAAATCTTGTTAAATTGCTGTATGAATGCACCTACCTGAGAGACTATTTTCCATTATTCAAGGTGATCAATCCTTCTAGCCTTTTCTCTCATCGTCAGATAGAATCCTGATATGTAGTTGTACATTCAGATTCAGTCTTTACTGGGGCTCTCATGTCTGCTTTGCTGTCTATTAGAGTAACTCTACCTCTTGAACTCTGAATCATTCCTGGGATCTCTAGCTTTGGTGTCTACCAGACAAATCTAATTTTGGTATCTTTTGTGACTTGCAATAAAAGGTATGATCCTGCTCAGAAGGTAAATTTCCCAGTCCTTGAACTTGCTATTGCATACTACCCTATCCCTGTTACTGTGCCTATCAAGGACTCATATAACTCCCAAACTCTAGGCCCTTATTTAGAATATGTATATCTGAATCACCTATGAGTTTTGTCCAGCGTGTGATCTGTTGTCCAAGGAGTTGACCCAAAATAATGACGATTCATCAATGAAGAACCTGTAAAAGTCAGTTTTATCTGAGTTTGTAAAAATACTTTCGAAAGTAAAGAACTTCTCTGGATTTTGTACAAACAAAATAATACAGTGAAAAAAAGTCATCCTTTTCAAGAATGTGAAAATTTAAGAATTTAGGAATAAGTATAAAAATTCATCATAGAAGCTGGTCCAATTCTTCCCTATTTACTTTGTAATATAGACCTGACCGTAAGGACCAAGTCCTAGCTTGAAAACACTCTAGAATCTTCAGAGAATTTTAGAGAAGTTTTGATTATGGATCCAAAACCTGAGAACTTCTATCCTAAAATGGAAGTACCACAGTTTATCAGTGAGACAGCTACATTATGTAAATTCATGACCCATCTCACTCCAGGCCCCAAGCACAAAACTCTTTACTAACCTTCTTTTAAGGAAGGACAACATCTACATGTTAATTTTTAAAGAAATGGCAAATTATTAATATCAAGGTCTTCTCACTTACCTCCAAGAAGAAACACAGTGAATTCAATTCAGCCCAAAGTTTGAGTGAGTAGTTCCAGATCTAAAAATGGGTGTGAGTATAGGGAGGTCATGAGATAATTCCTGAGAAGGCAGAGCTAGAAAAGAGAAGCCCAAGGGATCCCCCTAAACTGTTTACCTTACCAATTTTCCTTGAACACTCAAAATAAAAACAGAAATTCATCATCCCATACTCCCCCCCTCCCCCCACCAGAAACCATCTTAAGGAAAGTGAAATAAAAGTGAAAGTCTCTCAGTCGTGTACAACTCTTTGCAACCCCATGGATATAGAGTCCATGGAATTCTCCAGTCCAGAATACTGGAGTGGGTAGCTCTTCCCTTCTCCAAGGGATCTTCCCAACTCAGGGATTGAACCCAGGTCTCCGGCATTGTGGGCAGATTCTCTACCAGTTGAGCCACCAGAGAAGCCCAAGAATACTGGAGTGGGTAGCCTATCTCTTCTCCAGGGAATCTTCCTGACCAAGAAAGGGAACCAGGGTCTCCTGTATTGCTGGCGGATTCTTTACAAGCTGAGCTACAAGACTGTATAAAGTGAAATAATAGACCTGAATTCAAGTATCATCCTAAAAATAATCACCATCTTCCCTTTTACGAAGTTTCAACATCAGAAATTGCTTTTAATGGAGTATATATGTGTCTAAAGTAAAATCAAGCAATTTTGGAAAGGCTAGCACATTGAGACAGTTATCAAGTATCACAACTTTAGGTCTAATGAGACCATCAGTGCTTTCTAATGTGACAAGTAGTTAAGGCTCGATAATCAGAATATGAGACAGTTCAATAGATGTCTGATAGTTGTCTTGGTATACTTATTCAGAAAATGTTGAGATACTAAATGAATTAATGAACAGTTAAGCGAGGAGAGGAAGCTGAAATGGTTTAGTTCTTATAGGAGGGTCCTGGTGACCAGAATGAATCTTATAAATAGGTCTCCTGCTGTTCTTCAATTATTTTAGCATGGATGAGAGATTAGACTGGGAATGGGTAATAATAACAGAAAAATGAATTCTGTGCACATTATAGAATTAAGGACATGGGAAAAGGAGGCATACTTTAGGGTACAAGTATTTTCTGTCAAAATTCAAGGAGTCCTCTTTCCCAGTGATTAATGTTATTCACTGAGTAAATATGGACCTTCTCATCATCTAGTCAGAGAACTTGAGGACAAAAGCCCACTAGAACATAAGAAGAAATATACAGTTTAGGGAGTTTTGAAATGCAAAGGTTTACTTTCTATTATGTGGAAAGTAAAGTGAGAAAGTGTAAAGGAACGTCTTAGAGATTCAGACAGAGAAGTTCTGTCAAAAAGATGTTAATAAACCTGTAAAGTGCCTGGAACACATTTGGGGAACACTTTCAGAAAACTCATAGAAAATATTACCACACTCCTGTGTTGTCCTGCCACAGAAGATGTTTTGTAACATTGCCATTTCCTGGTAGTGGAACTTAACTGGGGTAAGAACCAATACTTCCGTAAAAATAACTCTAGGAAAACAACAACTCTTATTTTTCCAGTTGAGAGTCACAGTGAGGACAGGAAGACAGAATATTCTAGATCTGGACAGTCCTGGAGTCTTTGTCATCAGCTTCTCCATTGGCCACAGTAAAAAGATTCTCGAGTCCTCAGTAAGTAGAATTTGGTGAGAGATCACTCTCAGATGGTCTCAGGCCCAGCTACAGGGAATCTCATTTAGTTTCCTCTGTGATTATAAATATTGTTGACCTACCTAACAGGCAAGAGAGTGAATCTCAGCTGTAAACTCTCAGAAAAGCAGGTACAGCTCAAGCAGTTAGTTTATTGGTGGACTGAGCTGGAGAATTAAGAGAAAGGTGGACCAATGCCCTTTATTCCCTAGAGTTAGAGCCTGAAGCCCAAATTATGTGAAGTAATTAGGGAAGTTGCACTTTGTAAGAACCACAGGAGATTCCCTCAGATATTGGCCTTTTGTCTTGACTTTGAAATCTTTTTGGAAATTCTTGGGTGAGAAGCCTTGTGTGTCTGGTGGTTTTTCTTTTCCTCCCTTCCTCCATCCTTCCCTCCCTCTTTCCTTTCCTTTTCAGCTTTATTGAATGATAATTTAAAAAGTTTTATATATTTAAAATATATAATGTGATTGACATATGAATGCTTTATGAAATGGTTACCACAATCAGGTTAATTGCACATCCATTACTTCACAGAGTTATCCTTTTTTGCATTTGTGTATATGTGTGGTGAAAATGTTTAAGGTCTACTCTCAGCAGTTTTCAAGTACTGACTATAGTTACCATGCTGTGTATCAGATCCCCAGAGCTAATTAATCATATAAGTGAAGGCTTGTATCTCTCATGATTTTGATTTGCATTTTCCTGATGATTAGTGATGTTGAATATCTTTTCATGTCCTGGTTGGCTATTTGAATGTCTTCTTTGGAAAGATGTCTGCTCAGGTACTTTGCTCATTTTAAGAATTGTATTATTATTATAATATATTTTGTTATTGAGCTGGATAAGCGACTTACATATTTTGAATATCAGCCATATATCAGATATATGTTTTTCAGTTATATTCTTCAGTTCTGAAGGTTTCCTTTTCTTTTTTGTTGATTGTTTCCTTTGACATGCAGAAGCTTTGAAGTTTGATGTAGTCATATTTGTTTATTTTTGTTTATATTGTTTGTGTTTTTGGAGTCATACTCAAAAATTATTGCCAAGACCAAATGAAAGAACTGAAGTCCATAATCCACTTTGAGTTGGCTTTTTTGAGTGGTGTAAGATAGGGGTCCAGTGTATTCTTTTGCATGTTGATATCTAGTTTTCCCAGCACCATTTATTGAAGAGACTGTCCTTTCCCTATTGTGTTTTCTTGGGGCCCTTGTAAAAGATTAACTGGCTCTGTATGTGTGAATTTATTTCTTGACTCTCCATTCTGTTCCATTGGTCTATGTGTCTATGTTTATGTCAATATGGTACTCTTTTGACTACTATAACTGTGTACTATAGCTGGAGATCAGGAAATCTGATGCTTTCAACTATTTTTCTTTCTCATGATTGCTTTGACTACGTAGGATCTTTTATAATTCCATATGAATTTTACCATAAGAAGTCTATTCATTTGAAAGATGCCTTTGGAATTTAGATAGAGACCAAAAGTGTAGATGTCTTTGGGTAGTATGGACATTTAACAATATTAGTTTTTTCTAATCCATGAACACGGGATGTCTGATCATTTATTTGCATCTTCCTCAAATTCTTTCATGAGTACCTTTAGTTACACACACACACAATATTCCAATTTAAGTGGAATCTATTTATCTTCTTTATCCATTTATCTATACATAGACACTTAGGTTGCTTCTGTATCTTAGCTATTATAAATAGTGCTGCAATGAACATAAGGGTGCATATATCTTTTTGAATTAGTGTTTTTGATTTCTTCAGAAAAATACCCAGAAGTGGAATTGCTGAATTATATGGTATTCTTATTTTTAACTTTGGAGGAATCTTTATACTGTTTTCCACAGTGGCTATACCAATTTATATTCCCACTAACAGTGCATGAGAGTTCCCTTTATCTCCATGTTATTGCTAGTACTTAGTATTTGCTGCTTTTGATAATAGCTGTTTTGACAGGTGTGAAGTGATATCTCATTGTGGTTTGCATGTCCCTGGTGATTAGTGATGTTGAACATGTTCTCATTTATCTGTTGGCCATCTGTATGTGTTCTTTGGAAAAATTTCCATTCAGGTCCTCAGCCCATTTTATAATGAGAGTGTTTTATTTTTTGAAGTTGGCTTGCATGAGTCCTTTGTATATTTTAGATATCAGCTCCTTATCAGGGCTATTATTTGCAAATATCTTCTCTCATTCAGGGCTTCCCTTATGGCTTAGCTGGTCATGTAAAATATCATGTATGAAATGAGTTGCCAGTCCAGGTTTGATGCACGATGCTGGATGCTTGGGGCTGGTGCACTGGGACGACCCAGAGGGATGGAATGGGGAGGGGGGAGGGAGGAGGGTTCGGGATGGGGAACACATGTGTACCTGTGGCGGATTCATTTTGATATTTGGCAAATCTAATACAGTTATGTAAAGTTTAAAAATAAAAAAATAAAAAAAATAAAAAAAAAAACACATTAAAAAAAAAAAAAAAAAAAAAAAAGAATCTGCCTGCAGTGTGGGAGACCTGGGTTCGATCCCTGGGTTGGGAAGACCCCTGGAGAAGCAAAAGGCTACCTACTCCAGTATTCTGGCCTGGAGAACTCCATGGACTGTATAAGTCCATGGAGTTGCAAAGAGTTGGACACGACTGAGTGACTTTTACTTTCACTTTTCTCTCATTCAGTAGGCTGATTTTTCATTTTGTTGATGATATCGTTTGCTGTTCAAAAGCTTTTTTTAGTTTGATATAGTCTCATTTGTTTATTTTTGCTTTTAAACCTTGCCTGAGGATATGGATCAAAAAAAAAAATATTGCTTAGACTGATATCAAAGTATCTACTGCCTAACTGTCTATATTTTTTTCTGGGAGTTTTATGGTCTCGGGTCTTACATTTTAAACTCATTTTGAGTGTTTTGTGTATTATATGGAGAAATATTCGAGTTTGACTCTTTTGCATACAAGTGAGAGAGGAGAGTAAAAAAGTTGGCTTAAAGCTTAACATTCAGAAAACTAAGATCATGGCCTCTGATTCCATCACTTCATGGCAAATAGATGGGGCAACAGTGGAAACAGTGGCTGACTTTATTTTTTTGGGCTCCAAAATCACTGCAGATGGTGATTTCAGCCAGGAAATTAAAAGATGCTTACTCCTTGGAAGGAAAGTTATGACCAACCTAGACAGCATATTAAAAAGCAGAGACATTACTTTGTCAACAAAGGTCCATCTAGTCAAGGCTATGGTTTTTCCAGTGGTCATGTATGGATGTGAGAGTTGGACTATAAAGAAAGCTGAGCACCGAAGAATTGATGCTTTTGAACTGTGGTGTTGGAGAAGACTCTTGAGAGTCCCTTGGACTGCAAGGAGATCCGAATGGTCCATCCTAAAGGAGATCAGTCCTGGGTGTTCATTGGAAGGACTGATGTTGAAGCTGAAACTCCAATACTTTGGCCACCTGATGCGAAGAGCTGACTCATTTGAAAAGACCCTGATGCTGCGAAAGATTGAGGGCAGGAGGGGAAGGGGACAACAGAGGATGAGATGGTTGGATGGCATCACCGACTCAATGCACATGGGTTTGGGCGGACTCCGGGAGTTGGTGATGGACAGTGAGGCCTGGCGTGCTGCAGTTCATGGGGTCGCAAAGAGTCAGACACGACCAAGTGACTGAAATGAACTGTCCAGTTTTCTCAACACTATTTATTGAAGAGGTTTCCTTCCCCCATGTATGTTTTTGCCTCCTTTTGGTAGGTTTGCTTAGTTGGTTTAGTTGCTAAATCGTGTGCAACTCTTGTGACCCCATGAACTATAGCCTGTCAGGCTCCTTTGTCCATGGAATTTCCCAGGCAAGAATACTGGAGTGGGTTTCCATTTATCTGACCATGAGAGCACCATTTCTAGGTTATCTATTCTGTTCAGGGAAGCTTGGCATGATGCAGTGCATGGGTTCACAAAGAGTCAGACATGACTTAGTGACTGAACAACAGCAATTCTGTTCTATTGATACATGTATCTAATTTTATGCCAATACTGTTCTGTTTTGATTAATGTAGCTTTATAGTACAGGCTGAAATCAGGGAGTGTGATACATCCAGCTTTGTTTTTATTTCTCAATATATTGCTTTGATTTTGGGGTATTTTGTATCTCCATACAAATTTTAGAATTACTTGTTCTAGTTCCAGAAAAGTGCCATTGGTATTTGATAGGGATTGCACTGAATCTGTAGATTGCTTGATTATTATACTCATTTTAACAATATTAATTCTTACAGTACATGGACACATCTTTTCATTTGTGTCATCTTCAATTTATTTCATCAATATCTTATAGTTTTGAGAGTATAAGTTTTTTACGTCTCAGTGAAATTTACTCTAAGTATTGTAATCTTTTGATGGAATTGTTTTTTAATCTTTCTTTGTGATAGTTCATTTTTAGTGTGGGAAAGGCAATAGATTTTCTTTAAATTTTTTTTCTAAATTTTATACAGTGTTAAAGTTTACTTTCCATTTATAGTTATTAAAAAAATATAAGCTATATTCCTTGTGTTGTACAGTACCTCCTTGAGCCTATCTTATACTCAGTGGTTTGTGTCTCCCACCCCAACTCCTCATTGCCTCTCCCCTCCCCTGAATTGGTAACTGCAGGTTTGTTCTCTATATCTGTGAGTCTGTTTCTTTTTTGTTGTATTCACTAGTATTTTTTAGATTCCACATGTAAATGTCTGTCTGATCTATTTAGCTTAGCATAATGCCCTCCAAGTCCATCTGTGTTGCTGCAAATGGCAAAATTCCATTCTTTTTTATGGTAGAGTAGTATTCCATTGCGCATATATATATATATATATATATATATATATATTACATCTTCTTTATCCATTCATCTGTTGTTGGATGTTTATGTTGCTTTCATATCTTGGCAATTATAAATAATTTTGGCTTCCGTGTCTCTCTTATATACTCCATCATTATAGGCTTTGAAAAAAGTACTTCCTTACTTTCTGTCACACAAGATGCTTCAGGTTCATATTGTAATTTCTCTGCCCCAGGCTTGGAATCAATCAGTTCTCATGGAGCTCTGTTTCCTTTTATTGTAGGGTGCTGTGTGCTTAGTCGCTCAGTCGTATCTGACTCTTGCGACCCCTTAGACCGTAGCCTGCCAGGCTCCTCTGTCCATGGATTCTCCAGGCAAGAACACTGGAGTGGGCTGCCAGTGTGGACAGGTATTAGAAACAAGCACTAAGCACTGAGTTATGCTCCTTGCTAATGTGTTGTTACTTTCAGGCCCTTTGAGTTGACAGAACAGCAACAACAAAAAAACCATTTGCATACATATCTGCAAATATTTCTATATGTATCCAAGGAGGAGAGTATTTTTATTTTGTGCCTTCTTGGATACCAAATAAAGAGCCACAGACAACACTTTAGGATTATGGGTAACTTTGATTTTTTATCCTTTTAAAATGTTTTTATATTTTTCAGAATAAAAGTGCATTGTTTTATAATCAGAGAAACAATAATATTAAATAGTTTTATAAAACTGATAAGTTGCAAGAAAATGAAATTATCAAAATTATAGAGGAGTGATTATCATGTAGGTATGAAGTGTATAAAATTTCATGTATCATACCTGACTCTTAGTAACAGCTCAGTAAATATTAATTTGCTTATTTTTTTGCTAAGAACAAGACAATAATAATATATGAATGAGAAAAGGTATGGATTTTTTTTTTATTTTTATTTTTTTTTTCACTGTAAGAAAATTCTTAGATGTCTATTTATTTATTTATTTTTTTAAAAAATTTTATTTTATTTTTAAACTTTACAATATTGTATTAGTTTTGCCAAATATCTAAATGAATCCACCACAGGTATACCTGTGTTCCCCATCCTGAACCCTCCTCCCTCCTCCCTCCCCACACCATCCCTCTGGGTCATCTCAGTGCACCAGCCCCAAGCATCCAGTATCGTATATCGAACCTGGACTGGCGACTCATTTCATACATGATATTATACATGTTTCAATGCCATTCTCCCGAATCCCCCCACCCTCTCCCTCTCCCACAGAGTCCATAAGACTGATCTATACATCAGTGTCTCTTTTGTTGTCTCGTACACAGGGTTATTGTTACCATCTTTCTAAATTCCATATATATGCGTTAGTATACTGTATTGGTGTTTTTATTTCTGGCTTTTAAAAACCTATCATCTGTTTCCCTGATAGATGCCCAAACAGCGAAAGCAACTACATGTTTCTAGTGGCTTTACCTCTCTTTACATTCTCATCTTTTCTTACCCTTCACTTATCTGGGAGGTAGACGTATGTAGGGGAGATTCCCTGTTTTAGGTTATCTCTGATTTATCAAGATGAATCATCCAACAACAGGAAAGAATGGTGGCTACTTACTGAGTTGGGGAGGTGAATGGGTATTGAAACATGGGGTAGGCTTTTAGATTTCTTGAGGTAAGAATACGAACATAGCTTTAGAAGACACCACAGGAAGTGGAGGTCTGACCCTTGTATGCATCCTATACTTTTGAAGAAACTTTCCTCGTGACTTCAGTAGGTTGTATGTAATGTACTGAGACTGGAGGGGAGTATGAAGAATCTCTGTGAAGAAGTCTATTGTCAGTCTCACATATTTTGAGATGAGTGTCTGCTTTTTGAGTGATATGGTTTTTCCAGTGGTCATATATGGATGTGAGAGTTGGACTGTGAAGAAAGCTGAGCACCAAAGAATTGATGCTTTTGAACTGTGGTGTTGGAGAAGACTCTTGAGAGTCCCTTGGACTGCAAGGAGATCCAACCAGTCCATTCTGAAGGAGATCAGCCCTGGGATTTCTTTGGAAGGAATGATGCGAAAGCTGAAACTCCAGTACTTTGGCCACCTCATGCGAAGAGTTGACTCATTGGAAAAGACTCTGATGCTGGGAGGGATTGGGGGCAGGAGGAGAAGGGGACGGCAGAGGATGAGATGGCTGGATGGCATCACTGACTCGATGGACGTGAGTCTGAGTGAACTCCGGGAGTTGGTAATGGACAGGGAGGCCTGGCGTGCTGCAATTCATGGGGTCGCAAAGAGTCGGACTGAGCGACTGAACTGAACTGGTGTCTGCTTTTTGTTGTGTTTTCTTATTATAGCATATATATTTTTTATTTATTTATTTTTAATTGAAGGATAATTGCTTTACTGGTATCTGCTTAATGTAGAGTATACTTGAGGGAGAAAGGCAAACAATCCCCCAAAGATATTTGAGTTTCAAGAAGAAATGGTTAATACGTAAATAGTTAAAAATAGGAAAACCAAAATTACACTAATATAATAAAATTGTTCTTTATTTTGTGATGTTAAAACAAGACATATGAAATATTTGGCAATGAGATGGGGAGAAGTCATTGATAAACACATGCTATTCACAATATTTTAGTTATTTGTGTAAATTGTGGGATGATGGAGGGTTTATAATACCATTTTAATAAAAAGAAAACTAATAATAAAATAAAATAAAGTAAAAGATGTACATTTATCAACCAATCATTACATACCATCCAAAAAGGGTTATTATTTCTTAAATTCTGTGAGGTGAGGTCCTTTGCTTTTGCTCTTATTTCTTTCTCCTTTTTTGTTTTGTCTCTTCTTTCTTTCTCCTTCCTTCATTTCTTTCTTTTTTTTTACTATTTTTATTTATTTATTTTTTTAAATATTATTATTTAAAATTACAGTTTTATTGAGATATAATTGACCTACAGCCCTGTATAATTTTGAGTATGGTATTATGATTTGACTTACATACATCATGAAATGATTACCACAAAAAGTTTAGTGAACCTCTCATCATCTCAACAATAAAAATGGAAAAAAAAAAATTTCCTTGTGACGAGAACTCTTGGGATTTACCCTAACAACTTTCATATGTAATGTGCCACAGTGTTAACTAGATTAACCATGGTGTACATTACATCTCTATTACTCACATATCTGTTAACTGGAAGTTTGTACTTTTGACGACCTTCATCCTGTTCCCCCTTTCTTTACCCCCACTTCTGGTAACCACAAATCCGATTTCTTTTTCTATGAGTTCGTTTGTTTACATGTTTGTTTTTGAAGTATAATTGACCTACAACACTGTATTCTTTCCTGGTACACAACATAGTGAAAGGTTGTTGTTGAACCACGCAAAGACACTGGGATTCTTGGCCTCCGGAGGAGAGGAATTCAATCTGGGGCCAGAGATGAGGCTTGATCGCTCAGAGCTTTTGTGTAATAAAGTTTTATTAAAGTATAAAGGAGATAGAGAAAACTTCTGACATAGGCATCAGAAGCAGGCAGAAAGAGTACCCCCTTGCTAGTGTTAGCCATGGAGTTATATACTCTCTAACTAGTTATTACAGTGAATCAAAAGAATGTCTGGAGGTTGTAAAGACCTCACTAGACCTACTCCCATAATTTACACCTTAAGATAACAGGATTAGTCAGAAGGTTTTTTCCAGAGATTGTCCTCAAGCAGGATACATTATGTTATATAATCCTAAGGAATGTAGAGGGACAAAAAAGTTTGTCCTTTCTTCCTCCTTGAGAACTCCAGACCCCTCTCTCCGTGGGGACCCCTGAACTTCTTACCAACCTGTCTAGGAAATGACTCTCTCAATAGTGAGTTGATATTTCTGTGCATTTCAAAATGATCACCATGATAAGTCTAGCTACTGTTCACCATAATAAGTCTAGATATCATGTGGGGTTTTAAAGGAAGGGAAAAAAAGAAAAACAGGAAATAAGGAAGAAAGGAAGGATAGATGGATAGAAGGAAGGAAAGAAAAAACTCTGGCTTCAAATATTTTTGGAAATATTTAATGACGAATAAAATAGAAATTATTTCACAGCATCTATTTCATATTTTCATTCTTATGATATGAGAAATGGGAACAAAAACTAGCAGATGCTAACTTGTTTCATAAATTCTTATATAAAAATGTATGAAAAAGAGAAATAGTAAAAATAAGAATCTTTAAAATATAAAACTTTGGTGAATCACATATTACTATGTAACATGTAATAAATCTTTCCTAAAATAATTCCTTTAAAAGGTAAACTGAGAAGGAAAACTTAAAATCCCTTAAATCATCACGGAAGGTAAAATAGGAAAACTATGCATGCAATATGCCATAATTGTAGGAAAAGTCTGAAACATATGTGAAACTTTGAAATTTTATAAATGCAGTTTTTTTTTCCCCCAATGACTGTCTCTCTAGATTAGAAACAAAAATTTTAAATCTACATCTTCTTTAGAAAAAAGGATTTATGTGAATTTGGGTCATTTCCCAAATCTTGGTGAGGTCTTTTGAGAGGCTAGGTGGAAACAGAGATATCATGGGATGGTTCAGTTCATTTCAGTTGCTCAGTCGTGTCTGACGCTTTGTGACCCCATGAATTGCAACGCGCCAGGCCTCCCTATCCATCACCAACTCCCAGAGTTCACACAAACTCATGTCCATCGAGTCAGTGATGCCATCTAGCCATCTCATCCTCTGTCGTCCCCTTCTCCTCCTGCCCCCAATCCCTCCCAGCATCAGAGTCTTTTCCAATGAGTCAACTCTTTGCATGAGGTGGCCAAAGTACTGGAGTTTCAGCTTTAGCATCAGTCCTTCCAAAGAACACCCAGGACTGATCTCCTTTAGAATGGACTGGTTGGATCTCCTTGCAGTCTAAGGGACTCTCAAGAGTCTTCTCCAACACCACAGTTCAAAAGCATCAATTCTTTGGCAATCAGCTTTCTTCACAGTCCAACTGTCACATCCGTACATGACTACTGGAAAAACCATAGTGGTAGGGCTACAAAAAAGAAAGGAGGAGGCCACCAAAACAAGCCACTTCTTCAAGGTTCCTTGAAAGTTTCTTAGGATTCCAGGGTTGGAAGAAAGAACCATTGACTCCTTCAGACCATATTTTGCTTGAGCATAGAGGAGGAATTCCTTTCTCCTGTAATGTCCTCTTTGTTTATTCGTGCAATAAATTCCTCAGGCCACATAAGCATGCCAATGCATGTGAGAACTGGGTTTCCAATTCCTGTCTCTCATGAGTGTCCCTCTTCCTCATTCTTCTGACCCTTACTGAAGACTTCTCTTTCTTTCAGTTCAGTTCACTCGCTCAGTCGTGTCCGACTCTTTGTGACCCCATGAATCACAGCACGCCAGGCCTCCCTGTCCATTACCGTCTCCCGGAGTTCACTCAGACTCACGTCCATCGAGTTGGTGATGCCCTCCAGCCATCTCATTCTCTGTCTTCCCCTTCTCCTCCTGCCCCCAATCCCTCCCAGCATCAGAGTCTTTTCCAATGAGTCAACTCTTGGCATGAGGTGGCCAAAGTACTGGAGTTTCAGCTTTAGTATCATTCCTTCCAAAGAAATCCCAGGGCTGATCTCCTTCAAAATGAACTGGTTGGATCTCCTTGCAGTCCAAGGGACTCTCAAGAGTCTTCTCCAACACCACAGTTCAAAAGCATAGCAAAATGGCTGTCTGGGGAGGCCTTACAAATAGCTGTGAAAAGAAGAGAAGCAAAAAGCAAAGTAGAAAAGGAAAGATATAAGCATCTTAATGCAGAATTCCAAAGAATAGCAAGAAGAGATAAGAAAGCCTTCCTCAGCAATCAATGCAAAGAAATAGAGGAAAACAACAGAATGGGAAAGACTAGAGATCTCTTCAAGAAAATTAGAGATACCAAGGGAAAATTTCATGCAAAGATGGGCTTGATAAAGGACAGAAATGGTATGGACCTAACAGAAGCAGAAGATATTACGAAGAGATGGCAAGAATACACAGAAGAACTCTACAAAAAAGATCTTCACGACCCAGATAATCACGATGGTGTGATCACTGACCTAGAGTCAGACATCCTGGAATGTGAAGTCAAGTGGGCCTTAGAAGCATCACTACAAACAAAGCTAGTGGAGGTGATGGAATTCCAGTTGAGCTATTTCAAATCCTGAAAGATGATGCTGTGAAAGTGCTGCACTCAATATGCCAGCAAATTTGGAAAACTCAGCAGTGGCCACAGGACTGGAAAAGGTCAGTTTTCATTCCAGTCCCAAAGAAAGGCAATGCCAAAGAATGCTCAAACTACCGCACAATTGCACTCATCTCACACGCTAGTAAAGTAATGCTCCAAATTCTCCAAGCCAGTCTTCAGCAATATGTGAACCGTGAACTTCCTGATGTTCAAGCTGGTTTTAGAAAAGGCAGAGGAACCAGAGATCAAATTGCAAACATCCACTGGATCATGGAAAAAGCAAGAGAGTTTCAGAAAAACATCTATTTCTGCTTTATTGACTATGCCAAAGCCTTTGACTGTGTGGATCACAATAAACTGTGGAAAATTCTCTTTCTTTAATTTCCTCTTATTATTACCATTCTCCATTGTGGCTCATGTTCTCTCATCTGGTTAAATTGTCTTCCCTCTCATTCTCTATTGCTCATGTTCTCTCTCTCTCTTGCCTGAAGCGGATCATATATACATGATTATTTGGTACACTAGGTAGCTTTCTGTTAGCTCTCAATCCCACGCTTGTCTTGTATACTTGGTTTTATATTACCAGGACTAGACCACTACAGAGGACATTTCCCAAGGACATTTCTATTACTGCTGGCTTCTGATTAGCCTCAGCCAGTGAGAAGTATGGGCAGAAACTAAAAGAGACAGCTAATATGGTTCTGATGGAGGAAAGGTAGCGTCCCTTCAGTACTCCCAGCATCAGCGGCACTTTTCCATGCTCATGGCCTGCCACCTGGCCTCAGTACTTCCTCAGCACCTAACAGTGGTGCCCCCAGTGAGACAGCAGGGTTGAGCCATCCTCAGAGTGGATTCCCTCCCTTTTGCCACCAGTCAAAGGTGCCAGGAAAGGTACAGAGAATGGGTAACATCTGCTTTGCTTTAATAGCATACCCCCTCTCTCAGTAATTCCTGGCTTCTATATTTTCTCCAAATCCCTCTCCAATTTAAGCTCAATCCCAACCCTGAGTCTAAAATTTATGACTCTTTATTATCAGTGACCTTGCCTCTTTTATTTCTAGTAAAACTCCCCCTATAAATCTCAGATTCAGATAAGAATTCAGGTTCTAGACAATTTTCTCAGTGCTAATCTCAATGGGAATGTTTCATAAATAAAAAAGAGAATTAATCTGTACCAAATTATCTCAATCTCCTGGACTGAAATAATTAACTGATGCATTGCTTTGTCCCTGAGCAAACTGACTGAACAAAAACAGCAAGTAGCTCTTGGATTTTCTCAATAATTTCAAATGAAACAGGTTCTTGTAAGATATTTTGTCATATCTGTTATGAACTAAGAAAAGTTTTCCTCAACTTGTTATTCAAACATCTGATGAGATGCTTTTGCATTTCCCAGTCATTCCCTACCTGTTCTCTGCTGTCTGAAATGCTGTAAGCCTTTTTGCCACATTCTTTTCAGAGCTTCTTTTACTTCCTTGTTCTTCAGGCTGTAGACAAGGGGATTCACTAGGGGAGTGACCACACTGTACTGCAGGGAAAAAATCAACTCCAGCGGGGAACTTAAGGTTGGCATGAGATAGCGAAGAAAAGCAGATCCATAGAAGAAGCTCACTGCAGTGAGGTGGGAAGAACAGGTAGAGAAGGCCTTCCTTCTGCCTGCAGTGGAGCTGATGTTCAGGATGGTGGAGACAATGCGGGCATATGAGAAGAAGACCAGGAGTAAAGTTCCAGAAGCATGCACAATGGTGGAGAACCCCAGGACTGAAAAGTTGATGGAGATATCAGAGCAAGAGAGAGAGAATAGAGATGACAGCTCACAGCTGAAGTGAGGCATGACATGTGCCCCACAGAAGTCCAAGCTCAAAGTCATGAGGGTGTTAATGAGAGCATCCAGAAAGCCCAGTCTCCAGGAGAGCCATACTAGATCACATATAAACATAGCTGTTTACTCATCAGCTGGCCATAGAGCAAAGGGTGACAGATGGCAGTGTAGTGGTCATAAGCCATGACAGAGAGCATGAAGGCTTCCGTCCCTGCCATGGAAAACACAAAAAAAGCCTGGGCAAGGCAACCTTCTACTGAAATTGATTTCTTCTGAGACGGGAGATTCTCTAGCATCTTGGGCACAGTGACTGAAGTTAAACAAAGATCCAGGAAAGAGAGGTGACTGAGGAAGAAGTACATGGGTGAATGGAGGTGTGATTCCATCCTGATGACAGTCATCATCATCAGATTCCCTATCAGGGTTAGGAGGTTCTGTAATGGTGCTATGGTTTCCTAAAGCCATGAGAGAAGGTGTTCCACTGGAATGAAAGCAGAAAGAAGTGTGATGTATTCACCTCCTCTTCATGCCATCTCAGAGTTCTTATTTCATTCCATGCACACATATGTCTCTCTCAGCCTGCTCATCTTTTACAAGGAGTTAAAAAAAAAGTCTTCCTCCTTTCCCCAAATTCTTATTTGACTCAATTGCCAGCTGTTTAACTCCTGGAAACATGAGCCAGTCCATCTATCTATGTTCTTTCCCTTTGTGGCTCCTCTACCAAAATAGCTCTGGAGAACTTTATTTAATTTTTCAGTCTAGTCTATGACTAACTGGTTTCATCTTGAACTATCCCTTGTGATTTGTTTTTTTCAGCTGTACTGCATGGCTTGCAGGATCTTAGTTCCTTGACCAGGGATTGAACCCACACCCTCTGCAGTGAAAACGCAGAGTCCTAACCACTGGACCCCTAGGAAATTCCCTACCATCCCTTGCTTTTATTCTGTAACACTACTGGTCAAAACCAGTAAACCTGGGTGGTTCTGGTGTGCCTCCAGTTGCAGAATCAGGGCACCAATTGTCAGATTGTATTTGTTCTGGTGACCTCATTACTCTTCTATTCTCTGCCTTCAACTGGTAGTCTTTGAAATTTTTTCTCTTTAAATTTTGACCCAAATCCCATTGCTCTTGAATATTCACTATAATTTCTACCTCCTCCCTTATATATGTCTTCCTTCTCTTCCTGCACAGATTATAGAAAAGAATGATATCTGTCATTTTGTGTGTGTGTGTGTGTCAGTTATGTCTAGGTATTATCAAACATTTAGCTTTCCCTGTACTGGAAGATCACAACAAAACTATAAGTGCTGAATTATCTCAAATTTTAGAAGAAGGAAATTCAATCTGAAACTTTTGTAGTAACTTGCTGCTATTGAAAGAGTAAGTGAGTGGGTAAGATTTACATTCATACAGAGTTGGACACGACTGAAGCGACTTAGCAGCAGCAGCAGGTCTATGAAGCTATCATTATCTTTGATTTTTATGTTCTGACCAGCTGATATCCATTTTCTTAAACCTGTTTGCTTATCTCCACTCTGTGTTCTCTTTTACTCCTTATTCTGTAAACTCTTTCGACCTTCGTTTGGATATCTATTGCTCTGGTTTTCAGCAGAATGTGTGAGTACTATTTCCTTTTTCTCCAAGCATATTGCTTGCTTATGGAGAACAGATCTGGTATTCAATCATCTTAATTATCTTAAATCTTGAACTACAGCAGAATGAGAGGCATATGATGGGTCCTCAATATTTGTTGAATATAGAAATAATGAAACTAGTTTAGAACATATTGTGTGTGCTTTGTTTGAGGAATACCTGCCTCCTCCCTGCCCTCCCCCATACCAGTTTGATCTCTGGTTTCAGAAATAAACAACTTGAGGATGACTGGGAAGTTGTAAAGAAAAGGAAGGCTCTGTGGGGTTTTGTGATTGCAGAGGACTTACTTTCTATTGTACTAGCTGGCACCTAAAGATTCATTCCCTCTGAGGAGTACCTACTAGCTCATTTTGGGCCACATTCAGAAGGTTGCTTAAAAACATGACAATTATTCATCTATCCATCAGATAATTTATTGATCAGTTACTAATTTGTTTAGTCACTTAATATTTCATTTGTCCACTCCATTTTCCATCCTGTCAATTCAGCAAGGAAACCATCTATTTCATTCAGTTATGCATTACTTCATCAGTTCTGTCATATATCTAATTACTCAAAGTATTATAGATTTATTTTGCACTAGGCTTACTTACAATAGATTGGGCAAAAAGACCTTGCTCAACCTTTGCTGAATTGTTGTGTCAATACACTTATTTGTCCTGTTTTTCCAGTTATATTTTTCCAGAACCCAGGGTTGAGTTCTTGCACTGGTTAATTTTTTTGTAGCCAGCATGAAATCTCAGACTCTGTTCTGTCATGAGTGCTCTTTCCTGGTATGATAATTCCTCGCTGAAATCTTGATCTGGCAACTAGAACTGGGAATCAACTTCGAATTTCCCAAGCTTTCACCTTGGGAATCTCACCAAAGTCTCAGTTGTTCTTGCCCAAAGAACTTACCAGAGTAGATTCAATTCTTGCTGGGCTAGCCAATGCCCTGCTTTTCCTAACTTTCCTTTATTTTTCTATTTCTGTTTAGACAAGTTCTTATACTTTCACCCCCTATCAGAACCCATAATGAAATTACCTCTTGATTCTATCTGGTGAGTAAGTTGTAGTCCAACATGGTGACCTAAATTAATATTTACTCTTCAGTAAAGATGAATAATGGAATGATAACCAAATGGAAAAGTCAATTTTTCCTGTCTTTGAGTTTGTAAAATCTTACAGAAATAAACAATTCTTTGTGTTCTTCAGTAGCAAAGTGGTCAATCCAGTCCATTCACTTTAACTGGAAAATTTCTCAAAATTTGTAATTTACTTTCCAATTTTGGTCAGACACAGTTTGGCCACATTTGCTCCACATTTATTCTCCAGTTTTCCATATTTACTCTCAGTGTAGACCTAGTTATTATCCAAGTTTTGTTTCCAGCACTCAGCCTGAGAAAACTCTAGGATATCCAAAGGACTTTGGAGAAACCGTGAAAGATCCAATATTTGAAAACCTCTGTCTTCTGCTAATGTCTCACAAAGCCCATCAGCAAGGCAAGTGGAAGCCCAGGTTGTAAGATTCTATGATTTTCTCCCTCTGACTCCCAACATAGATCCTCTGACTGTGAGCATGCAAAGACAGAACTTCATTTCAACCTTGCAGTGAAGGTTATATACTAATTTCAAATTCTTGTCACTTACCTTGAAAGGGAACACAGTGGCTTCAATTCACATTAAAGTTGAATGCTTATTTTGAAATTCAGAAAAAGGTAGAGAGAAGTTTTGATGCTTACATAGAGAAGAGGGGAAGATAAGAACATAAAGCTCAAGGTGATCCTCTTAATAGAAATGTGCTATTTACCAATTTGCTGGGTAACTGTGTGTGAGCACTTCTTAAAATAGGTCAGCTCTTAATATCTTATAAATGTTCATGTCAGATATTATCTTATAGAGAGGAAGAGCAAGATATTGCATTTCTGGATCACTGAAGAATAATAAAAAATAATTATCACTTTCTACCCTATTATTTTTTACTTGTGTTTACACTACTGTGAATTCATTTTACTTAAATCAACATTTGCCTAAATTTAAAATTCAACAAATTCAGAAAGCAAAAGAACATAAATGCCATTATAAATTATTAATTCATTTATATCCAATGATCTTACATCATTCCCAAAAAGATATTCTAAGAAAACAGTCTCCAGATTTATCTACTAAGTATATGTGAAAGTTGCTCAATTGTGTCTGACTCTTTGCGACTCCATGGGCTGCAGCCCACCAGGCTCCTCTGTCCATGGAATTCTCCAGGCAAGAACACTGGGGTGGGCTGCCACTTCCTTCTCCAGGCTACTAAGTGTAATCACACACAAAATATCCACTAATTACATTAATGACTGGATGGACAGCTTAATGAAAATAGAAAGAGAGACAAGTATAGTGTTGGAAGGCAGAAATGGTCTGGGTAACAATTATTGGAAATATAAGAAACTCAGAAGAGTATACGGAATATGGGTATCCCAAGCACAACTTGAAAAGGACAGAAGGGGAAAATGAGAGAAGGGATGGAGGACATGTGGTTTGTATTCATGGAAGACAGACTTTGCATACCTTAATATTCTCCTTATAATCTTCACCGGATCCTGCTCTTCCTGGTCTCCTTTAACCATGAATTTTGTTGATGACCAGAGTATTGTTGATGACTAAGATGCTTAATAATAGCAGAAAGGTGAACTATTTTTAGCACATGTATTTAGAGTCTAAAAGAAGGAGGAGGATGTCAGGCTACTAAAGTTTATCAACTATGTTATGCTTTTTCCTATTCCTCCCCAGAATGGGGATCTTCAGGCTCTTGCTTTAAGCTCCCCAGATCAATGAAGATCACATAACCAGTTTGTGCTTAACTCTAAAAAGCATAGATAGGATTTATTTAGTAGATGCTAAGAGCTTCAAAGGAGAGAGACACCCATAAAGTTCTTAGTGTGTGAAACTCAGACTGCAGCACAAGGAAAAGATGATGGGAGAACTTAAGATAAAAGAAAGTGCTTGAGAAAGCCAGGTGCAGAAGGCTGGAGAAGGAAAAGAAAACAGAAACTGGAAGTCCCAGGTGGGAATGAAGGAAAATTTTAGAGAAATCATAGAGGTCTGGGTTTTTGTGGCATAAAGCTCATCTTTTGCCTCTAGTCTCACTGTGACATAAGAAGTCATCTTTGGTCAGGTGACCACTACTCACAGGGAAAATCAATAATTCTTCAGGTGAATTCCATAAAGTGTACATGTTAAGGTTTTCTATTTACAAATATCACAAGGGAGAGAAAACTGACTACTTCAGATGAAGAAGTTGAAAGCTGCCTTGGTCCTGCCACTTTCAAATCCTGACAGGAGCACAGGAGAAATTTCTCTCATGTCATCCCAAGCCAATTCACAGAAGCTATTCTTCATTTAACACTCTGTGTGAGTTTATATACCAGGCAAAGAATATCAGTGAAGCAAGTGATTTTCAGATAGAATCTAGCTGAAGGGAAGCCAGAGAAGCTGGTGGAGCTGATGAAACTTAGCAGTGCAAGAGAGCTGTAGTCCCTGAGGTCAAATCTGAAGCCAAATTTTGAACTTAGAAGAGTGAAGGCTATAGAACTCCTAGGGGAATCTCACAGATATAAACTATAGAACTTTAGGATTGAAGTTCTTACTGTAAACCCTGGAATAGTGTGGGTTTTAAAAGCAGGCAAGCTGAGGAACTTACCTGGCAGTCCAGCAGTTAAGACTCTGTGCTTCCCCTGCAGAGGGTGTGGGTTCAAGGGAACTAAGATCCCGCATGTCTTGAGGTGTGGCTAAGAAAAGAATAGTAGGCAAGCTGAAAAGTCTTTGCCTATTGGCCACTTACTGGAGGGATACTTTATTAGGAAATAATCAAGGAAGGTGTTTAGCAAGACATAATTCACCTGACAGCTCACTTTCCCATATTCACAAGAAACTGTAGTTTGTGTGTGTGTGTGTGTGTGTGTGTGAATTTATTTATTTTAATTGGAGGCTAATTACTTTACAATACTGTAGTGGGCTTTGCCATACATTCAGATGAATCAGCCATGGATGTACATGTGTCCCCGATCCTGAACCCCTCCTCCCTCCTCCCTCCCCATCCCAGCCCTCAGGGTTGTCCCAGTGCACTGGCCCTGAGTGCCCTGTCCCATGCATTGAAGCTGGACTGGCTTAAACACACCTGGGATGAACAATTTTGTTACTAAATCGGTTTTAAAAAATCAGAAACAGTTAGCAATGACACTACCCAAATTGAATTGAATGCATCTGTGAAAGCTTATTTTATACAACAGTGCTGTGAAAAGCAATGTACAGATCAGCACAATCACCTTGTAGAAGGCATCCTCATCTTTGGGAACGAGTTGTTGGACTGTAATGAAAATCAGCTCAGTTTATGTGAAATTTTTGCTTTATTTTTATTTAAAAAATGAAATTGAGATATAATTGATAGGTAACATTGTATAAGTTTACACTCTACTGATATGATACAAGTATATACGTATCAATATGGTTGCCACTGTAGCATTAGCTAACACATCTGTCAAGACGCGTAAATTTTTTTTTTTTTGGTGAACAATTAAGATCTAGTCTCTTTGCAAGCTTGATGTTTATAATATAGTACTATTGTTTATAATCTCTATAAAGTACATTAGATCTCCAGAGCTTATTTATCTACTAGTTACAAGTTTGTACTGCTAGACAATATCTCTCATATTCCACTATTCCCCACTATTCCTCAGCTTTTGTTAACTACCATTCTACTTTCTATTTTTATGAGTTTGACTTTTAGATTCCACATATAAATGATACCATGTAATATTTGTCTTTCTCTGTCTGACTTATCTCACTTAGCATAATGTCCTCAAGGTCCATTCATGGTGTTGCAAATGCCAGGATTTCCGTTTTTTCTCATGACTGAATAATATCTCTATCTATATACCTCAAAGATGGACAGGACCCTGTGGGGCCTTCTCCAGGAGAGACAGCCCCTCCATGTTCCCTGCCACTTATTTGTAGAATAGCTTTAGCCTCCTAAGCCATCCCTGAGTTCCAAAGAGCAGATATAGTCAGAGAAGTAAGAAAATGCAGAAGCAAAGGAAAACAATCAAGCAAGGCAAAAGAATAAAAGTTTTAGCCATAGAACAATGTCATGGACCCTTAATTCTTCCTCAAGTGCTATAGATAATATTCTGAGTCATGTCCTTGAGTTGTTTATCAGATGCTAAAACCTCCACCAGGTGGAAGAAGTTAACTGTATGCTGACCCCCAGCACATGGACCCCAGACCTGTTGGAATCAGAAGGTTGGTGATTGAGATTCCCAAAATATTATCCTGTTACCTCATCATCAACAAATCAGAAGGATGTCCATAAGCTGATCATGTACTTTTATGTCTAATGTTACCATCAAAAACCCTTCCCTGAAAGCCATTGAGTTTGGGTCTTTTGAGCATTGGCCACTTATTTTTCTTGCTCGGCCCTGAAATAAACACTGTACTTTCCTTCACCACAACCCAGTGGATTGGTTTTGCCGCACATTGGGCAAGTGGATCCAAGTTGGCCACAGTATCTATCTATATCTATATCCATCTGTATCTATTTATATCAATACACACAGTTTACCCTTGAATAACATGGGTTTGAACTGCGTGGATTCACTTAATATGGATTCTTTTTCACTAAATGCTTACTACAGTACAACACAATCTGCAGCTGGTTGAATCTGAGGATATAGAAGGCAGACTGTAAAGTTATACTTGAATTTTTCACTGTGGTATTGGTTTAAGTTATACTTGAACAATCCTGCCTGTTCAAGGCTCAACTGTATATCTGTATCACATCTTCTTTAACTGTTTATTCCTTGATGGACACTTGTTGTTTTTACCCAGAAGTAGAGTTGCTGCATCATATGATCGTTCTATTTTTAAGTTTTTTGGGGAAACTTCCATACTACTGGGTTGGCCAAAAAATTTGTCTGAGTTTTTCATATCTTACAGAAAAAAGAATACTTGAATGAACTTTTTGGCCAATCCAATATTTTTGATACTGGATGCAGTGATTTACTTTCCCCCCAACAATGCAGGAGGTTTTCCTTTTCTCCATATCCTCACTGACACTTGTTATTTCTTGACTTTTTGATAATAGCCATTCTGACAGGTGTGAGGTGATTTCTCATTGTAGTTTTGATTTGCATTTCCTGAATGACTAGTGATTTAGAATCTCTTCATGTATCAATCAATACCTGCTAGCATATCCATAAGTCTTTTTGGGAAAAAAATACCTTTTCAGATTCTCTGCCCTTTAAAAAAATCAGATTATTTTTGCTACTGAGTTGTATGAGGTCTTAATATATTTTAGATATATTTAGATTAATATATTTTCTGGCTCAATGCCAGAAAAATAAACGACCCAATCAAAAAATGGGCCAAAGAACTAAATAGACATTTCTCCAAAGAAGACATACAGATGGCTAACAAACACATGAAAAGATGCTCAACATCACTCATTATCAGAGAAATGCAAATCAAAACCACAATGAGGTACCACTTCACACCAGTCAGAATGGCTGCTATCCAAAAGTCTACAAGCAATAAATTCTGGAGAGCGTGTGGAGAAAAGGGAACCTTCTTACACTGTTGGTGGGAATGCAAACTGGTACAGCTACTATGGAGAACAGTGTGGAGAGTCCTTAAAAAAGTGGAAATAGAACTGCCTTAAGCTGAAACTCCAGTACTTTGGCCACCTCATGCGAAGAGTTGACTCATTGGAAAAGACTCTGATGCCAGGAGGGATTGGGGGCAAGAGGAGAAGGGGACGACAGAGGATTAGATGGCTGGATGGCATCACTGACTCAATGGACATGAGTCTCAGTGAACTCCCGGAGTTGGTGATGGACAGGGAGGCCTGGTGTGCTGCGATTCATGGGGTCACAAAGAGTCGGACATGACTGAGCGACTGATCTGATCTGATCTAATGACCCAGCAATCCCACTGCTGGGCATACACACTGAGGAAACCAGAATTGAAAGAGACACGTGTACCCCAATGTTCATGCAGCACTGTTTATAATAGCCAGGGCGTGGAAGCAACTTAGATGTCCATCAGCAGACGAATGGATAAGAAAGCTGTGGTACATATACACAATGGAATATTATTCAGCCATTAAAAAGAATACATTTTGATATATGGCAAAACCAATACAATATTGTAAAGTTAAAAAAAAAAGATTACTAGGCATGCTCAGAAAAAAAAAAAGAATACATTTGAATCAGTTCTAATGAGGTGGATGAAACTGGAGCCTATGATATAGAGTGAAGTAAGCCAGAAAAAAACAAAACAAAACACCAATACAGTATTAGTTCAGTTCAGTCACTTAGTCTTGTCTGACTCTGCGACCCCATGAATCGCAGCACACCAGGCCTCCCTGTCCATCACCAACTCCCGGAGTTCACTCAAACTCACATCCATCGAGTCGGTGATGCCATCCAGCCATCTCATCCTCTGCCGTCCCCTTCTCCTCCTGCCCCCAATCCCTCCCAACATCAGGGTCTTTTCCAATGAGTCAACTCTTCGCATGAGGTGGCCAAAGTACTGGAGTTTCAACTTTAGCATCATTCCTTCCAAAGAACACCCAGGACTGATCTCCTTTAGAATGGACTGGTTGGATCTCCTTGCAGTCCAAGGGACTTTCAAGAGTCTTCTCCAACACCACAGTTCAAAAGCATTAATTCTTCAGCGTTTAGCTTTCTTCACAGTCCAACTCTCACATCCATACATGACTACTGGAAAAACCATAGCCTTGACTAGACAGACCTTTGTTGGCAAAGTAATGTCTCTGCTTTTGAATATGCCATCTAGGTTAATACAGTATACTAACGCATATATATGGAATTTAGAAAGATGGTAACTATAACCCTGTATGTGAGACAGCAAAAGAGACTCAGATGTATAGAACAGTCTTTTGGACTCTGTGAGAGAGGGCGAGGTTGGCGAGGTTGGGAGAATTGCATTGAAACATGTAAATTATCATATGTGAAACAAATCACCAGTCCATGTTCGATGCATGATACAGGGTGCTTGGGGCTGGTGCACTGGGATGACCAAGAGGGATGGGATAGGGAGGGAGGTGGCAGGGGTGTTCAGGATGGGGAACACATATACACCTGTGGTGGATTCATGTCAATGTATGGCAAAGCCAATACAATATTGTAAAGTTAAAAAAAAAAAAAAATCCCTGGGTAGGGAAGATCCCCTGAAGGAGGAAATGGCAACCCACTACATTATTCTTGCCTGGAAAATTCCATAGACAGAGGAACTTGGCAGGCTACAGCCTGTGGGGTCACAAAGAGTTGGATACACACACACACACACACACACACATTTATCTTCTAGTTGGAAGTTTATACCTCTTAATCCCCTCACCTATTCCGTCTGTCCCCCAACTCTGGCAACCACCAGTTGGTACTTTGTATTTATTAGTCTATTTCTGTTCTCTTTGATCTTTTTTTTTTGTTTTTTTTTTTCAGAATCCATATATTAAAAAAGTCATATGGTATTTGTTTTTCTCTGACTGACTTATTTCACTTAGATAATATCCTCCAGATCAAGCCATGCTGCCACAGATTACTAGATTTATTTTTTTATGGCTAGATATTATTCCATTGTGTGTATGTGTGTGTGTGTGTGTGTGTAAAACCTATCTTCTTTATCCTTTCATCTCTTGACAGACACTGAAGTTGCTTCAATATCTTGGGTATTATAAACAGTGCTGCAGCGAACACAGGGATATACATAGCTTTTTGAATTAGTGTTTTAATTTTCTTTAGATAGATACTCAGAAGTGGAATTGCTGAATTTATATTTAGTTTTTTGAGGGACCTCCATACTGTTTTTTTGAAGTGACTGTACCAGTTTATATTCCCGCCAACTGCACATGAGGATTCCTTTTTCTCCACATCCTCTCCAACACTTGTTGTTTCTTGTCTTTATGGTAATAGTCACTCGGACAGGTGTGAGGTGATTAGCTTGTTGTGGTTTTGATTTCCATTTCCCTGATGGTTAGTGACGTTGAGTACCTTTTCATGTGCCGATGGGCCATTTATTTGCGTGTCTTCCTTGGAAAAATGTCTATTCAGGTCTTCTGCCCATTTTTCAATTGTTTGCTGCTGTTGTTGTTTGATACTGAATTGTATGAGTTTTTTGTAAATCTTAGATATTAAAACCTTATTGGATATATCATCTTATAATCTCTTCTCCCATTCAGTAGGTTCTCTTTTTGCTTTGTTGATGGTTTTCTTCACTGTGCAAAAAACTTTTTAGTTTGACATATATTTTTGCTTTTGTTTTCTTTGCCTAAGGAGACAGTTCCTCCAAAATACTGCTAAGATCAGTGTCAAAGAGGTTACAACCTATGTTTTCTTCTAAGAGTTTTATGCTTTGAAGTCTTTTATCCATTTTGAGTTTATTTTTGTATATGGGGTAAGAAAGTAGTCCTCTATCTCTTTTTCCTCCGGCTGACTAATAATATCCCTGCCCTTTTCCTGTATATAGGACTTTTTTCTGTTCCTCTTGCCCTATAACAGTGGGTTTTCCTCAGTGACCTTAAGCTACAGTTTTGATTCCCTTCTCCCTATAGATTAAAATTTTTGACCCTATTTAAAATTACATTTTCTAACCAATCACTTGAACTTTTATCATTTCGGGTGACACATTTTGTCTCATAAAATTCTTTAGCCATATTTGTTTTCTATGATATAATGTAATAATTTGGTTTATATTTGTCTCTCATGCCTTTTTCCACTCTTTGATTTTTTTTGAATTTTCTTTATCCTTATGTTTTAGAGGTGTCTCCTCTAAACAATATATGTTTTTTCTACAGCTTATAAGTTTTGTTTTTTAACTGTGGAAGTAAGCCATTTATATATAGAATTAAGCCATTTATATCTATTATGATTACCATTGTTTGGATTAATTTCTAACATCCTTTTTTTATACTTTCTGTTTATCCTCCTTTCACACTTTTGACCTTAATTGAACCATTCCTTTCCACTCATATCTTTATCCCTGATCTTCAGCTTCCTTTTTTCTTCTCCTCATACTAGGTCTTATTCTTTCCACAGCTGTCTTCTTGAAATACATAAATTATATGAATTGTTACCTATATGATGCACTGAATTTCCCTTTACAAGAAATTTCCTGACTGCATTCCCAAATAGCAGTTGGTAGCAGACTGCGTATTCATCCTTCTCTCTGGCCGTGTTCCTCTGCTTCAGGGTGATGCATCTCATTGGGCTGGCTCTCCGCTTCTCTGAAGGCACTTCTTCCCCAACTCACTGTCATTCCTAAATCTGAAATGTACCGGACTTATTCTCTGAATCTTGCACTATTGGTTTGATTAGATGACTTTATTCCATGTCACTTAGTGAGCTTCACCTATATGCATTGGAAAAGCTATCAGCACCACCAAGAAACTATCTAGGCACTTATCATACATCTCTCCTCTTCTTCCTTCCTCCTTCCCTTATCCAGATATCTAGTCATTGTTTTAGCAATGAGTTGTACTAAGTATTGATTATTTCAAAAATTATTTATTGAGTTCTCGATGTGTAAGATACCATACAAAGCACACACAGGTCAGAGAATTCTATATGCCTTTGTTGAGCTAACATATTTAAAATGTAAAAAACAGGGCTTCCCTGGTGGCCCAGGGGCAAAGAATCTGCCTCCTAATGCAGGAGACACTGATTTAATCCCTGGTTGGGGAAGATTCCACATGCCCCAGAGCAACTAAGCCTATGTGTCACAACTGTTGAGCCTGTGCTCTAGAGCCCAGGCTCTGCAGCAAGAGAAGCCTCTGCAGCAATGAGAAATCTGCACACCATAACTAGAGAGTAGCCCCCACTGACCACAACCAGAGAAAAGCCTGTGCAGCAGTGAAGACCCAGCACAGCCAAAAATACACAAATAAATATGTAAAAAACTACCTATATAATACAGTGTATGTTGCAGTCACATCTAAATGATTTACTAAGTATTAACACATTTATTCCCCATAAAAATATGTTATGAGGTCACCAAAGGTTTAAAAATCAAGGTTACATAGCTCTAAGAGATAAAGCTACAATCAAAATTTCAGAGTCTATCACTTAACCAGTACACCAGCTATGGAAGTATTCAAGTCATTTCATTTTTTTTGTGTGCCAAGATTTAACCCTGCTCTGCGGCTCAGATTGAGCTCCTTACTGTGACCTCATTGGCAGGTGGCCTCTCAACAATATATTTACCTGTCTACCAGAATTCTGAGGCTTGTTCATAATATTGGCCTTGGCTAATGACACAAACTCTGAATCTTTGAATCCACAATAACAAGTTCCAGTCCTGCTATTCCAGGGAATTTCTCAGTTCTTCACTCTCTTTCCCACAAAATTCCTGTTAGATACTCATTCAACGTCCTATCCTCCTATCTCTTCATACATCCAGAATATCTGCATTCTGACCAAAATAGCAACATTCAGCCTCAGAGGTTAAATCCAATTGTCAGAGGCAAAGGAAAACCAACTGGTCAATTTTAAGGAACTGTTTTAATCTCTGGGTTTTTCAAATTCTGTTGAATTTTGATACTATAATATCAAAATGAAATAGTGAATTAAATTAATTCTTTTAATTTAATTTAAATCTGAAAATTTCCAGGATGTTGGAATTTACCATCTGAATTTTTCAGGTCATCATTTCAGTTCTTCTACACACTAGTGTAGGCCTTATCAGAAGGTACATTTGGTCTCTAAGCCCCAACCTGAGAAAGTTGCCAAAACTTAGAACCCCTTAGTAAGACAGGCAGCAGACTATGTTAGTAATTTTAGACACATCACAGGTGAGTGCCAAAGCCAGAGTCTCTGACTGGTGATAACTTCATGTGAGTGAAAAGAAGCAAGTCTCCAAAATACATGTGTCTTAATTCTATTTATTTAAATTCAGAAACAGGTAAAACTAAATTACATAATGAAAATCAAGGGAATAATTAAAAATTCAGAGTAGTGTCAGTTTTGAGTCATGGCAAAGAGATGGTAAAATGAATACTTTCTTAAGCTGAGGAGTGAGTACATGTGCATTCATTTCATAATTAATCTAACTTGTACAGATGTGTTTTGTACATTTTTGTGTGATTTTTTTAAGATAAAATGATAAATGGAATAAAATAGATTGCAAAGATTTTAACAGTAAAAAAGCAAAGGACATAATGAATTAAGGTAAAATTGAAAAACTTGTCTTGAGTTGTCACTTTGCAAGTCTCATTCTCTGGCATATTTATTGCCTTTTGGGGTCACCTTTTGAAGGAAGAAACTTCAGGCCTACTAAGGGAATGGTGTTTCTGGTAAACTAATACTGAGAATTTCTGCATAAATGTAACCTCTCAGTGATAAACACTCAGGTATATGGTGGATTGTTACCAGTTACTTATACCTCTTGGGAAGACTATATGTGAGCAAGGTCTTCTCAAACTTCTGGAGGCCAGATGGACATAAAAAAACCCGGAGGGAACAGCATGAAGAGCTTCTTTGCGGCCTAGACAGAATCCTTTCACCCATCAGGCAGTCTAGTAAGCAGTAGGGTAACATTATGGTCATTGAAGTTCAAGGGCATGGCCCCTCCAAAGGAGAGAACAGTACTGGGCCTCTTGGTTTATAGGGCTGTCTTCATGCAGTTAAGTTCATGTCTTTACTTATACCAAAGAGGGTTTGACTGAGTTTGTTGGTATCTTTCTCTCAAGCACTATCATCCTGTGGCATCTGTGCACTGACTAAACTAGCTTTCATCCCAGGGTGCAGTTCCTTCACCATTAGAAGCTTGACCTTGGAGGTTTAGCTGGTGCTTCACCTTAAAGAAATCAGATAAGGCCTTGAATATTTTGCCTGTGGAAGGTGATAATGCATGTAGAGTTTTCTGGAGAATCAATTGAAAAGAGGCCACAATTATGAGTTATAAATGGCTAGATGAGCTTGAAAAGCCTTTACAGCAGACAACTGGAACTGAGTTTATGAGGCCTGATAAATGTTCAAGTTAATATTAAGTAAATTTAAATATTTTTGCTTAGTTTTTGCCCTTTTTCTTTTTTTTTAAGCAGGAGAATGCATTTTTATTTTTAAAAATTTTTTTTAAATTTTATTTTATTTTTTTACTTTACAATATTGTATTGGTTTTGCCATACATCAACATGCATCCGCCATGGGTGTACACGTGTTCCCCATCCTGAACCCCGCTCCCACCTCCCTTCCCATACCATCCCTCTGGGTCATCCCAGTGCACCAGCCCCAAGCTTCCTGTATCCTGCATCGAACCTGGACTGGCGATTCATTTCTTATATGATATTATACATGTTTTAATGCCATTCTCCCAAATCATCTCCCCTCTCCCTCTCCCACAGAGTCCAAAAGACTGTTCTATCCATCTGTGTCTCTTTTGCTGTCTCGCATACAGGGTTGTTACTGCTGCTAAGTCACTTCAGTCCTGTCCGACTCTGTGCGACCCCATAGACGACAGCCCACCAGGCTCCCCCGTCCCTGGGATTCTCCAGGCAAGAACACTGGAGTGGGTTGCCATTTCCTTCTCCAATGCATGAAATGGAAAAGTGAAAGTGAAGTCGCTCAGTCGTGTCCGACCCTCAGCAACCCCATGGACTGCAGCCCACCAGGCTCCTCCGTCCATGGGACTTCCCAGGCAAGAGTACCGGAGTGGGGTGCCATTGCCTTCTCTGAGGGTTGTTGTTATCATCTTTCTAAATTCCATATATATGCATTAGTATACTGTATTTGTGTTTTTCTTTCTGGCTTACTTCACTCTGTATAATAGACTCCAGTTTCATCCATCTCATTAGAACTGATTCAAATATATTCTTCTTCATTTTACAGTTATTTAGATGATTGCAAAATACAGATTAAACAAAGCAGAAGCAGCATGAGAATTGATTTATGTCTTACAGGTCTTATGTCTTATAGGTACCAGTGAATTATGTGAGATTGATGCAGTGCCTTAAAACCAGCAAACCATCAGCCCCTACACAGTGACCAGTTGTTTGACAGCTGAGAGGTGAGGGACAAAGATGGTTTCAGGACTCCTGTGTCATAAGATCAAATTATTTGTCTAAGGCACATTGCCTACTCTACACGGGGAAGATCTTGATGAGATCAGCTAATTGGAGAATATGCAAGTCTGAATAATGACTATGTGAGAAATAAAGTTTCTAGAGCCACAGAGCCTCCTTATAGCCTCTTACACTGGTGATTTGGCCAGCACTATGCACATACATGAGGGCTTTCCTGATAGCTCAGTTGGAAAAGAATCCACCTGCAATGCAGGAGACCCTGGTTTGATTCCTGGGTTGGTAAGATCCACTGGAAAAGGGATAGGCTACCCACTCCAGTATTCTGGCCTGGAGAATTCCATGAACTGTATAGTCCATGGGATTGCAAAGAGTTGGACATGACTGAGCAACTTTCAGTTTCACTTTTCACTGCACATTCATGAGTTCTTAGAAATTTTATCCGAGTCTTTGCTCCATCTCTGTACATTCATTGTCTCTCTGCAGAGCTTTTAGCTTTTTATGCCTGTCTTCTATGGCCACCCAGTTGGACTTCTTTTATTTTCAACCCTCTACCCTTACCTATGACTTTTTTCTCTTAAAGATCCAGGACCCTACATTCTTATCAAATGTATGGCTTTTTAGCATATTCTCCAGTTAGTAAAAATAATGATAGACTCATGAAACTAATAATTTTACTAAAACAGATGTTTCAGAATGAGAAAAATGGATCAATTTGTTCATAACAAAATTTTCTAGATTAAGGTGATTATTTTAAAAGAAAATAAAGGGAGCTTTCCTTCCTATAACTTTATGCCATTCTCTCATGTATTTCTAATGTAGGTTGTAGCATCTGACATTGTGAGTACTCAAGAGTGCTCCTTACTACTGCAAACTCACCTAATGTCCTTTTCTATGCAGATGTATTCCAGTTCTTCACTATCCTATATTTTCATTTCAGCACCTGATATGCTGCAAATACTTTTCCAAAGTTCTTTTCAGAGCCACCTTCACCTCCTTGTTTTTCAGACTGTAAATGAGGGGATTCAGCATGGGCGTGATGACAGTATATTGCACAGAGAAGATCAGTTCTGCAGGGGATCCTGAATTTGGCATGAGGTGGCGGAGCAAACCTGAGCCAAAGTACAATGTCACTGCAGTGAGGTGGGAAGAGCAGGTGGAGAAGGCCTTGCTTCTGCCTGAGGTAGAGCTGATGCTCAGGATGGCGGTGATAATGTGGGCATAGGATAGGGAGACCAAAAGGAAGGTTCCCAGCCCATGCAGCAGAGTGGAACAGAGCAAGGCAATGAGGTTTCTGGAGATATCAGAGCAGGACAGGGAGAGGAGAGAGGGCATTTCACAGCTGTAGTGAGGGATGATTTTGGCCTCACAGAAGATCATGTTCACAGCTAGGAAGATGTTGATGAGTGCGTCCAGAAAGCCCAGGCCCCACGATCCCCACACAAGCTGAATGTACAGCTTTTTGCTCATGATCTGTCCATAGAGTAGAGGGTGGCAGATGGCGGCATAGCGGTCATAGGCCATCACTGAGAGCAGACAGGCTTCGGTCCCTGCAGCAACAAACACAAAGAAGACCTGAGCTAGGCAGCCCTCTACCGATATCGTTTTCCTTCGAGACAGGAGGTTCTCCAACATCTTGGGTGCTGTGACTGAAGAGAAGCAGATATCAACGAAAGAGAGGTGGCTCAGGAAGAAGTACATGGGCGTGTGGAGGTGGAAATCAGCCTTGATCACCAGCAACATCATCAAGTTCCCCATTATTGTCAGAAGGTAAATCCCCAGGAATAGCAGAAAGAGCAGAGCCTGGGTGTGAGGGTTGGCAGACAGTCCGAGGAGGATGAACTCTGTGACAGTGCTGTGGCTCCTCAAGTCCATTTACAAAGGCCTTTCCCTAGAAATAATATAAACAGGCATGGGAGCCAAATGTCTCTTTCCCCAGACCTCTCCCCGCCCCTGATAACAGGGGGTTTTCCTCGGTGACCTCAGGCTACACTGGAATTTTTCCATTGTATTTGTCCTCTGTTCATATCACCATTATTTGTAAATGTTTTTGCTTTCTATTTTGACCTCAGTTTGTGTCAATCACTTGAAACAAAAAGATGATCAAGATATGATATCCATTGAAGAATATGCATATGAAGAGTAAATATATAACTGTAATTACTACAATGGGAACTCAAATTGAGATTTAGTGAGGGCCAATAATGACATTACATTGAGTGAATTTGACAATATCCTTAAGAAAGCAATATGATTGCCCTTGGAAAATGTTTCTGACAGATATTTAGTTTGCATGAACATGAAGTTTGTATTCAAAGGCTCGGAGAAAAATCAAGTTATATTTGGTTTAACATAATGGCAACCTGCTCCAGTATTCTTGCCTGGAAAATTCCATGAATAGAAGAACTTGGTGGGTGACTGAGTAACTGAGCACAAAATCAGATCTAAGATGCTGACACCTAGGGAATAAATGGGCATCAGAGATAGTGGCTAAAAATGTGGGCTCCTGCATCAGACTAGGTTCAAATTTCAGCTCTACCTCTAATTAGGTACATGACTTTGTACATGATGCATAAAACTCCTTGCTTGGATTTCCTTATGTTTAAAATGCAAATTAATAACAGTACTAAGAAAGGTTCTAGGATTAAATATGAGATTATATATAAAGTTCTTAAAAAGCATCTACTCCTAACTGTCCATTACTGTTATTATTTGAGATTGTAAGTCTAGGCAAAAGTCACCTAAATTCTCACATATGGTGAAGCTCTGTTAAAGACTAAAGTTGTTTCTGTTAATACTGCTGTTGTACTTAACTTTACATACTTGTATACACTTTATATACCTTATATACCTTTACCAAGAGAAGTGTATGAACACAGTTGTAAAGTAAATTTTAGAATTATTTTGGAGGAGAGAAATTTGTAATTACTTTGGGTACTTTCACTCAGAAAGGAGGAAATAAAAGTATTTCCACTATATATATATATATATATATATATATTTATTTATTTATTTATATAAGTATTTTCTACTGTAAGTATAGCTGTAAGACTAAAGAGATGACTGGGGAAAAAAAGTGGGTGGGACTCAGTGTGAATCCCTGGGCCCACCTGGAGGAGCATTACTGGGATGGATGTGTTCCCAGGTCAGGTTAAAATCTCTAGGAAAGTCAGCAAGAGGAGTGCTTGAGAGGTTTCATGCTGCAGGAAAGAGTAGCAGCCAGGAAAGAGGACTCTGCCCAGTACCACACATTCTGGACCTCCCTCCAATACAGTGTAGCAAACAGGTTTGGAAATTAATCCTGTAGGACAGTGAGAGTTTGACTCAGAGCTCTTACCTTCTGTTGGAAATACCCACTGCAGCTACTGTCTCTCCCTTTGAAGGAAATCTCTACCGGTTTTTTCTGCTCACATTCAGAGGCCTGTTTAAAATAGGAATAGAACATTCACTCATATTCCTCTTTTGCACAGATATTTAGATGAACTTTTGTCTTTCGTCCTTAGAAACTGTCCTCACTCTCCATATCCCAAATTTCTTCTCCATGGCCAGATTCTGTTCATGTCTCTTGACTCTGTTTCTCATAAGTCTTTGGGTCTTGATTACAACATGGCTCTTTTCGCCTGAATGCTGAATAGTTATCAGTGATTTCCAGCTTTGTCCTCACACCTGGAAGTCTGGTCTTCGGTTACCCACAGGACTCGTTGAGGTGGCTCAGTCAGTTTCCTGGTCCTGTCCATTCCCAGCAAGTCCAAAGCTTGGCCAAAGGGAAGTTCTGATTCCTACTCATTAACTCTTTAGCCATAAACCCACCTCAGAATCCTCCCCACTTTCCCAAAGCAGATTACCTGTACATCCTGTTGGAGAAGGCACTCTGCTTTCCAATGTGACTGCAGAACTTTTATTTAGATTCATCTGTTAAGAAGGAAGATGATTCATCTACCAAGAAAAGTGGTTTCTAAGTCTTTTATCGGAGAATTTATAAAATCCCGGTGATGATATGTTTCACTGAATTCTACACTAATAAACTTATATGGCCAGAGAGCAGTTTTCTTTCAGTGGGTCTCAAATACACCTTAGTTTTCTTTGTGTCCAGTATCACATCCCAGCCACACATAGTATTATTTGAGTTTAACCATTCCACAGAGCAGCTACATTTAGGCAGTTGGTTGGTTTGATTCCTTGCCCTTGGCAGCCTAGGAGGTGGTAAGGGCACAGCTTTTATATCACATAGTCACCATCTGAAGTTGGACTTAGTTTTCAAGAACTGTTTTCAACACTGAGTTTTGTAAAGACCAAGGGGGATCTCTTAGGTGTGGCCTTTGGAATGTCTAGGTGATGCAATGACCTTTAAATATTAATTCTAAAATCACCTGAGCTAGTGGGAGTTAGAAATAAGAATGGCCAAAGAGGTATTTATCTGAATCCCCAAGCAGGAAAGGAATAGTTTACAAGTGACACTCCAAGGGCTGTCTTCTCTCTGGCGAAATCACCTCCAGTTAAACTTGCTGTGTAAAAGTATTTTGTTCAAATAAGTAAAAAGACAAAAAATAAGGACAATCATTTTCTTAAACTGTTCTAATTTTATTTACTTTGATAGATCCAATTAGATTCCTAAGCAGGGCTGTGTTACAATTTGTGTGCTCCCATGTTTGGGAGCATTTAGGGAAATGCTTGTTAATAAGTTTATTATAGTCTTAACTAAGAATAGTCTCATATAAACCAAAATTTCTATTTGTTTGTTACAGTGAATTAAAAAGTTTTCATTCAAACTAGACTTTTGTGACCTAATAATTATTCCCTACTGTCACTTGCCAATTAAACTAGTAAGCAAAAGAAATATAATAGATGTTTGGGATAATTAAATTTACTTTTTCTTAGACATTTAATTTTTTATTAATCTATACAGAATTCTAATTTTATGTTTATTTATTTTCTCTTTACAACCTTTGTTCTTATATGTCTCTAAGACTATTCATGTATGTTGTTCAATTGCTCAGTAATCGCTGACTCCTTGTGGCCCCATAGACTGCAGCATGCCAGGCTTCCCTATCCATCACCAACTCCCAGAGCTTACTCAAACTCATGTCCATTGAGTCGGTGATGCCATCCAACCATTTCATCCTCTGTCATCCCTTTCTCATCCTGCCTTCAGTCTTTCCCAGGATCAGGGTCTTTTCCAGTGAGTCAACTCTTTACATCAGGTGGCCAAAGTATTGGAGTTTCAGCGTCAGTCCTTCCAATGAATATTCAGGATTGATTTCCTTTAGGATTGACTGGTTTGATTTCCCTGCCGTCGAAAGGACTCTCAAGAGTTTTCTCCAACACCACAGTTTGAAAGCATCTGTTCTTCAGTGCTCAGCCTTGTTTGTGGTCCAAAATTATCCATACATGACTACTGCAAAAACCATAGCTTTGACTAGATGGACCCTTGTTGGCAAAGTAAGGTCTCTGCTTTTTAATATGCTGTCTGCTAAGTCGCTTCAGTCGTGTCCGACTCTCTGCGACCCCATAGACTGCAGCCTACCAGGCTCCTCCATCCATGGGATTTTCCAGGCAAGAGTACTGGAGTGGGTTGCCATTGCCTTCTCTGAATATGCTGTCTAGAGTTGTTATAACTTTTCTTTCAAAGAGCTGCTGCTGCTAAGTCACTTCAGGCGTGTCCAACTCTGTGCGACCCCATAGACGGTAGCCCACCAGGCTTCACCGTCCCTGGAACCTCCAGGCAAGAACACTGGAGTGGGTTGCCATTTCCTTCTCCAATGAATGAAAGTGAAAAGTGAAAGTGAAGTCGCTCAGTTGTCTCCGACTCAGCGACCCCATGGACTGCAGCCCACCAGGCTCCTCCGTCCATGGGAATTTCCAGGCAAGAGTACTGGAGTGGGGTGCCATTGAAAGAGCAAGCACCTTTAAATTTCATGGCTGCAGTAACCATCTGCATTGATTTTGGAGTCCAAGAAAAGGAGATGCAATTTAAACCACAATGAGATACTATTATACACAGACCAGAATCTGTTGTTTATCCATTTAAAATTATTATTTAAACTCTATCTTCTTTTACAACTAAATTACTTAACATAATAACAAAAATTAAGTTACTAATACTTCAAAAATAAAGAGATAAAATGTGTAAAAATTATATTTAAATGAGAAACATCATCACGAACTGGTCACATTAAATGAGGTGGATGAAACTGGAGCCTATTATACAGAGTGAAGTAAGCCAGAAAGAAAAACACCAATACAGTATACTAATGCATATATATGGAATTTAGAAAGATGGTAACAATAATCCTGTATACGAGACAGCAAAAGAGACACTGATGTATAGAACAGTCTTTTGGACTCTGTGGGAGAGGGAGAGGGTGGGAAGATTTGGGAGAATGGCATTGAAACATGTATAATATCATGTATGAAACGAGTCGCCAGTCCATGTTCGATGCACGATACTGGATGCTTGGGGCTGGTGCACTGGGATGACCCAGAAGGATGGTATGGGGAGGGAGGAGAGAGGAGGGTTCAGGATGGGGAACACATGTATACCTGTGGCGGATTCATTTAGATATTTGGCAAAACCAATACAATATTGTAAAGTTTAAAAATAAAATTAAAAAAAAAAAAAAAAGAGTTCCTCTCACTGAGGAAGGAAAGAATACCTTGCATCTAGTAGCCATCAGACTGCAGCCACTCCTTACACTGAGCCCTGAGGAAGCTCAGGATGTGAAAACACAGGATACTGGCTACAGATAATTAAGGTGCTTATCAAAGAAATGATTTTAGTGAGCCTAGGCTCTTGCATCTTCCAAACATAGAAAAGTGCTGAATTCCTTTACTTAAGATATATATATATATATCTTAATTAACAATAATCTTTTGATATTCAGACTCAGTTCAGTTCAGTTCAGTCATGTCCGATTCTTTGTGACCCCATGAACCGCAGCATGCCAGGCCTCCCTGTCCATCACCAACTCCCGGAGTTTACTCAAACTCATGTCTATCGAATAATTTGTGAATAAGTAGTGAATAATTCAATAACATCTGCCTGCCCATTGTATAATTGTACCACTTCTTGGTGACCCCCTTTCATCCATTTCCATCCTCTGCACTTTGCAGAACTGTTCCAGCCTCTCACTAGCTGTCCATTCTACAATAACAATTTACTCAAAAAGAGGCTTATTAAATTCCTTTTCTCTAATAATAAATTTTGTCTATAATAATAAAATCAAAACAGTCAATCCTAAAAAAAATCAATCCTGAACATTCATTGGAAGGACTGATGGTTAAGCTGAAACTCCAATACTTTGGCCACTTGGTATGAAAGGCTGACTCATTAGAAGAGACCCTGATGCTGGGAAAGATTGAAGGGTGGAGGAGAAAGTGAACGACAGAGGATGAGATGGTTGAATGGCATCACGGACTAAATGGACATGACTTTGAGCAAGCTCTGGGAGCTGGTGATGGACAGCAAAGCCTGGTGTGCTACAGTCCATATGGTTGCAAAGAGTTGGACATGACTGAGCGACTGAACTGTTTGACTGAATAATAAAATAATAAATAATAAAATTTACCAAATACATTGATTTGGTAATATCACAAATTTTACATAGAAACATATTATACCTTTTAATATCTCAGCATTTTTTCCCTTGGCATTTGATTAACTTCAAGAATAATTAAATTATTGATTTTACACATACATTTTCTCCTAGATGTCAGTTCAGTTCATTCACTCAGTCATGTCCAACTCTTTGTAACCCCATGAATTGCAGCATTCCAGGCCTCCCAGTCCATCACCAACTCCCAGAGTTTACTCAAACTCATGTCCATAGAGTCAGTGATGCCATCCAGCCATCTCATCCTCTGTCGTCCCCTTCTCCTCCTGTCCCCAATCCCTCCCAGCATCAGAGTCTTTTCATCGAGTCATCTCTTTGCATGAGGCGGCCAAAGTATTGGAGTTTCAGCTTTAGAATCAGTCCTTCCAATGAACACCCAGGACTGATCTCCTTTAGAATGGACTGGTTGGCTCTCCTTGCATTCCAAGGGACTCCCAAGAGTCTTGTCCAACACCACAGTTCAAAAGCATCAATTCTTCAGCAGTCAGCTTTCTTCACAGTCCAACTCTCACATCCATA
This sequence comes from Bubalus kerabau, assembly GCF_029407905.1. Taxonomy (NCBI): domain Eukaryota; kingdom Metazoa; phylum Chordata; class Mammalia; order Artiodactyla; family Bovidae; genus Bubalus; species Bubalus kerabau. The sequence goes on along the minus strand of NC_073624.1, from coordinate 91,032,339 downwards.
CATGACTACTGCAAAAACCATAGCCTTGACTAGACGGACCTTTGTTGGCAAAGTAATGTCTCTGCTTTTCAATATGCTATCTAGGTTGGTCATAACTTTCCTTCCAAGGAGTAAGTGTCTTTTAATTTCATGGCTGCAGTCACCATCTGCAGTGATTTTGGAGCCCCCCAAAAATAAAGTCTGACACTGTTTCCACTGTTTCCCCGTCTATTTGCCATGAAGTGATGGGACCAGATACCATGATCTTAGTATTCTGAATGTTGAGCTTTAAGCCAACTTTTTCACTCACTTCTTTCACTTTCATCAAGAGGCCTTTTAATTCCTCTTCACTTTCTGCCATAAGGGTGGTATCATCTGCATATCTGAGGTTATTGATATTTCTTTTTTAAATTTTTTTAATTTAAATATTTATTTTAATTTGAGACTAATTACTTTACGATATTATATTGGTTTTGTCATACATCAACATGAATCTGCCATGGGTGTACACGTGTTCCCCATCCTGAACCCTCCCTCCCACCTCCCTCCCCTTCCATCCCTCTGGGTCATTCCAGTGCACCAGCCCCAAGCATCCTGTATCCTACATCGAACCTGGACTGCCGATTCGTTTCTTATATGATATTATACATGTTTCAGTGCCATTCTCCCAAATCATCCCACCCTCTTCCTCTCCCACAGAGTCGCAAAGACTGTTCTATACATCTGTGTCTCTTTTGCTGTCTCACATACAGGGTTATCATTACCATCTTTCTAAATTCCATATATATGCATTAGTATACTGTATTGGTGTTTTTCTTTCTGGCTTACTTCACTCTGTATAATGGGCTCCAGTTTCATCCACCTCATTAGAACTGATTCAAATGTATTCTTTTTAATGGCTGAGTAATACTCTGTTGTGTATATGTACCACGGCTTTCTTATCCATTCGTCTGATGATGGGCATCTAGGTTGCTTCCATGTCCTGGCTATTATAAACAGTGCTGCGAAGAACATTGGGATACAAGTGTCTCTTTCAATTATGGTTTCCTTGGTGTGTATGCCCAGCAGTGGGATTGCTGGGTCATAAGGCAGTTCTAGTTCCAGTTTTTTAAGGACTCTCCACACTGTTCTCCATAGTGGCTGTACTAGTTTGCATTCCCACCAACAGTGTAAGAGGGTTCACTTTTCTCCACACCCTCTCCAGCATTTAATGTTTGTAGACTTTTGGATAGCAGCCATTCTGACTGGTGGGAAATGGTACCTCATTGTGGTTTTGATTTGCATTTCTCTAATAATGAGTGATGTTGAGCATCTTTTCATGTGTTTGTTAGACATCTGTATGTCTTCTTTGGAGAAATGTCTATTTAGTTCTTTGGCCCATTTTTTGATTGGGTTGTTTATTTTTCTGGAATTGAGCTGCAGGAGTTGCTTGTATATTTTTGAGATTAGTTGTTTGTCAGTTGCTTCATTTGCTATTATTTTCTTCCATTCTGAAGACTGTCTTTTCACCTTGCTTAGAGTTTCCTTTGTTGTGCAGAAGCTTTTAATTTTAATTAGGTCCCATTTGTTTATTTTTGCTTTTATTTTCCAATATTCTGGGAGGTGGGTCATAGAGGATCCTGCTGTGGGTCATAGAGGATCCTGCTGTGATTCATGTCGGAGAGTGTTTTGCCTATGTTCTCCTCTAGGAGTTTTATAGTTTCTGGTCTTACGTTTAGATCTTTAATCCATTTTGAGTTTATTTTTGTATATGGTCTTAGAAAGTGTTCTAGTTTCATTCTTTTACAAGTGGTTGACCAATTTTCCCAGCACCACTTGTTAAAGAGATTGTCTTTTCTCTGTTGTATATTCTTGCCTCCTTTGTCAAAGATAAGGTGTCCATATGTGCATGGATTTATCTCTGGGGGCTTTCTATTTTGTTCCATTGATCTATATTTCTGTCTTTGTGCCAGTACCATACTGTCTTGATGACTGTGGCTTTGTAGTAGAGCCTGAAGTCAGGCAAGTTGATTCCTCCAGTTCCATTCTTCTTTCTCAAGATTGCTTTGGCTATTCGAGGTTTTTTGTATTTCCATACAAATTGTGAAATTATTTGTTCTAGCTCTGTGAAGAATACTGTTGGTAGCTTGATAGGGATTGCATTGAATCTATAGATTGCTTTGGGTAGTATACTCATTTTCACTATATTGATTCTTCTGATCCATGAACATGGTATATTTCTCCAACTATTAGTGTCCTCCTTGATTTCTTTCACCAGTGTTTTGTAGTTCTCTATATATAGGTCTTTAGTTTCTTTAGGTAGATATATTCCTAAGTATTTTATTCTTTCCGTTGCAATGGTGAATGGAATTGTTTCCTTAATTTCTCTTTCTATTTTCTAATTATTAGTGTATAGGAATGCAAGGGATTTCTATGTGTTGATTTTATATCCTGCAACTTTACTATAGTCATTGATTAGCTCTAGTAATTTTCTGGTGGAGTCTTTAGGGTTTTCTATGTAGAGGATCATGTCATCTGCAAAGAGGGAGAGTTTTATTTCTTATTTTCCAATTTGGATTCCTTTTATTTCTTTTTATGCTCTGATTGCTTTGGCCAAAACTTCCAAAACTATGTTGAATAGTAGTGGTGAAAGTGGGCACCCTTGTCTTGTTCCTGACTTTAGAGGAAATGCTTTCAATTTTTCACCATTGAGGATAATGTTTGCTGTGGGTTTGTCATATATAGCTTTTATTATGTTGAGGTATGTTTCTTCTATTCCTGCTTTCTGGAGAGTTTTTTTTTTTTTATCATAAATGGATGTTGAATTTTGTCAAAGACTTTGTCTGCATCTATTGAGATAATCATATGGTTTTTATTTTTCAATTTGTTAATGTGGTGTATTAAATTGATTGATTTGAGGATATTGAAGAATCCTTGCATCCCTGGGATAAAGCCCACTTGGTCATGGTGTATGATCTTTTTAACGTTTTGTTGGATTCTGATTGTTAGAATTTTGTTAAGAATTTTTGCATCTATGTTCATCAGTGATATTGGCCTGTAGTTTTCTTTTTTTATGGGATCTTTGTCAGGTTTTGGTATTAGGGTGATGGTGGCTTCATAGAATGAGTTTGGAAGTTTACCTTCCTTTGCAATTTTCTGGAAGAGTTTGAGCAGGATAGGTGTTAGCTCTTCTCTAAATTTTTGGTAGAATTCAGCTGTGAAGCTGTCTGGACCTGGGCTTTTGTTTGATATTTCTCCCAGAATTCTTGGGTCCAGCTTGTGTTTCTTCCAGCCCAGCGTTTCTCATGATGTACTCTTCTGCTGCTGCTGCTAAGTCGCTTCAGTCATGTCCGACTCTGTGCGACCCCATAGATGGCAGCCCAACAGGCTCTCCCGTCCCTGGGATTCTCCAGGCAAAAACACTGTAGTGGGTTGCCATTTCCTTCTCCAATGCGTGAAAGTGAAAGTGAAGTCGCTCATCTATTTCTCCGTCGTCTCCGACTCTTAGCGACCCCATGGACTGCAGCCCACCAGGCTCCTCCGTCTATGGGATTTTCCAGGCAAGAGTACTGGAGTGAGGTGCCATTGCCTTCTCCGGATGTACTCTGCATAGAAGTTAAATAAGCAGGGTGACTTATACAGCCTTGACTTACTCCTTTTCCTATTTGGAACCAGTCTGTTGTTCCATGTCCAGTTCTAACTGTTGCTTCCTGACCTGCATATAGGTTTCTCAAGAGGCAGGTCAGGTGGTCTGGTATTCCCATCTCTTGAAGAATTTCCCACCATTTATTGTGATCCACACAGTCAAAGGCTTTGGCATAGTCAATAAAGCAGAAATAGATGTTTTTCTGGAACTCTCTTGCTTTTTCATGATCCAGTGGAGGTTGGCAATCTGATCTCTGGTTCCTCTGCCTTTTCTAAAACCAGCTTGAACATCAGGGAGTTCACGGTTCACGTATTGCTGAAGCCTGGCTTGGAGAATTTGGAGCATTACTTTACTAGCGTGTGAGATGAGTGCAATCGTGCGATAGTTTGAGCATTCTTTGGCATTGCCTTTCTTTGGGATTGGAATGAAAACGGACCTTTTCCAGTCCTGTGGCCACTGCTGAGTTTTCCAAATTTGCTGGCATATTGAGTGCAGCACTTTCACAGCATCATCTTTCAGGATTTGGAATAGCTCAACTGGAATTCCATCACCTCCACTAGCTTTGTTCATAGTGATGCTTTCTAAGGCCCACTTGAGTTCACATTCCAGGATGTCTGGCTCTAGGTCGGTGATCACACCATCGTGATTATCTGGGTCGTGAAGATCTTTTTTGTAGAGTTCTTCTGTGTATTCTTGCCACCTCTTCGTAATATCTTCTGCTTCTGATAGGTCCATACCATTTCTGTCCTTTATCGAGCCCATCTTTGCATGAAATGTTCCCTTGGTATCTCTAATTTTCTTGAAGAGATCTCTAGTCTTTCCCATTCTATTGTTTTCCTCTATTACTTTGCATTGATCGCAGAGGAAGGCTTTCTTATCTCTCCTTGCTATTCTTTGGAATAGTACTAAAATTATTTATCAATAGGCAGACATTGATGTATGACATACTAACTGTGGTTTTTTAAAACATACTTCATTAGCCATGGCTGTTTCTACTCACATTTGGTAATACTTTTTGTGATAAGATAAGCTTATCAATCATAGCACCTACACATATTCATTTCCTTATAGTAAGGGATTACTCTGTGACCAGTGGACTTAGAATATATACAGCAAATTATTGGAAGTTTATTTTATTTTGACTGTAATAATCACTTGATTCTAGATGACTAATAAGGTTTTTCATTTCCCAATGTTAAAAACATAAATTTAAGTTTATAAAATTTAAAATCCTCTACTTATTACAAATAGAGGAATGATCTCTCATATTACCCTACTAACGTCATCTGTATGATTTAGACATGGAAAATATCTTATGGGAAATAATTTTGTGGCCAAATCAAACACCACTGTTTTCTACATGATGAAGACATCATAGACTTCTGCACTCTCTCAAAATATCTTCCAAATTTCTTAGACACATTGGAAACAGGAGTGGCATGATTAACACTGGCAGATCTGGTCTGGCAACTATTACTAAGGTCATAGAAAAAGCATCTGACCACAACTGTTGGTCATAAAAATATAAATGCTGGGAAAGATTGAGGGCAGGAGGAGAAGCAGGAAACAGAAGATGAGATGGTTGGATAGCATCCCTGATTCAATGGACAGGAGTTTGAGCAAACTCTGGGAGATAGTGAAGGACAGGGGAGCCTTGTGTACTGCAGTCCATAGGGTCACAAAGAGTTAGACACGACTTGGCAACTTAACAGCAACAAAAACAAAGAATATATCTTTTTCTTTGTGAGCCCTACTTTCAATTCTGGCATAAGAGGAAAAGTCCAAATCAATTTCTCATATAATATTCTGTACTTTATGCCTGGTAACAATCATATAATTTGCAAAAGTATGTATCCAACTTACATACCTAATGTTTTAAGAGTTTTTCCATATTGATTCAAAGACATAGTAAACATAAGCTTTAGTTATCTTAACATTTTATTACACATCTTCTTCATAGTTGACTAAGCCATTTCCTGAGAATGTCATTAAAAGCATATTTCACTGTTACATTTTTAGAATTCACTTCTTTTCACTGTTTAAAACACAATTTGAGTTAGACTTTCACCCTTAAAAGTAACATTTTATTAGACTTCTTTGTACAACATTTCCTCAGTTAGAATCACTCCTGAACTGGTTTAGTGGATTAATTGGTAAGAATACTGATGAATTTCTTGTCACAAATTGACAGACTGCTTTCTGAAAGGGTTGACCAGTTTAAAGCCAGAAATGATGCTAACAACTGTTTCTCCTTTGCCTTAGATACCACTGTCTTCAAAAAATAATGTACTAATTTGAAAAGCAAGAAATAATATGAATTTTATGATTTGTATTTCTTTGGTTATTAGTGATAATAAAACATTCTGTGCCTTACTAATTATATTTATTCTTCTGTAAATATTTTCTTCATTATCTGTTTTATCTATCTTAATATATAGCAGTCAATTTCTCAAGGTCTTTAACAAACTCACCTCATTACAATTGGTCTGATCATGGTTTTTCTTAACTTCATCATTGACCTCCCCCAGGTGAAGCCTCTTCTTTATAGCTGTCAAAAATTAGAATAAAAATTTTTAAAAATTCAATAAGCACTGTAACCCTCCATGAATGTACCTTCCATGAATAACAGGCTATTTCTATTGCTTTTCTGGTTTTAAATTGGGGCATAAACCCTATATATATATATGTGTAACTCCAGGAGTCAGCGTTCCTTAGAAGATCTGGGTCATAGGGTGACTGTTGTTATCACTCTGAAAGAGGCTGGCTATAGTCAGCATTCTATTATCACTTGGATGGCAGTGATTGAGAGAAAAAACACTGAAGACTAAGGCATATACCTTACGAGGGAAAAAGGAAAGGGCACAGTAGTATAATAGCATAAAGGCAGTCCTATGGATCCCAAGGATATCCCCTCTATCATATCTGAAGACTGTTCCTACTAGATAGATGAAAATAGAGGCAGGACAGATTCTTGAGAGGAAATTTTTATTTCATTTTATTGTTATATTTCATTTGGTGGGACGTTTGAGGATCTCGAGTCCAGGAGGCAGCAAGAGAGAACTCTCCAAGGAAGCTAGGGGAAGAGGACCCAGGATATACAGGAGTTTTGCAATAAAGGGCAGGTAGTCTGAGGAGGCCTTACAAATAGCTGTGAAAAGAAGAGAAGCAAAAAGCAAAGCAGAAAAGGAAAGATATAAGCATCTGAATGCAGAGTTCCAAACAATAGCAAGGAGATTAAGAAAGACTTCCTCAGCGATCAATGCAAGGAAATAGAGGAAAACAATAGAATGGGAAAGACTAGAGATCTCTTCAAGAAAATCAGAGATACCAAGGGAACATTTCATGCAAAGATGGGCTCGATAAAGGACAGAAATGGTATGGACCTATCAGAAGCAGAAGATATTACGAAGAGGTGGCAAGAATACACAGAAGAACTCTACAAAAAAGATCTTCACGACCCAGATAATCACGATGGTGTGATCACCGACCTAGAGCCAGACATCCTGGAATGTGAACTCAAGTGGGCCTTAGAAAGCATCACTATGAACAAAGCTAGTGGAGGTGATGGAATTCCAGTTGAGCTATTCCAAATCCTGAAAGATGATGCTGTGAAAGTGCTGCACTCAATATGCCAGCAAATTTGGAAAACTCAGCAGTGGCCACAGGACTGGAAAAGGTCCGTTTTCATTCCAATCCCAAAGAAAGGCAATGCCAAAGAATGCTCAAACTATCGCACGATTGCACTCATCTCACACACTAGTAAAGTAATGCTCCAAATTCTCCAAGCCAGGCTTCAGCAATACGTGAACCGTGAACTCCCTGATGTTCAAGCTGGTTTTAGAAAAGGCAGAGGAACCAGAGATCAAATTGCCAACCTCCACTGGATCATGAAAAAGCAAGAGAGTTCCAGAAAAACATCTATTTCTGCTTTATTGACTATGCCAAAGCCTTTGACTGTGTGGATCACAATAAATGGTGGGAAATTCTTCAAGAGATGGGAATACCAGACCACCTGACCTGCCTCTTGAGAAATCTATATGCAGGTCAGGAAGCAACAGTTAGAACTGGACATGGAACAACAGACTGGTTCCAAATAGGAAAAGGAGTAAGTCAAGGCTGTATAAGTCACCCTGCTTATTTAACTTCTATGCAGAGTACATCATGAGAAACGCTGGGCTGGAGGAAGCACAAGCTGGAATCAAGATTGCTGGGAGAAATATCAATAACCTCAGATATGCAGATGACACCACCCTTATGGCAGAAAGTGAAGAGGAACTAAAAAGTCTCCTGATGAAAGTGAAAGTGGAGAGTGAAAAAGTTGGCTTAAAGCTCAACATTCAGAAAACGAAGATCATGGCATGTGGTTCCATCACTTCATGGCAAATAGATGGGGAAACAGTAGAAACAGTGTCAGACTTTATTTTTGGGGGGCTCCAAAATCACTGCAGATGGTGACTGCAGCCATGAAATTAAAAGACGCTTACTCCTTGGAAGGAAAGTTATGACCAACCTAGATAGCATATTGAAAAGCAGAGACATTACTTTGCCAACAAAGGTCCATCTAGTCAAGGCTATGGTTTTTCCAGTGGTCATATATGGATGTGAGAGTTGGACTGTGAAGAAAGCTGAGTGCCGAAGAATTGATGCTTTTGAACTGTGGTGTTGGAGAAGACTCTTGGGAGTCCCTTGGACTGCAAGGAGAGCCAACCAGTCTGTTCTAAAGGAGATCAGTCCTGGATGTTCATTGGAAGGACTGATTCTAAAGCTGAAACTCCAATACTTTGGCCGCCTCATGCAAAGAGATGACTTGTTGGAAAAGACTCTGATGCTGGGAGGGATTGGGGACAGGAGGAGAAGGGGACGACAGAGGATGAGATGGCTGGATGGCATCACCGACTCTATGGACATGAATTTGAGTAAACTCTGGGAGTTGGAGATGGACAGGGAGGCCTGGCGTGCTGCAATTCATGGTGTTACAAAGAGTTGGACACGACTGAGTGAATGAACTGAACTGACATCTAGGAGAAAATGTATGTGTAAAATCAATAATTTAATTATTCTTGAAGTTAATCAAATGCCAAGAAAAAAAATGCCGAGATATTAAAAGGTATAATATGTTTCTATGCAAAATTTATGATATTACCAAATCAATGTATTTGGTAAAATTTATTATTTATTATTTTATTATTCAGTCAGTTAAGTTCAGTCGCTCAGTCATGTCCAACTCTTTGCAACCACATGGACTGTAGCACACCAGGCTTCGCTGTCCATTACCAGCTCCCAGAGCTTGCTCAGAGTCATGTCCGTTTAGTCCGTGATGCCATTCAACCATCTCATCCTCTGTCGTTCACTTTCTCCTCCACCCTTCAATCTTTCCCAGCATCAGGGTCTCTTCTAATGAGTCAGCCTTTCATATCAAGTGGCCAAAGTATTGGAGTTTCAGCTTCATCATCAGTCCTTCCAATGAATGCTCAGGATTGATTTTTTTTTAGGAGTGATTTGATTTTATTATTATAGACAAAATTTATTATTAGAGAAAAGGAATTTAATAAGCCTCTTTTTGAGTAAATTGTTATTGTAGAATGGGCAACTAGCGAGAGGCTGGAACAGTTCTGCAAAGTGCAGAGGATGGAAGTGGATGAAAGGGGGTCACCAAGAAGTGGAACAATTATACAATGGATAGGCAGATGTTATCAAATTATTCACTTTTAAAATTATGCTCTACAATTATTATTTAAAATTGTTCACTTTAAAATTTTAAAAGGAAGCAGGAGGAAAAGGGGACGAGAGAGGATGAGATGGTTGAATGGCATCGCTGACTCAATGAACATAAGTTTGAGCATATCCTGGGAGGTGGTGAAGGACAGGGAAGCCTGGTGTGCCGCAGTCCATGTGGTCACAAAGAATCAGACATGACCAAGTGACTGAACAACAACAAAAATTATGCCCAGAACCCATGCTATTTTGCCATATTTTCAAAAACTGTAATGACTTTTTAAAACTCAAATGGAGAATGACTGCCCTTCAGTTGCAGATCCAGGCAGGCATTTTTGGACCAGTAACCATCTTGACCCAAAACATAGCTAGTGGTTCTGTATTGTACCAGTGAGTCTGACTTTCCTTATTCTGTGTTTCCAGAGTGTTCCCCTCTCCAGTGATGTGTTCTCAGGTAAATCTTGGTAAAAGAAATTAGTAGGACTCCCCAGGAGCTGAAATTAATCTGTGAGCCACTGCTGGCAAACAGCAGAGTTTGGGAAGGTTTACATGAAACATCTATCCCTAAAAGCAAACTCAACTTTTCTTCAGAACCTTTATCTCTTTTACTTATATCAAGGGCCACTCAGTTGAAGTTCATTGTTTTCCTTCCTGTGACCTCCAAGTTTATGACTCTTTATCCAATAATCTATATTTTCTTAATAGTAAAGTTATACTTAGTAAAAGTGAAAGTTGCTCAGTCATGTCTGACTCTTTGCAACCCCATGGACTATACAGTCCTAGGAATTCTCCAGGCCAGAATACTGGAGTGGGTAGCCTTTGCCTTCTCCAGAGGATCTTCCCAACCCATCAATAGAACCCGGGTCCTGCATTGCAGGCAGGTTCTTTATCAGCTGAGCCACAAGGGAGGCCCAAGAATACTAAAGTGGGTAGCCTATCCCTTCTCCAGTGGATCTTGCTGACCCAGGAATCAAACTTGGGTCTCCTGCATTACAGGCAGATTCTTTTCCAACTGAGCTAGGGGAAAACCTTCTCAGTGCATTTTTCTAAATTCAATTTAAAGTAGTGATTCAATATACAAATACTTTACCTAATAAGAAGACCAAAGTGAATATTTGAGGAGTACTGGGAACAATGAGTCAACACTTTCATGACCACACATTCTGGATTGAGATAGTTATTTAGCCCATTATTTCCCCTGAATTTGGACTACCCCAACATCTCTCTGCTATATCTGTGCTCATTTCATATGCACTGCTAATTTATTTTGTAACATATCACTTTGCATAGAGCCAGGAAATTTTTCTTAGTGAGAACTCTCATAATGTCTAACTGGCATCATTTTATCCTGATTCTCCATTTTCCTCTGGCTTTATTTTTTCATCTGGACCATCGCGTATATTTTCCCAGTGTTCTTCTCACAGCTGCCTTTACTTCCTTGTTCTTCAGGCTGTAGATGAGGGGATTCACCATGGGAGTGACCACACCATACTGCACAGAGAAGATCAGCTCCAGAGGGGATCCTGAAGTTGGCATGAGATAGCGGAGAAACCCAGAGCCAAAGAAGAAGCTCACTGCAGTGAGGTGGGACGAGCAGGTGGAGAAGGTCTTGCTTCGGCCTGAGGTGGAGCTGATGCTCAGAATAGTGGAGACAATACGAGCATAGGAAAAGACTATTGGGAGGAGGGTCCCAAATCCATGCATTAGGCTGGAACACAGCAGGACTATGAGGTTGATGGAGACATCAGAGCAGGACAGAGGGAAGAGAGAGGGTACCTCACAGCTGTAGTGGCTAATGGTATGGTTCTCACAGAAGTCCAGATTGGCAGCTAGAAGGGTGTTAATAAATGCATTCAAAGAAGCCAAACCCCATGAGCCCCATACAAGCTGTACACACAACTGTTTCTTCATCATTTGTCCATAGAGTAGAGGGTGGCAGATGGCAGCATAGCGGTCATAGGCCATTGCTGAGAGCAGAAAGCACTCAGTTCCAGCAGTAATAAGCACAAAGAAGCCTTGAGCCAGGCAGCCCCTTAGTGAGATGGTTTTTGTCTCAGACAGGAGGTCCTTCAGCATCTTGGGCACAGTGACTGAAGATAAACAAAGGTCCAGGAGAGAGAGATGACTCAGAAAGAAGAACATGGGCATGTGAAGGTGAGAATCAGCCCTGATCACTAGTAGCATCATCAGGTTCCCCATTAGTGTCAGGAGGTAAATCTCTAGGAACAACACGAAGAGCAGAGCCTGGATGTGTGGGTCAGTAGACAGCCCAAGGAGAAGGAATTGAGTGACGATGCTGTGGTTCCCCAAAGTCATTTGCACAGGTTATTCCCTAGAAATAATATAAAAAGACATGACAGCAAAGTTCTGATATCGCCCAATGATTTTCTCAAAGCATTTATTCTCTTCTTGTATCACTATTATTCAGTAAACATTTTTGCTCCCTGTTAAACCTAGGCATCTGGAACATAAAGATCATCAAGGGGTAGTTTCAGCTCTTAAAATGATCCCACTCCATGAACAATATGGATTTAACACCAATAAATATTGGGTTGATAAGAAAGTTCATTTGGATTTTCTCATAAGTTGGTATGAAAAAACCCAATAATTTTTGGCCAAACCAATAATAACACAGTATTATTTATGTAATGGATAATACAACTGCGGTTTTGAGAGGGTTCAGTAGTGACATTATATTGAGAATATTTGAGCAAAATTTTAAAGAAAGTATCTGATTGAGCTTGAAAAACATTTACCAGAGACATGTGGTTTGCATGAACTGAGGCTCAAGACTGAAAAAAATCAAGCCATGTTTGGTAAAAACATGAGTAGGTCTGAAAAACTAATGCCTAGGGCTTGAGTGGGCAATGTTGATCTGTGGCTAACCATGTGGGCTTGTCCTTCAGACTAGGTTCAAATCTCAGCTCTAACACTGATTAGGTGTGTGACTTTGTATAAGATACATAAAACTCTTTGCCTCGTTTGCCTCATGTGTAAAATGCAGTTAATAACAGCATTGTGGACAGTGGTTATCTGGGAGGAAGTTCTGTAGAGAATTTTGAATAAACTCTGAGTTACTAATGGGTAAGAAACCAGTTTGGGCCCAACTTTTTAAAGATACATATTAGACAGCCAGCCTTGCCTATTTGTCTGAAATCTTTGTTATGGTAATATTTTTAATATTTCCAAACAAGAAAGAAATACAACATGTGTTCCAGTAGCAGATGTCTGAAAAATCAAAATAAATATTAGAAGCATGGGAAAAAATAGCAGTACTGTGGAGCGTTTGGGGTAAATATTAACTTATTATTAGTTTTTAATTTGGCTGCACTGCATCTTAGTTGCGGGATGCAGGATCTTTTTTTTAGTTGCAGCATGAGAACGCTTAGCTGTGTTGTGTGGTATCTAGTTCCCTGACCAGGGACCAAACCTGGGCTCCCTCCGTTGGGAACATGTATTCTTAACCACTGGACCACAGGGAAGTCCCTAAATATTAACTTATATATAAAACTCTTCAAAAGAACCTATTCCTGTAAGAAACTATTCAATGACAGTAAGAAATTATAACACATTATTGTTTATTATAGTTAGATATATTTATTAAAATATATAATTGGAATATTGTTTAGCCTTAGAAAAGAAGGGGACCCTGCAGTTTTGCTAAATGAAAGAATGGAGAGGACATTATGATACATGGAATATACCAGGCACAGAATGAAAAATACTGCATGATCTAATCTGTCTGTGGAATCTAAAAATGTGAAATCATAGAGTCAGAGAGTAGGAGCATTACCAGGGACAGGAAGGTGGGGAAATAGGGAGATATTGGTACCCATAAAGGGTACAGACTGAATTATGTAGGATGAATAAGTCTTGGAATAACTATTGGACAATAGTTAATAATACTGCTCTGTATACTGAAAAAGAAAAAGATGAAGAGACTGGCTCCATCTCCATGGATTGATGTTCTTCTCTTCCTGGATAAGTTAAGAGTTGAGCCAGAAAGGGGAGTAGAAACAGATGGCAGGGCACAGAAAGTGAAGTAGGAGAGGAGTGACAACAGAGGAGAGGCCTGCATCCCAAGAAGGGTGTTTTTAAAAAGTGTGAGTATCTGGTGCATCAGAAGAACACTCAGAAGGTCTCTGGGCTTGAACAGGTATGCCTCTCAGACAGAGAATTAAATCCACACCTGGCAGAGTAAACATTCTTACTCAAATCTCTTTTTCTCCTCTAAGAGTGGAGAATGTACAGCTTAGAAGTGGGAGAAGGAAAAGATGTCTGGGAGACAGACAAAGCCATTTTTCTTTGTTTCAAGTGCTGGAGTGGGGCAAAGGAGGAAAAACCTTGAGGAGCAAAGGACTGAAAAACCCTCTTGCCCACTGCAGATCCCCCGAAAGCCCAGCTCAAGCCTGTGCAGGTGCAGTGTGGATTGAGTTTGAGATTAAAATATCAGTGTGCACAGACTTTTAATAATTGCAAATAACTGGGAAGTTGTGAAGTAATTCTGAGGGATCATTAAGGGATGGAAAACTAATATTGGATAAAGCAAGGGGGAAAACAGACATTGAAAAAATAATTAACTGTTAAGACCTTGATGATCTAGCCATATATATACGACTCCCACCCACTCCATCCATACACACACCATATTTTAAAAACATTTGTTGACTACTTTTTAATTTTATAACATTCTGCATCTTTTATTTTTAGCCATATACATATATTATTTTGTCAGTTAAAGTAAAGTGTATCTCTCTTGGAAAAATCATTATTATTATTTCTTGAGATTGAGTCTAGTGTCTAGGCAAAAGTCAAATACATTCTCATATGTTGTGCATGCATGCTAAGTTGCCTCAGTCATGTCCAACTCTTTGTGACCTTATGGACTGTAGCCTGCCAGGCTCCTCTGTTCATGGGATTCTCCAGGCAAGAATACTAGAGTGGATTGCCATTTCCTTCTTCAAGGGAATCTTCTTGACCCAGGAATCAAACCCATGTCTCTTATGTCTCCTTCACTGGCAGGTGGGTTCCTTACCACTAGTACCACCTGGGAAGCCCAATATGTTGTGAGGTGCTATCAAAGATCAAAGTCAGTGCGGCTAGTGCTGCTCTTTTGTCCCTTTTCTGTTCCTTTATGAAGAGGGATGTGAGAAAATCACACTGAAATCACTCACAGTAGCTGCCCTCGTCTGTTTATGACCCTAATTGTAAGATAAATTGGAGGTCTATAATTACTTGAGTTAATCCTGTCTTTACTGTATAATTATTGGGGTGTGTACCTTCACAGAAAGGAGGGCAGCTAGTGCCACTAATAGCTGCCAAACTGCAGGGATGTCAAGTGGGAGAGAAAGTGTTGGACTCAGCGTACCCCTCGGACCCACCCAGAAAAGCATTACTGGGATGTATATGTATCCTAGAATAGGCTAGATCTCTAGAAAAGTAAGCAAGAGGAATGAAACCTTGCAAGTTTCATGCCAGCAATAAAGGAATGGGTATCCTGGCTGTAGGAGCAGCCAGGATAGAGGACTTTACTACACGTTCCATACCTTGTTCCCAGACAGCACAGGAAGCAAGTGTGGCAATTCATACCTCAGGACAGTTAGAGTTTAACTCAGAGTTCTTACATTCTGTTGGAGACACCCACTGCTGCTGCTCTCTGTTCTTGAGGAAGACATTTCCATCTACTAATTTTTCTCTGCTCATGTTCAGAGACCTGTTTAAAATAAAAATAGAGCGTTCAGTCCTTCCTAGTCCTCTTTTGTACAGATGTTTAGATGAACTTTTTGACTTTCCTACTGGGACATTGGTCCTCCATCTCCAAATTCCGAATTTCTCTTTAACGGCTAGATTCTGTTTATATCTCTCCACTCTGTTTCTTATCAGTCTTCAGCTATGGATTACAATGCTGTATTTCCTAGAATACTGAACGTTTATTCATGATTCTCAGCTTTGACTTTACACCCTAAAATCTGACCATGGTCACCCATAGCACTTACTTTGGCAGTTAAGTCAGTTTCCTGGTCCTATCCATTTCTCAGTAAGTCCAGAGTTCAACCAATGAGAAGTTCTAATTCCTTAGTAGCCTTTTAGCCATAATCCCAGACTCAAAATGCTTCCCATACTTCAAACACACATTACCCATATTTCTTGTCAATAAGAAAATCTGCTCTCCAACTTGATTCTGGGGTTTTTATTTAGATTCATCTACTAGGAGGAAAGATGGACTGAAGAATGTAGCTTCTAAGTCCCATATCATGGTAGAGCTTACAAAATCCTGTTGATGATGAAATGTTTTACTCAATTTCACTTGTAAAGTTAAATAGCTGTAGAGCAGTTCCTTTTTCAAGGAGTCTCAAATATGCTTAAGTTTTCCCTGTTTCTAATATCATATCTCAGTCATACATAGTATTGCTTTGGTTTAAGCAGTCTGCAGAGCAGCTATGTTTAGCCTGTTGATTTGAGTCCATGCTCCTGGTAGGTCATGAATATCAAGGGCATCCTGGTAGGTCATGAATATTAAGGGCATTGGTTTTTATCTTATAAAGTTACAACTTGAAGTTGGACTAAGTTGTCAAGAACTTTAGCAATGTTGACTTTTTTGAGGAAGTAGGGATCTCATCTTTGTGTGACCTTTGGAATATCTGGGTGATGTAATGACCTTTAATCATGAATTCTAAACTCTTCTGAATCTAGTGGGAGTTGCAAGTAGGCAGACTGGCCAAGTGGGTATTTGCCTGGCTCCCCAAGCAGGAAAAAAAAAAGTTTTCAATTTGTACTCTAAAGGCTGTCTCATCTCTGTGGGATTTCTCAGGTGAAATCACGTCCAGTTAAATTTGGTGTGTAAAAGTAATTTGTTGATCAAAGAAGTGAAAAGAAAAAAGTAAGTTAAACATAGTATAATATTTGCCTAAAATATCTATTCAACTCTATTTGCTTTGATGGATCTGATTAGATTCCCACACAGGGCTCTTTTATTATTTGTGAGCTCCAAAATTTGGGTGTATTTTGGGAAGTATTTGTTTAAAAAGTTTATGATAGTCTTAATTAGGACAAAAACTGTTTTATAGATGAAAATGTCTACTTTTCTATTAAAATGAGCTATAAGGTTTTTAGTTGAACGAGACTGCTCTGGCATAATATTTTTCCTCACGATCACTTATCAATTAAATGAGTAAGCAGTGGTAGTATAACTGGTAAATGTTTGGAATAATGAAGTTCACATTTATAAATATTTTCTTTATATGGCATTGTAATACCTGTGGCGGATTCATTTTGATATTTGGCAAAACCAATACAATATTGTAAAGTTTAAAAATAAAATAAAATTAAAAAAAAATATTTAAGATAGAGCACATAAAGAGAAAAAAAATATTTTTAAACTTTATTTTTTGGGGGGATAATTACTTTAGAATGTTGTGTTGCTTTCCACCATACAACAAAACGAATCAGCTTTAAGTGTACATTTATCCCCTCCTCTTGAGCCTCCTTCCCACCCGCCCTCCATTCCACCCCTCTCGGTCATCACAGAGCACCGAGGTGAGCTTCCTGTGCTATATAGCAGCTTCCCACTAGCTAGCTGTTTTACACATGGCAATGTACATAAGTGTCAATGCTACCCTCTCAGTTCATCCCACCTTCTCCTTCTCCACTGTGTCCACAAGCCTGTTCTCTATGTCTGAGTCTCTACTCCTGCTCTGCAAATAGGTTCCTCAGTACCATTTTTCTAGATTCCATATATATGCTCTAATATGCAATACTTGTTTTTCTCTTTCTGACTTACTTCACTCTGTATAACAAGCTGTAGGTTTATTCATCTCACTTCAACGGACTCAAATTTTAGAGCTCACAAATAATAAAAGGGCCCTGTGTGGGAATCTAATCAGATCCATCAAAGCAAATAGAGTTGAATAGATATTTTAGGCAAATATTACACTATGTTTAACTTACTTTTTTCTTTTCACTTCTTTGATCAACAAATTACTTTTACACACCAAATTTAACTGGACGTGATTTCACCTGAGAAATCCCACAGAGATGAGACAGCCTTTAGAGTACAAATTGAAAACTTTTTTTTTTCCTGCTTGGGGAGCCAGGCAAATACCCACTTGGCCAGTCTGCCTACTTGCAACTCCCACTAGATTCAGAAGAGTTTAGAATTCATGATTAAAGGTCATTACATCACCCAGATATTCCAAAGGTCACACAAAGATGAGATCCCTACTTCCTCAAAAAAGTCAACATTGCTAAAGTTCTTGACAACTTAGTCCAACTTCAAGTTGTAACTTTATAAGATAAAAACCAATGCCCTTAATATTCATGACCTACCAGGATGCCCTTGATATTCATGACCTACCAGGAGCATGGACTCAAATCAACAGGCTAAACATAGCTGCTCTGCAGACTGCTTAAACCAAAGCAATACTATGTATGACTGAGATATGATATTAGAAACAGGGAAAACTTAAGCATATTTGAGACTCCTTGAAAAAGGAACTGCTCTACAGCTATTTAACTTTACAAGTGAAATTGAGTAAAACATTTCATCATCAACAGGATTTTGTAAGCTCTACCATGATATGGGACTTAGAAGCCACATTCTTCAGTCCATCTTTCCTCCTAGTAGATGAATCTAAATAAAAACCCCAGAATCAAGTTGGAGAGCAGATTTTCTTATTGACAAGAAATATGGGTAATGTGTGTTTGAAGTATGGGAAGCATTTGAGTCTGGGATTATGGCTAAAATAAATTTATTTATTTATGGTTATGGTGGACCTTCATTGCTGCATATACTTTTTTATAGTTGTGGCAAGCAGTGTTATGGTGGCTTTGGTATAATAAAATATGACGAATGACATCTATTATACCTTTCTTGCCAGTTATTTCCTAAAATAAAAGATTAATTGGGATTCATTGAAATTAAAATTAAGAATTTCTATTAATTGAATGACAATTATGAAAGTCATTATTATGAAAGTGAAAGTAAAAATAAAAGTGAAAGTGAAAATAAACCAATAACTGAGAGAAGATAAATACAGTTCACATATGAGATAAGATATATGTAGGGTATAAAAATATATCCTTTAAATAAATAACAAAATATAAAATAGTAAATTTATAATTAGGCAAAGATTTAAACTGTCCTTTCATAAAAGATTTCAAAATAGTAAGCAAATTAGTATGTATTTAACATTATTAGGGGAATACAATTTAAATCAGTATGAGATAATTTTATACATATCATAATTGGTCATTTGTGCACTTAAATTATTTATTCTTTTTATTTAATTCTAATTGATTATACCATATTTACTTTGCCAGAAAATGTCTGTATAGTCAAAGATATGGTTTTTCCAGTAGTCATGTATGGGTGTGAGAGTTGGACCATAAACAAGGCTGAGCACTGAAGAAATGGTGCTTTTGAACTGTGATGTTGGAGAAGACTCTTGAGAGCCCCTTGGACTGCAAGGAGGTCAAACCTGTTAATCCCAAAGGGAATCAATCCTGAATATTCATTGGAAGGACTGATGCTGATGCTGAAGCTCCAGTACTTCGGCCACTTGATGCTATGAGCTGACTCATTTGAAAAGACCCTGATGCTGGGAAAGATTGAAGGCAGGAAGAGAAGGGGACAACAGAGGATGAGACAGTTGGATGGCATCATCGACTCAATGGACATGAGTTTGAGCAAACTCCAGGAGGTGGTAAAGAACAGGGAAGCCTGGCATGCTGCTGTCCTCGGGATCAACAAAGAGTTGGACATGACTGAGCAACTGAACCACAACATACCATATTGTATTAGTTTCATGTGTACAATACAGTGACCTGACATTTGTATACATTGTGAAATGATCACAATAATAAGTCTAGTAGTCATCTGTCTCCATAAAAGTTAATAAAGTAACATTGACTGTATCTCCCATGCTGTGCATTACATATCCATGATATTTACTCTGTAACTTGGAGTTTGTGCCTCTTTATTCCCTTCACCCATTTCACCCCTCTCAACCCTTCTCTCCTCTGGTAACCACCAATTTGTTCTCTGTATCTTTGAGTCTGAGTTTTGTTTTGTTTGTCTTGTTTTTTAGATTACACATGTAAGTGAAGTCATGTGCAACTCTTGTGCATTGTTGGTGGAATGTGAATTGGTGTAACTACTATGGAAACCAGTATGGAGTTTCCCCCCAAATTAATAATAGAACCATCATATAATCCAGCAATTCCACATCTGGGTATCTGTCCCAAGAAAATGCAAACACTACTTGGAAAAGATATTTTTACCCCTATGTTCATTGCAGCACTATGTACAAGAGCCAAGATGTGGAAACAATCTCAATGTCCATCAATAGTTGAATAGATAAGAATGTTGTATAGGGTTGTTTGAAGGATTGGATTCAGACTGCAGAGTAGGGAAATGCTGAGCTCACTTTCTCCCATGGACATGTCAAAACTACAACTACATATAAAACAACCTGAGAACTATCTCTGAGAACAACGTGAAGACTAGCAGAACAGGTTTTATACAGATGAGGATCTGGGCTTCCCTGATGGCTCAGATGGTGAAGAATCTGTCTGCAATTCAGGAGACTCAGGTTCAATCCCTGGGTCAAGGAGATCCCCTGGAGAAAGAGAATGGCTACCCACTCCAGTATTCTGGCCTGGAGAATCCCGTAGACAGAGAACCCTTATGGGCTCAGAGGGGTCAAAAGAGTCAGACACAACTGAGGGACTTTCACTTTCAAGGATATAATAGAAAGGCCACATCAGGATGTGTACGAGGGGCAGAGATGCAGTGTAATCAGAACCTACGCCACCAGTGCAGTGACCCACAAGCAAGAGGGCTATCCTCGCTGTGGACGTCTTTCCTAAGGAGCGAGAGGTTCAAGTTTCATGTCAGGCTCCCTATCCTGGGGTACTTGAACTAGGAAAATGAGCTCCCATAATGTCTGACTTTGAAAATCAGCAGAGCTTAGAGTAAGGTCAGGTGGTGCCAGTGATAAACAATCTGCCTGCAATGCAGGAGACCCAGGTTCTATCCCTGTGTTGGGAAGATCCCTTGGAGAGGGGAATGGCTACCCACTCTAGTATTCTTGCCTGGAGAATTCCATGGACAGAGGAGCCTGGTGGGGTTCATGGAGTCGCAAACAGTCGGACAGGACTGAGTGGCTAGCACACACACAGAGCTTAAAGAGTCAGAGGTCTCCGAGAGTCTACTAGTGAAGAGTTCACACACAAACACTTGCTCCAAGTACCAGAGCAGAGGCTTCAAAAGAGCCTGGGTCATAAGTGGAGATTCATTGGCTAAAATAAATATTGGCAGTGTACTAGCATAAACATGAAAAAATGCCTCAGTAGGTAAATCTGGATACACTACTGTGCATTTTGTATGATTGTTACTGAACATAAAAAAATGCAAAACATTTTAAAAATATTGATTTGAACTTTTTCTGCCATGCTGAATTGATAGTAGAGTTCAGAGAGAGAGAATGGCGTATACTTTAAAGAAAGTTGGCAACAATTGAGGACAGACCCTTGTTTTTGGTCTGAATTACAAGGTGTTAGTACTGATTTTCCATCATCAACCACCACATCATACACATTTCCAAATCTATGTTAAAATTCTTGGGAAGGAAGAGAAAAATGAAGGAGTCTACAGTGTCTTAATTCTGTGGGAAAGTACAATTTTATTTGGCCATACAGTCCTTCCTCCCCTGAGTCATAGATAAATGAAAGTATAGTAGAATGAAGGGGCTTCCCCTGTGCCTCAGCAGTTAAGAATCTGCCTGCAATGCAGGAGCCACAGGGGATGCAGGTTTGATCCCTGGGTTAGGAAGATCCTCTGGAGGAGGGCATGGCAACCCACTCCAGTGTGCTTGCCTGGAGAATCCCATAGATGGAGGAGCCTGGAAGGCTACAGTCCATAGGGTGCAAAGAGTTGGACACAGCTGAAGCAACTTAGCATGCACACATACACAGTAGAATGAAAACTCTTCATAGACTTTTGAAAAATATTTTTTTCATTAAAAATTGAAGCATGCTAGTATTAGAGGATAAAATTATTATGGTTTAATTACAGTGAAAATTAAATGAAATGCAACTTCAAATAATTTAATGTATGCATTCTGATTCCACTGGCAAAAGAGTAATATCTCATTATACAGAAAGGAATATGTGGTAGTTTCTGTGATTGACAAGCTCCTAGACCAATAAGTATAAACAAATGTGAATAAAAAGCTTAGAGGCAACGAAGTTTCTAAAAATACACTTAAATATATCATGTCACAATATCTGCTTGCTGATAAGCACTTTTTAGAATATAGTCTTTAGGAGAAAATGCAGTTGGTTAATAATTTTGAGTAATTGGTTAATAATTTTTAAAATTATTCATGCAAAGGAGATATATATAACATGATAAAATGTGTCTATATGAAATATGCATTATGCTTGCATAATAATATGCATTATTTTTTCTATCATGATACAAATTTGTTATTAGAAAAGAGGACATTTGATGTTTCCTGAGTAAATTGTTATTGATAAAGGTAGATAGCTAGTGAGATTCTGGGAAAGTTCTGCAGAAAGTAGAGAACAGAACTGGATGAAAAGGAACTGGGTCCACAAAAGGAAGATAGAGACCATCTATGTTGTTTGGTTTTTAAATTCTGCCCAGAACCTACACTGCTTTCCCATATTTAAAAGAGCTATTGTCAGACTTCCTGGTGGTCCAGCAGTTAACTCTGTACTCACAATGCAGAGGACACAGGTTCCATCCCTGGTTGGGGAAGTAAGATCCCATATGCCACAAAGCATGGCCACAAAACCCCACAAACTTATTGTTGATCCCTCTTATCCTGTCCTGGGTCTCATTTGCTTATTGTGGAGTTCTGAGGAGAAAACCTGACTTTCACCTGCAGGACCATGCCAGCTCTGGTTCAGTGACTGTCTTGAAACAAACCACAGCTTAGGTCACCAGCAGTTATGAATTTTACCAGTGGATCTGTTTTCCTTTTTACATCTTCCCAAGAGAGTCCTCTTCTTCAGACATGTGTGCCCCAGGCAGTGCCTGGAAAAGGGAATGATCAGAACTCCCATGCAGCTTGAGATGTGGAATTCTCCATAGACCAGTGCTGGCAAGAAATAGCAAGGTCCTTGGAAGGTTTCTGTGAGCCTGGCCTCTGTCCTAATTTGGGAACTCATTGTCTTCAGAACCTGTACCTCCTTCCTTTTGCTTATCACCAAGGGCCACTCCAGCTGATGCTCATTTTCCTCTTACTTCCTGGTCCCCAAATCTATGATTCTTTTTACCGAATATCTGAACAGTCTCTTGATAGTGAAGTTACAGCTGTCACTACCTTCCCTAAGTTCAATTAAAAGTAATAATTTAAGATACAAGTATTTTACCTTATAAGTAGACCAAAGTGATTATTGCAAAGTACTGAGAATGATGAGGGTTCAGGTGGCTCTGAGGTAAGGAATCCACCTGCCACTGCAGGAGACACAGGGAGACGTGGGTTTGATCCCTGGGTCAGGAAGATCCCCTCGAGTAGGAAATGGCAACCTGTTCCAGTATTATTGTCTGGAAAATTCCATGCACAGAGGAGCCTGGCGCTGTAGTTCAGAGGGTCACAGAGTCAGACACGACTAAGCAACTGAGCACACGTGAGAATGAAGAATTAATACTTTCATGACCACAGTCTCTGGATTCAGATGGTTATTTAACCCATAGTTTTCCCTCTATTTTGCCTAAGCATACACTTTCCTACTACCTTTGTATTCATTTCTTATGCACTGCTAATTTACCTTGTGCCAACTGGCACTGTGTAGAGCCAGGAAGTTTTCTTAATGTGAACTTTCACAGTGTCATATTATTCTGTGGAATTTGCTCAGTGTTCAAATGTTCTTTTGATGAATTTGTGGGGGAGAAAGTGGTCTCCCCATCCTATTCCTCTGCCATCTTAGGACTGCCCCCCCTCATATTATTCTAATTCCCCATTTTCCTCTGGCTTTTTTTCCCCTCCAATCTGGAACATAGCAAGTACATATTCAGTGTTCTTCTCACAGCTGCCTTTAACTCCTTGTTCCTCAGGCTGTAGATGAGAGGATTCACCATGGGAGTGACCACACCATACTGCACAGAGAAGATCAGCTCCACAGGGGATCCTGAAATTGGTGTGAGATAGCGGAGGAAAGCAGATACGTAGAAGAAGCTCACCACAACGACATGGGAGGAGCAGGTGGAGAAGGCTTTCCTTCAGCCTGAGGTGGAGCTGATGCTCAGGATGGTGGGGACAACACAAGCACAGAAAAAGACTATTGGGAGGAGGGTCCCAAACCCAGGCATCAGGCTGTAATGCAGCAGGACTATGAGGTTGATGGAGACATCAGAGCAGGACAGAGGGAAGAGAGAGGGCACCTCACAGCTGTAGTGGCTAATGGTATGGTTCTCACAGAAGTCCAGGTTGGTAGCTTTGAGGATATTGATAAGAGCTTTCAAGAAACCCAAGCCCCATGAGCCCCACACAAGCTGCACACACAGCTTTTCTTCATCATCAGTCTGTAAAGCAGAGGGTGGCAGATGGTGGCATAGCAGTCCTAGGCCATCGCTGAGAGCAGACAGGCTTCAGTCCCTGCAGTGATAAACACAAAGAAGCCTTGAGCCAGGCAGCCCCTTAGTGAGATGGTTTTTGTCTCAGACAGGAGGTCCTTCAGCATCTTGGGCGCAATGACTGAAGATAAACAAAGATCCAGGAGAGAGAGGGATGACTCAGGAAGAAGAACATGGGCCTGAGAATTAGCCCTGACCACCAGCAACATCATTAGGTTTCCCATTAGTGTCAGGAGGTAAATCTCTAGGAACAACGCAAAGAGCAGAGCCTGGATGTGTGGGTCAGTAGACAGCCCGAGGAGGAGGAATTCAGTGATGGTGCTATGGTTCCCCAAAGTCATTGACAAAGGCTGTTTCCGAAATGTTATACAAAAAATCATGTCAGTGATGTTTTCTTTATCCTTCAATCAGTTTTCACATTGTGTTGATTTTCTTTTATTATACTGTCAATCAGCAAATAAATATTTATGTTCTAAACTAAGCCACATATTATATCAGTCACTTTAAATATGATGAGGAACTAAGCATGATCTCGCTCATTTTAAAGATCACACTTCTGAGAGATACAAATATGAATACAGGTTATTAGAAACCATTATGGTTAGTGCAGTGGGAGTCCTAGAGGTGACTTTTGAAAGAGCCAGTTGTGAATTAATATTGAAGTCTTTGAGAAAAGATTTAAAGAAAGAGTAAACAAAGGTCCGTCTAGTCGAGGCTATGGTTTTTCCAGTGGTCATGTATGGATGTGAGAGTTGGACTATAAAGAAAGCTGAGCGCCGAAGAATTAATGCTTTTGAACTGTAGTGTTGGAGAAGACTCTTGAGAGTCCCTTGGACTGCAAGGAGATCCAACCAGTCCATCCTAAAGGAGATCAGTCCTGGGTGTTCATTGGAAGGACTGATGTTGAAGCTGAAACTCCAGTACTTTGGCCACCTGATGCGAAGAACTGACTCATTTGAAAAGACCCTGATGCTGGGAAAGGTGGAGGGCAGGAGGAGAAGGGGATGACAGAGAATGAGATGGTTGGATGGCATCAGCAACTCGATGGACATGGATTTGGGTGGACTTTGGGAGTTGGTGATGGACAGGGAGGCCTGGCATGCTGTGGTTCATGGGGTCACAAAGAGTTGGACACGACTGAATGACTGAACTGAACTGAACTGAAGCTTTCTCTAGAGCGACATGCAGATTGAGAGAACAGCAGATTGAGAATCAGAGGTGAAGATAGGAAATAGGATCATTCTTTATAGCTGGACTGTAGAGTATGAATGAATAGCATAGTGTAGTATTTACAGGTAAGCATCAGTATAGGCTCAAATCTCAGCTCCACTACTAATTACCTGCGACCTTGTATAAATGACTTAACTCTTCTGTATCTCAGTTTTGTTGCCTATGTGGAATAATTATCTAATCTCATAAGGTTTCTGTAAGAATAAAATATACTTACATATAAAGTATTTAGAAAAATGCTACATAATACTATGATTATTATGATTATGATTTTCATTATTATTATAAGCTACACTTGTAGGCATAAGTCACATAATAAATCCTCTTGCAGGGTGATGCACCATCAGGAATTCAAGTTTTTGCTATGATAATTACTTCACTTATTTTGTAAAGGAGGTATAAGAAAATCATGTAGAACTCACCAAGGTAGCTGAAGATTGGCATTTTGCATTCACTCTGGAGTGGTTCCCTGTGCCACCTGGGAAGCCCTCCAAAGCTAAACCACTGTGGGCAGTTTGACTCAGAAGGGGAGTCAATAATGTGATTATTCTCGAAAGGAAGAGCAGCTGTAATGAGACAGGGCAGGGAGTATTAGGGATGCTCGGCATATCTTTATCTTTGGCACTTGCCCTTATATTACTTTTGGGATGGATGCATAGCTCAGTTGGGCAGAAAACTCCAGACAAAGAAGGAAGTGAATGATGCGAATGGAAATTATGCCAGTACTCAGAGGAGCAGCTGGGATAGAAGATCCTCTCTAGAACAACTCTGGACAGTTCCCTGAAACAGAGGAGAACAGAGAGAATGTAAGAGAATATCGGGAACTCACCCTCTTGGTCCTGTACCAGCTGGTGCTTAATGAGGGCCCCTATCTTCTGTTCAAATTTCCAGTTGCTGTTTACTCTGTCCAGATAAAGTGGATCTCACCTTTTTTTATCCAGTCTAGAAAGGCATACTTAAAACATTCAGCCCTCTATGTACCTCAGTTGTGTACTTCTATGATCTTGATCCTTAAACACTCTCTGTGTTCAGTTCCAGTCCTTTCTCATGCCCGGTTATGTTCCTGCCCTCAGATCTATTTTTATTTTTCATTTGTTGTTGTTGTTCAGTCACTTAGTTGGTCTGACTCTTTGTGACCCCATAGACTGTAGCCCGCCTGGCTCCTCTCTCCATGGGATTTTCCAGGCAAGAATACTGGAGTGGGTTGCCATTTCCTTCTCCAGGGGATCTTCCCAACCCAGGGATTAAACCTGCACCTCCTGCCTTGCAGACAGATTCTTTACCACTAAGCCACTGGGGAAGCCTCTTTTATTCTTAGACTTTATAACTAGTTTATAACATCCAGGAGTCTAGTTAAACTTCATTACCCTGTTTCCCACTCTGGTCTAGCCTAGGGCCTATGCTTTAGGTAGCTCAAGATTCATCACGGTGTCCCAAATTGATTCCTGGTTTTACCTAGTCCTGAGTTGCTTGGTACCTGATTATGCAAGGTCTGGCCCAGACATAAATACCTAGCAAAGGTGAGCCCTTACTTATCAATTCTTCATCCACAATCCCAGCTTCAAAGCCCTTCTCAAAACCCCAATTATGATTACCTATAAATTCTGTCCAACAAAGCAACCTGATGCCCAAGAAGGTGCGGGAGTATGATTTAAAGCTAGCTTCTAAGATGATGAATGAGTTGGGGAAGGTGGTTTTCTGCATCCTGAAATGTGGTTAAGTTTGTGAAATCTATTGATCATTAGATATATTACTGGAGTCAGCACTTAACAACATGAAACAACCATAGGACAGTTGGCTTCTTTCAAATGATCTCAAATGCTTTCTTCCAGGCATTTCCTCACTTGGATTTCCACATATTTCTTTGTAACCTGTCTCAGCCACACATGTGTCTATCTTGTCTAGCTGATTCTCAGAATAGTTATGTTTAGACAGCCTAAGCATTGACTCCCTGGCTTTAGAGGTTCAGAGTAATGGCAGCTCTGCTATTCCCGGCAGTCACAATTTGAAGCCAGGCTTGCACTTAAGAACTTTAGCAGCTGCACTCAAGAATGTCAGCAAGCTAAAATTCAGAAAGCGTGCCTGAATGTGGAACTACTATGGAACTACTGGCTTGGTGTAATGCCCATGAAGCGCTACACATGAACCTTTGTTAGTCTCGGAGAAGGCAATGGCACCCCACTCCAGTACTCTTCTAGAGGGAGTTAGTTGGATATAGACTGTACCACGAATATTTGACTGGTCCCCATAAGGCAATGGGAATTCACTTGAAAGTGAGTTGCTGACTCACTAAATTGATTATCAAATTAGTAAAGAGAAAAAAATGAGTGAACTCAATCATTTTTCTAAACAGTTTGACTGCCTTTGTGTGATACATCTGTGTAGATTCAGTCCACTTAAAGGTTCTGTTAAAGTTTGAGTGCTCATAGATTCAGATATCATGTGACAAATCATTTGTTTAAATTATCATACTGCTGATATAAAACAAATTTCCACTTATTTATTAAAATGAGTTTTAAGCTTATTAATAATACTAACTCTAGAATAAAAAGTAATCCTTAATATTTATTAGGAGAGCAAACAGAAGTCCAAAAAATTGGAAAACTCAGGTCCACCTCTCTGTCTAGAGAGAGGTGTGGTCCAGTAGAAATTTCTACCATAAGGAAAATATTCGATATACACACTGTCCAGTAAAGTAACCACTAGACACATGTGATTATTGAGCCTTTGAAATATGGCCAGTGAGACTGAGGAAGTGGATTTTTAATTTTATTTAATTTTAATTAATTAAAAATAAAATTTAAATAGTCATGTGATTAGTAGCTACCACATTGGACAGCTCAGGTACAGACCACTGTTTCTCTATAGAAAAATCTATGCAAAAAGTAAAATTTTCATTTATTTCTCTGGCTATAAAAGCTATATATATAATCTAAGAATATGGTTAATGACTTGTTACATGCATGTTGGTATATTTTTATGTGATGGTATCTGCATGTGTTGCAGAACATGTACCAAGTATTAATAGTAGTTATCTCTTAATTATTCTTTTTGAGGGGATTCTCTGTGTTTCTATATTGAGCATCTACTAAAATAAGGAAATAAAAAGTGTCAGAACAAAAGTAATGCAAGCTTAAGTAAAATAGAAGCATAAGAAGATATAAAGCCCTCTTTATTTGCAACAGAGACAAACACTCTGGTGCATGCTAAGTTGGTTCAGTCACATCAGACTCTGTGATACTATGGACTGTAGCTCACCAGGCTCCTCTGTCCATGGGATTCTCCAGGCACGAATACCGTGAATGGGTTGCTATTTCCTCCTCCAGGGGATCTTCCTGACCCAGGGATTGACCCCTGTCTCTTATATCCCCTGCAATGATATAAAGCCCTCTTTATTTGCCACAGGGATAAATATTCTAGTATTAAGGTATTAATATTTTTCTTTTAATTCTACCCATCTATCTTTCACCCATCTACAATCCATGTATCCATGTATCTACCATCAACTTTCCCCTCAAAAATGATTACACCTTTGCTTCTCAACTCAAACTATGGTCTATGGGCTAGCATTAATTGCATCATCTGGGTATTTGTTAGAACCAGACTCTTAGGCTCCATGCTTGCTTTATCAAATTAAGATCTACAATTCACCACATCTTCATTTGTGCATAAAAGCTTGGTAAACAGTGGATTACATCCAAATATAATTTAGTATCATTTTTATGGAGGATTTTAACATGTAAATTTTTCTTATATTAGATACTTTTCTAAGTTCAGTTCAGTTGCTCAGTTATGTCCAACTCTTTGCAACCCCATGGACTGCAGCACGCCAGGCTTCCCTATCCATCACCAACTCCTGGAGCTTGCTCAAATCCATATCCATCAAGTCAATGATGCCATCCAACCATCTCATCCTCTATCGTCCCCTTCTCTTCCTTCCTTCAATCTTTCCCAGCATCAGGGTGTTTTCCATTGAATCAGTTCTTTGCATCAGGTGGCCAAAGTATTGGAGTTTCAGCTTCAGCATCAGTCCTTCCAATGAATATTCTGGACTAATTTCTTTTAGGATTGACTGGTTGGATTTCCTCGCAGTCCAAGGAACTCTCAAAAGTCTTCTCCAACATCACAGTTCAAAAGCATCAATTCTTTGGTGCTCAGCTTTCTTTATAGTCCAACTCTCACATTCATACATGACCACTACTTTTCTAAATGTGATTTCAAAATATGGATTACAGTATTCAATAGAATGGATTTACCTTAATCAAGCTGTGCATTCCCTAGTATATCAATTAAAGAGTTTACAATTTTCTTCGGTATCATGAAAAATTCTGATAAGCAATTTGGTGGCTAAACATTGATGCAATGTATCATTTATTAAGTGAAACTAAAATAAAGGGGGAAAGAATATGAGCTTTGTGATACATTTAACCACACATCTAGAAATATTGAACCAGTTTACACTTCGGTCTAAAGCATATGATTATATGATTATGCTTATCTCTTTAGATTTTCACCAACATTGAATATTACTAGTACAATTAATTTTATAATTTATTCATAAAATTTTTATTTCACTTTATATTCACTAGGGTGAATATAATTTGGGATATTTACTATACAATGCAAATGTAGGAAGTCAAGAGATACCTGGAGTAATAGGCAAATTTGGCCTTGGAGTACTAAACAAAACAGGTTTTTTAAAAGCTAACAGTGTTTTGCCAAGAGAACGCACTGATCATAGCAAACACCTCTTGCAACAACACAAGAGAGGACTTTACACATGGACATCACCAGATGGTCAATACCGAAATCAGATTGATTATATTCTTTGCAGCCAAAGATGGAGAAGCTCTATACAGTCAGCAAAAACAAGACCAGGAGCTGACTGTGGCTCAGATCATGAACGCTTTATTGCCAAATTCAGGCTTAAATTGAAGAAAGTAGGGAAAACCACTAGACCATTCAGGTATGACCTAAATCAAATCCCTTATGATTATGCAGTGGAAGTGACAAATAGATTCAAGGGGTTAGATCTGATAGACAGAGTGCCTGAAGAACTATGGATGGAGGTTCGTGACATCATATAGGAGGCAGTGATCAAGATCATCCCCAAGAAAAAGAAATAAAAAAGGCAAAATGGTTGTCTGAGGAGGCCTTACAAATAGCTGAGAAAAGAAGAGAAGCTAAAGGCAAAGGAGAAAAGGAATGATACCCATTTGAATGCAGAGTTCCAAAGAATAGCAAAGAAAGATAAGAAAGCCTTCCTCAGTGATCAATGCAAAGAAATAGAGGGAAACAATAGAATGGGAAAGACTAGAGATCTCTTCAAGAAAATTAGACATACCAAGGGAATATTTCATGCAAAGATGGGCAAAATAAAGGACAGAAAGGGTATGGACCTAATAGAAGCAGAAGATATTAAGAAGAGATGGCAAGAATACACAGAAGAACTATACAAAAAAGATTTTTATGATCCAGATAACCACGATGGTGAGATCACTCACCTACAGCCAGACATCCTAGAATGAGAAGTGAAGTGGGCCTTAGGAAACTTCACTATGAACAAAGCTAGTGGAGGCGATGGAATTCTAGTTGAGCTATTTCAAATCCTGAAAGATGATGTTGTGAAAATGCTGCACTCAATATGCCAGCAAATTTGGAAAACTCAGCAGTGGCCACAGGACTGGAAAAGGTCAGTTTTCATTCCAATCCCAAAGAAAGGCAATGCCAAAGAATGCTCAAACTACCACACAATTGCACTTATCTCACACACTAGCAAAGTAATGCTCAAAATCCTCCAAGCCAGGCTTCAACAGTACGTGAACCAAGAAATTCCAGATGTTCAAGCTGGAGTTAGAAAAGGCCAGCTTGAACCAGAGATCAAGGTTCCAGAGAGAGGAACCAGATATCAAATTGCCAACATCCGTTGGATAACAGAAAAACAAGAGAATTCCAGAAAAACATCTATTTCTGCTTTATTGACTACACCAAAGCCTTTGGCTGGGTGGATCACAACACGCTGTGGAAAAGAATTCTTCAAGAGATGGTGATACCAGACCACCTGACCTGCCTCCTGAGAAATATGTTTGCAGGACAAGAAACAACAGTTAGTACTGGACATGAAACAACAGACTGGTTCCAAATAGGAAAAGGAGTACGTCAAGGCTGTATATTGTCATCATGCTTATTTAACTTAGATGCAGAGTACATCATGCGAAATACAGGGCTGGGTGAAGCACAAGCTGGAATCAAGATGCACAGGAGAAATATCAATAACCTCAGATATATGGATGACATCACCCTTTTGGCAGAAAGCTAAGAAGAAGTAAAGATCCTCTTGATGAAAGTGAAAGAGGACAGTGAAAATGTTGGCTTAAAACTCAACATTCAGAAAACTAAAATCATGGCACCTAGTCCCATCATTCATGGCAAATAGATCGGGAAACAATGGAAACAAAGACAGACTTTATTTTTTGGGGCTCCAAAATCACTGCAGATGGTGATTGCACCCATGAAATTAAAAGATGTTTGCTTCTTGGAAGGAAAGTTATGACCCACTTAGACAGCATATTAAAAAGCAGAGACATTACTTTGCCAACAAAGGTCTGTCTAATCAAAGCTATGGTTTTTCCAGTAGTCATGTATGGATGTGAGAGTTGGACTATAAAGAAAGCTAAGTGCTGAAAAATTGATACTTTTAAACCGTGGTATTGGAGAAGACATCAGTCCTGATATTCGTTGGAAGGACTGATGCTGAAGTTGAAACTCCAATACTCTGGCCACCTGATGCAAAGAACTGACTCATTGGAAAACACAGTGATGCTGGGAAAGATTGAAGGCAAGTGGAGAAGGGGACAACAGAGGATGAGATGGTTTGAAAGGTTGTTGCTGGAACAAGAATGAAACTGGGATTTTTGGCCTCAGGAGGAGAGGAATTCATTCTGGGGCCAGGGCCGAGGCTTGATTGCTCAGAGCTTTTGTGTAATAAATTTTATTAAAGTAAAGAGATAGAGAAAGCTTCTGACATAGACATCAGAAGGGGGCAGAAAGAGGGCCCAGCTCCTAGTCCTTAGCCAGATGTTATATAACTACTAGCAGTCTGCTAATTAGAGAAAGGAAATGTCTCAAAACTCAGATTGGCACCAGGCCCGTCACCCACAGCAGGCAGTTTGAGATAACATTGGCACCAGGTGATTCATCCCGGGCCTTAATCATCTGGAGCCATGTATCTTGAAGAAAGACAGTTTTCCAAGTAAATATATAGTTTCATTAGCATAGATTAGGAGAACAATGTATGAGTAAAATATACAGGTTTGTCAAATCAGTTTGAGTCTTAGGTGAAACCGACTTGAAGAAAGACAGAATCTAGGGTAAATACATAGTTCATTACCATAGTTAAGACAAACATTTCCATAAGAGAAACACATTGGTTAGCTCAGGGTTTGAGAAAAGTTAAGTTCAGGTGGAGCCAGGTGTTGTCATGGCAACACAGAATTTTAAGAGGAACCTCTTTTTAAATTTGTATAGAGAAGGGGAAAAAATCTTAACACTTGTAGTTTGTTTCTCCAGCCACTTAAGAGAGAGAGAAAAAATGTTTGACACTTCCAGCCTATTTCCTCCGTTTGGAGACCCCTCGCCTTCCTGCCTGTTACCCTCTCAGTTGGATGGCATCACAGACTCGATGGACGTGAGTTTGAGCAAGCTCCTGGAGTTGGTGATAGACAGGGAAGCCTGGCATGCTGCAGTCCATGGGGTTGCAGAGAGTTGGACATGACTGAGTGACTGAACTGAACTGATTCAATTATGTATCTCTATTGTGAAGGACATATTTCGTATTTTGCAAACATTTAATTCACATGTCTGTGCTTCTGAGTGGTTTGTAAAATTTTCTGCAGTTTTCAATCAAAAGCCAAAAAGGGCCAAATGCAAAAGGAAAACTGAGCTGGAGAAGAGTGAAATATGAACTAACTGTATAACAAAATAAATAGAATGAGAAATACATAGCTTGAATAAATAAAGTTGAATAAAACAAATTTACTGAAAAAGACCTCATTTTATCATGAAATAAAGTAAATATGTTTTCTGGCAAAGAGATATTGAACTAGAAAGCAATATGAAAAAAAATAAATAGAAAAGTCTCCATCCCTCTGGGTCATCCCAGTGCACCAGCCCTAAACATCCATGGGAGGGGGGTTCAGGATGGGGAACATGTGTACACCCGTGGTGGATTCATGTTGATGTATGGCAAAACCAATACAATATTGTAAAGTAAAAAAAAATAATAATAATAATAAGAAGAATAAATTAAAAAAAATAAAACAGGCATCACTTTCCAGCTAGTTGAATTTATGATGGAGAATGAATAACAAACAAAAAAAGAGAAAAGTCTCCAATACATTTCTCAATGTATAAGCGTTAAAAGAGACATTGCAAAGGAAATAAGAAAATACCTTGATTTAAAAGAAAATGAAAATGATGTAACAAAATCTACGAGTTGTACCTATGGCAATGTTAAGATGGACACAAACTCTTTAATCTGTTAGAGACTTGTGCCTCAAGAATTTTGGGGAAAAAACCAATAAATTATATATAGAAAAATGAAAAGAGAAAAAAATAATCAAGAACAGTAAACACAGAATATAAAGCATATATACAACATTTGCTGGATCATCGAAAAAGCAAGGGAGTTCCAGAAAAATGTCTATTTCTGCTTTATTGACTATGCCAAAGCCTTTGACTGTGTGGATCACAATAAACTGTGGAAAATTCTGAAAGAGATGGGAATACCAGACCACCTGACCTGCCTCTTGAGACATCTGTATGCAGGTCAGGAAGCAACAGTTAGAACTGGACATGGAACAACAGACTGGTTCCAAATAGGAAAAGGAGTACGTCAGGGCTGTATATTGTCATCCTGCTTATTTAACTTATATGCAGAGTACATCATGAGAAATGCTGGGCTGGAAGAAGCACAAGCTGGAACCAAGTTTGCCAGGAGAAATATCAATAACCTCAGATATGCAGATGACACCACCCTTATGGCAGAAAGTAAGGAAGAACAAAAGAGCCTCTTGATGAAAGTGAAAGAGGAGAGTGAAAAAGTTGGCTTCAAGCTCAACATTCAGAAAACGAAGATCATGACATCTGGTCCCATCACTTCATGGCAAATAGATGGGGAAAGAGTGGAAACAGTGGCTGACTTTATTTTGGGGGGGCTCCAAAATCACTGCAGATGGTGACTGCAGCCATGAAATTAAAAGACGCTTACTCCTTGGAAGGAAAGTTATGACCAACCTAGACAGTGTATTAAAAAGCAGGGACATTACTTTGTTAACAAAGGTTTGTCTAGTCAAGGCTATGGTTTTTCCAGTAGTCATGTATGGATGTGAGAGTTGGAGTATAAAGAAAGCTGAGCACAGAAGAATTGATGCTTTCGAACTGTGGTGTTAGAGGAGACCCTTGAGAGTCTCTTGGACTGCAAGGAGATCCAACAA
Organism: Bubalus kerabau; assembly: GCF_029407905.1. Lineage (NCBI taxonomy): Eukaryota > Metazoa > Chordata > Mammalia > Artiodactyla > Bovidae > Bubalus > Bubalus kerabau. The sequence goes on along the minus strand of NC_073624.1, from coordinate 90,997,694 downwards.
GTCCATCCTAAAGGAGATCAGTCCTGGGTGTTCATTGGAAGGACTGACGTTGAAGCTGAAACTCCAATACTTTGGCCACCTGATGCAAAGAGCTGACACATTTAAAAAGACCCTGATGTTGGGAAAGATTGAAGGCAGGAGAAGAAGGGGATGACAGAGGATGAGATGGTTGGATGGCATCCCTGACTCAATGGACATAAGTTTGGGTAGGCTCCGGGAGTTAGTGATGGACACGAGGCCTGGCGTGCTGCCGTTCATGAGGTCGCAAAGAGTCGAACACGACTGGGTGACTGAACTGAACTGATACAATGGAAAATAAGCAAACCAGAGTTGATTTCACAAAAAATTAGTATAACTGACAAACTCCTCACAGTGATGACAAGGAAGGAAGAAAAGAAAGAAAGAAGAAAGAAAGGAAAGAAAGAGAAATTTGTGATACCTGAATTGAAAGGATGATATTACTACAAATCCTACAGACATTAAAAAGATATTATAAAGATATGATGTACAAATTTACCAAATACTTTAAAAAACATGTTCAGTTCAGTTCAGTCATTCAGTCATGTCTGATTCTTTGCAACCCCATGGACTGTAGCATGCCAGGCTTCCCTGTGCATCATCAACTCCTAGAGCTTGATCAAACTTATGTCCATCGAGTCGGTGATGCCATCCAACCATCTCATCCTCTGTTGTTCCCTTTTCCTCCCTGTTCAGTCTTTCCCAGCATCAGGGTCTTTTCAAATGAGTCAGTTCTTCACATCAGGTGGCCAAAGTATTGGAGTTTCAGCCTCAGCATCAGTTCTTCCAATGAATATTTAGGACTGATTTCTTTTAGCATGGACTGGTTGGATCTCCTTGCAGTCCAAGGGACTCTCAAGAGTCTTCTCCAACACCACAGTTCAAAAGCATCAATTCTTTGGCTCTCAGCTTTCTTGACAGTCCAACTCTCACATACATGACTACTGGAAAAACCATAGCTTTGACTAGATGGACCTTTTTCAGCAAACTAATGTTCCTTTTTTAAATATGCTGTCTAGGTTGATCATAGCTTTTCTTCCAAGGAGTAAGTGTCTTTTAGTTTCATGGCTGCAGTCACCATCTGCAGTGACTTTGGAGCCCCCAGAATAAAGTCTGTCATTGTTTCCATTGTTTTCCCATCTATTTGCCATGAAATGATGGGACTGGATGCCATGATCTTTGTTTTTTCAATGTTGAAACATGAAGTATGAAATTTGAATGTTGAATATTAAAACATATTAAATACACAAATTCTTTGAGAAATTCAATCTAACAAATATAACATAAGAAGAGATATATTTGATTACTGCAATGCTGCTGCTGCTGCTGCTAAGTCGCTTCAGTCGTGTCCGACTCTGTGCAACCTCATAGACGGCAGCCCACCAGGCTCCCCTGTCCCTGGGATTCTCCAGGCAAGAACACTGGAGTGGGTTGCCATTTCCTTCTCCAACGCATGAAAGTGAAAAGTGAAAGTGAAGTCACTCAGTCGTGTCCGACTCTTTGCGACCCCATGGACTGCAGCCTACCAGGCTCCTCCATCCATGGGATTTTCCAGGCAAGGGTACTGGAGTCGGTTGCCATTGTTATAAAATTTTCCATAAAGAAACTCTAGAAACTCATAATTTCCCTGACAAAGAAATCTTTCCAATTTTATATGCAAATTTATTTAGAGAATAGAGATGGTCAGAACTGTTCTCAACCTGTTTTATGAAGTCAGTAACAACCCTGAAACTAAAATCTGACAGGAACATTTAAAAGAAAAGAAAAGAAAATAGTATGTATCATGAATGTCAATGGAAAAATTGCAAACAAAACATAGCAAATATAGTCAAGCAATATATTAAAAAGATAACATATTACATTCCAACCAACAGTGTGGGAGGATTCCCTTTTCTCCACACTCTCTGTAGCATTTTTCATTTGTAGGTTTTATGATTGGCTGCTCTGATTTTTATAAGTTGATAGCTCATCATAGTTTTGATTTTCATTTCTCTAATAATTAGTAATGTTGGGCATCTTTTCATTTACCTGTTGTTTATCTAGGACTTCTTTGGAGAAATATCTATTTAGGTCTTCTTCCTATTTTTCAATATTTTAGAATATTGAACTGTATGAGATATTTGTGTATTTTCAAAATTAATCCCTTGTTGGTCACATTGTTTGCAGATATTTCCTCCCATTTCACAGGTTGTCTTTTCACGTTATGAATGGTTTCTTTTACTGTGCAAAATCTTTTATGTTTAATTAGGCCCCATTTATTTATTTTTGTTTTTATTTCCATTATTTGAGAAGATGAATCAAAAGAATTTTGTTGTGTTTTATGTCCAAGAGTTTCCTCTAGGAATTTTATAGCATATGATCTTACATTTAGGTCTTTAATCTATTTTGAGCTTATTTTTTGTGTATGGTGTTAGACAATGTTCTAATTTCATTCTTTTACATGTAGCTGTCCAGTTTTCTCAGCACCACTTATTAAAGAGCCTTATTCATATTTATATTCTTGCCTCCTTTGTTTCATATTAACTGGCCATAAGAGCATGGTTTATTTATGGACTTTATATCCTCTTCCTTATCTTTGTGTCCGTTTTTTTGTGCCAGTACCATACTGTTTTTGTTAGTGTAGGTTTGCAATATAATCTGAAGTCAGGGAGCATGATTCCTCCAGCTCCATTCTTCTTTCTAAAGGTTGTTTTGGCTATTTAGTGTCTTTTATGTTTCCATGCAAATATAATATTTTGTTCTGTTTTAGTTCTCTGAAAAATGCCATTGGTAATTTGATAGGGATTGCATTGAATCTGTAGATTGCCTTGGGTTGTATGCTCATTTTAAAGTAAAGAGTCTTCCAATCCATCTTTCTATCTGTTTATGTCATCTTCATTTCCTTTCCTCATTGTCTTATAAGTATTGGGCTACAGTTCTTTTGCCTCTTTAGGTAGCGTTATTCTGAGATATTTTATTCTTCATGATGTGATGGTAAATGGGACTGTTTCTTTTGTTGTTAGTGTATAGAAATGCAATAGATTTTTGTATATTAATTTTGTATCCTGCAACTTTCCCAAATTCATTGATGAGTGCTAACAGTTTTCTGATAGTACATTTAGGATTTTTTATGTGTAGTATTATGTCATTTGCAAAAGTGACAATTTTACTTCATTTTTTTCAATTTGAATTTCTTGTATTTCCTTTTCTACTCTGATTGCAGTGGTTAGAAGTTCCAAAACTATGTTGAGCGAAAGTGGTGAGAGAGGGCATTTTGTCTTGTTCCTGATCTTATAGGGAATACTTTTAGTTTTTCACCATTGAGTATGATGTTAGCTGTGGGTTTGTCATATATGGCTTTTATTATGTTGAGGTATGTTTTCTCTATGGCCACTTTCTGGAGAGTTTTTATCATTAATGAATGTTGAATTTTATCTGAAGCTTTTCCTGCATCTATTGAGATGTAAGTTGTGCATCTATTGAGATATAAATTTATGCAGCCACTATGGAGAACAGTATGAAGTTTCCTTAAAAAACTAAAAATAGAGTTACCATATGATGTGGCAATCCCACTCCTGGGCATACATACCTGGAGAAAATTCTAATTTGAAAAGACACATGTGCCCCAATGTTCATGGAAACACTATTTGCAATAGCCAAGACATGAAAGCACCCTAAATGTTCCCTGACGATGAATAGGTAAAGAAGATGTGGTATAAATATATATACAATGGGATATTACCTCGCCATAGAAATGAATGAAATAATGCCTTTTTATTAGGTCATGGATGGACTTAGAGATTATCATACTAAGTGAGAGAAGTCAGGCAGAGAAAGATAAATGTCATACAATGTCACTTAGATGTAGAACCTTAAAAATTATACAAATAAACTTATTTACAAAACAGAATTAGACTCACAGACATAGGAAATAAACTTATGGTTACCAAAGGGAAAAGGGAAGGGAGGAATAAATTTCGAATTTGGGATTAACAGATACTCAACCTAGATAGCATATTGAAAAGCAGAGACATTACTTTGCCAACAGGCTATGGTTTTTCCTGTGGTCATGTATGGATGTGAGAGTTGGACTGTGAAGAAGGCTGAGCACTGAAGAATTGATGCTTTTGAACTGTGGTGTTGGAGAAGACTCTTGAGAGTCCCTTGGACTGCAAGGAGATCCAACCAGTCCATTCTGAAGGAAATCAGCCCTGGGCTTTCTTTGGAAGGAATGATGCTGAAGCTGAAACTCCAGTATTTTGGCCACCTCATGCGAAGAGTTGACTCATTGGAAAAGACTCTGATGCTGGGAGGGATTGGGGGCAGGAGGAGAAGGGGATGACAGAGGATGAGATGGCTGGATGGCATCACTGACTCGATGGACATGAGTCTGAGTGAACTCCAGGAGTTGGTGATGGACAGGGAGGCCTGGCGTGCTGCGATTCATGAGGTTGCAAAGAGTCGGACATGACTGAATGACTGAATTGAACTGAACTGAACTATGTATAAAACAGATAACCAACAAGAACCTACCGTATAGCACAGGAAACCATATTCAATATTTTATAACAACCTGTAATGAAAAAGGATCTAAAAAAGAATAGAATATATATATTCATGTATATAGCTGAATCATTTTGCTGTACACCTGAAACATTGTAAATCAACTGCACTTTAATAAAAAATAAAAAATTTAAAAAGTATATATATTTCAAAATAAAAGCTGTGAAAGTTTCAGAAGTATGTGCATTAAAAAAGATAATGTACTATAATGAGTGCATTTTGGGGATGCTAGATTAATATAATAGTAGTCAAAAAAACCTTCAAGATAGGGCAGGACTAGAAAGAAAGATGAAGAAAAATGAACAGTACCTAAGGGACCTATGAGACACCATTAAATGTACCAACATATGCATTATGTGGCTCAGCTGGTAAAGAATCTGCCTGCAATGTGGGAGACCTGGGTTTGATCCCTGGGTTGGGAAGATCCCCTGGAGAAGGAAAAGGCCACCCACTCCAGTATCGTGGCCCAGAGAATTCCATGGACTGTATAGTCCATGGGATCTCAAAGAGTCGGACCCGACTGAGCAACTTTAATTTCACTATGCATTATGGAAATCTTAGAAGAGAGTAAGAAAGGGGCAGAAAAAAGTTATTTGAAGAAGTAATGGCAAACTTCCCTGGTGACGCAGTGGCTAAGAATCTGCCTGCCAATGCAGGGGATATGAGTTCGATCCTTGGTGCAGGAAGATCCCACATGCCAAGAAGCAGCTGAGCTCGTGTGTCACAACTCCTGAGCCCATGAGCAGCAAGTACTGAGCCTGAACTCAGTATGCCACAACTACTGAAGCCCATGGGCGTAGAGCCTGTGCTCTGAAGCCACCACAATGAGAAGCCGAAGCACCACAACGAAGAATAACGCGTATTGCTGCAACTAGAGAAAGCCCACACAAAGCAACCAAGACCCAGCACAATCTAATAAATAAATAAAAATTTAAAAACAGTATTAAAAATTAATGGCTGAGAAGAGCTTTATCATTTTAGCTCTTATATTTAAGTCTTTGATTCATTTTGAGCTAATTTTTGTATATAGTGGAAAGTAGGGGTCCAACTTTTGCAAGTAGTTATGCAGTTGTCCCTGCACCATTTGAGGAAAAGATTCTTTTTCTGTTGGATAGACCCTGTTCTTCTTTTTCAAGATTGTTTTGGGGTCCTTTGCAATTCCATAAGCATTTGAAGTTTGGCTTTTCCACTTCCCCATAAAAAGGCAGGTGAAATTCTGATTGGGATTGCATTGGATCTGTAGACCACTTTGGGTCCTATTGACAACTTAACAATATTTAGTCTTACAGCCCATGAACACAGGATGTCCTTCTGTTTATAGGCAAATCTCAGAGATGTTGTGGGTTCAGCTGCACACCATTGCAATGAAGCAAGTATCACAATAAAGTGAGGCACACAAATTTTTTAGTTTCCCAGTGCATGTAAAAGTTACATGCTATATTAAGTGTGCAGTAGCATTACGTCTAAAAAAAAAAAATGTATGTACCTTAATTAAAAAACAATTTTATGGGGGAAATGATACTAATAGACTAGTTTGGAGAAGGAAATGGCAACCCACTCCAGTGTTCTTCCTGGAGAATCCCAGGGACGGGGGAGCCTGGTGGGCTGTCGTCTATGGGGTCGCACAGAGTCGGACACGACTAAAGTGACTTAGCAGCAGCAGTCAAAATTCAATGGGAAATAAATCTAAATCACAATGAGAAAACACTTCACATCCATTAGAATAGCTGTTATAATAGCAAAACAACAAAACCCAGAAAATAAGAAGTGTTAGATAGGATGTGGAGAGATTGGAATCCTGTAAGTTGGTGGAAATCTAAAATAGTGTAGATACTGTGGAAAACAGTATGATGGTTCCTCAAAATAAAGTTAAACACAGAATTATCATGTGATCCAGAAATTCTCCCTGTAAGTATATACCCAAAGGAATTGAAAGCGAGGACTCAAACAAGCACTTGCACCACATTGTTCAAAGCAGCATTATTCACAATAGCCAAAAGGTGGAAAAATCCAAACGTCCCTCAGTGGATGAACGGATAAACACCACTTGGTATATACATAGATGGAAGATTGTTCAACCTGACAAGGAAAGGAAATTCTGATATATGCTCCAACAAAGATGAACTCTGATGACATCAAGTGAAATAAACCAGTCACAGATACTGTATGATTTCATTTACATGAGACATCTAGAATAATCAAATTCATAGAAACAGAAAGTAGAACGGTGGTTGTCATGGACTAAGGGAAGGAGAAATGGGAGTTATTATTTAATGGCTATGGAGTTTCTGTTTTGGAAGATGAAAAAGTCCTGGAGATGGATTGCAGTGATGGTTACACAACAATGTAATGTTTTTTTTTTTAATTAAATTTTATTTTATTTTTAAATTTTACATAATTGTATTAGTTTTGCCAAATGCCTCTGAACTAAATTTGCACTAGAAAATGGTTAAAATGGCAAATTTTGTGTCATGACTATTTTACCACAATTTTAAAATTTAAAGAATCAATGCAATTCATCAAATTAAAAACATAATACAAATATAAGATCACATCAATAGATTTATGAAAAGCAACTTACAGTATTCAGCATTCAATAATGACTATAATTCTCAACAAATTAGGAATGTAAGCACACATTCTCAATATGATAAAAAGCATTTACAAAAAAATCTACAGGTAACATTATTAAGCATCAAATGCTAAATACTTTTCCCTCTGAATTTAGGAAAATGAAGTAGATGTCCATTAATACTTTCAGAACTTCTAAGTATTTTTACTAGAGTTCCTAGTCAGTGCAATAAAATAAGATAAAGAAACTTTGTGCATAGCAACCTGGAAATGAAGAATAAAACCACCTGATAATATAACTGTGAATGTAGGAAAAAAAGCCTAAAATCTCACTCATCTCTAGAACCAAGTAAAGTTAACAAAGTAGCTGATATATAGGCTCTATATACAAAAGTTTATTTTGTTCATAACTACTAGTATTAATCAGTTGGAAAAATAAAGAATAATTCTAATTCAATGGAATAAAAAAGTCATTTTCCTAGGAATAAATTTTACAGAAGACACAGACAACTTCTACACATCAAACTATAAACTTTGCAGAGATAGATTAAAGAAGACCTAAATAAACTGAGTAATATACCATGTTCATGTATTGGAAGATTATAAATGTAAGCTGTCATTTCTCCTTAAATTGATCTCTAATGTAAAAGTCTAGCAGGTTATTTGTATAAAAATTGACATCATTGTTTTAAAATTTATATAAAAATGCAAAGAACCTATAACAGCCTAGAAACAATCTTAAAAACAAGAATGTGTAAAGCTTAGAGTATGGAGTCATATTGATGGAGAGAGAAATAGACAAACTGTAGAGAGTTGAGAGTCTGGAAACAGATTGATTCATATAATATCATCTGATTTATAGCAAAGATTACATTCAAATTCAGTGGGGGGAGTATTAACAGTCCTTTTGACAAGTCAAATATATTATATACAAAGTAAACCTTGACTCCTGACTCATAATCAAATTAATTTATTGCAGAGACACAAATATAAAGGTAAAACAATAAATGTTGTAGAGAAAAAAGGATAATTTCTTTATGACTTTCAGATATGCAATGATTCTTAAATGAGAAAGAAAAAGTCTAATTAAACATAAAAGGAAAGATTGATGAATTTGGCCTACTCTTTGTGACCCTATGGCTGCAGCCCACCAGGCTCCTCTGTCCATGGGATTTTCCAGCAAGAATACTGGAGTGGCTGCCATTTCCTACTCCAGGGGATCTTTCCATCTGTGATCTTAGAGATCTTCCCTCTGTGTCTCCTGCATTGGCAGGTGGATTCTTTACCACTAAGCCACCTAAAAAGCCCCATAGCAATTAAAAACGGCTCACCAAAATAAACATCAAGAGAATAAATAATAATTCCCTTTTGACTGGCCTTAAAGTTCAGTTTTATCTGGCAACCCTAAACTGCCCCATACTAGGTGGACACCTGGAACATTCTATGGAAGGTTTTAAAGCCTTCAGAATTGTTTGTTTACTTATTTATTTTTTATTTTTTTTTTAAATTTTATTTTATTTTTAAACTTTACATAACTGTATTAGATTTGCCAAATATTAAAATGAATCCGCCACAGGTATACATGTGTTCCCCATCCTGAACCCTCTTCCCTCCTCCCTCCCCATTCCATCCCTCTGGGTCGTCCCAGTGCACCAGCCCCAAGTATCCAGTATCGTACATCGAACCTGGACTGGCAACTCATTTCATACATGATATTTTACATGTTTCAATGCCATTCTCCCAAATCTTCCCACCCTCTCCCTCTCCCACAGAGTCCATAAGACTGTTCTATATTTATTTTTTAAAAGTAGTGATTGTGAAAAGACTCCACCTGAAGGATGTCAGATACCAAAAGAGTAAGAAAGGCCATTATTTAAGTCAAATCATTAAATATGAATTTGTAAATGGGGCTTGAGAAAGGTATAAATTGACATCAAATAATTCTGGAAATTCTGATTCCTTTAGTATCACTTTTCACATAATATAGGGCTTCCCTGGTGGCTCAGAGGTTAAAGCGTCTGCCTGCAATGTGGGAGACCTGGGTTCGATCCCTGGGTCGGGAAGATCCCCTGGAGAAGGAAATGGCAACCCACTCCAGTATTCTTGCCTGCAGTATCCCATGGACGGAGGAGCCTGGTAGGCTGCAGTCCATGGGGTCTCAAAGAGTCGGACACGGCTGAGCGACTTCACTTTGATTTTCACATAATAACAGTCAGTCAGTTCAGTCCCTCAGTCATGCCTTAGTTGTGTCCTACTCTTTGTGACCCCACAGACTGCAGCATGGCCTCCCTGTCCATCACCAACTCCTGGAGTTTACTCAAACTCACGTCCATTGAGTCGGTGATGCCATCCAACCATCTCATCCTCTGTCGTCCCCTTCTTCTCCCGCCTTCAATCTTTCCCAGCATCATGGTCTTTTCAAATGAGTCAGCTCTTCACATCAGGTGGCCAGAGTACTGGAGTTGCAGCTTCAACATCAGTCCTTCCAATGAACACCCAGGCATGATCTCCTTTAGGATGGACTGGTTGGATCTCCTTGCAGTCCAAGGGAGCTTATGATAACAGTAAATCAGATAATTTTAAATATAAATGAAATATGCAAAGCCATGTTAAAATGTATTTGTAATTTTTAGAAAGACATGACTTCTTGTATCAGACTTAAGCACTGGCATTGGAATCATCTAACACAGCATACACTAAACATCCACTAGTTGCCTATTTGACAAAGAGAGAACCACAAAGATGGTCTCAGGACCCACTAAAGATAACAAAACCAGACGACTAGTCTGGGCTACTATGTGTAGCCTATGTTCTGCAAATGCATGCACCCTTATACCTTAAGAAGAATGGGTGTGAAAATAAAAAGGAATTGGAAAAAAGTTTTCCTCATCAGACAACGAAGATTATACGAGGAATAGAAATTTTCTAAAAAAAAAAAATTTCTATATTGCAAACCTTCTTTGTAGCATTTCAGACTTGAAATGCTACAAATAGTTCTCTGTAAGTGCATGTGTGTGTCTGCATGTATGTATATAGAAAGCTAGAGCAAGTCATTATTTATATCAATAATCAAGTCACATTTGTTTCAGCTTGTCTGTTTTGCATTAAAGAACATGGCCTCTAGATTCTGAGCTGCCTAGTTTGATTCAGAGTTACACCATTTAATATGGATGACTGAGTTATTTTTATTAACCTCTTTGATTCTCAGTTTCCTTGTCCGTATAACATGGCTGATCAAACTCTACCTTATACATAATAAGGTACAATGTCGATAATTAATGGGAGGGTGAATGTAAAGTATTTGAGTTCTAAGACAAATTAAATGTTCAAAACATGTTTGATATTATTGTTTACCAAATATTAATGAAATCATTTTATAAGCTTAGGGAAAAAAGAATCTTTGTAAAAGAAGTTAAGCAGATTTGAATGCATAAAAATTAACATTCTATCAAAAAGAAGAAGCCCATGGTATTAAAAGACATTCTAAGAAAATATACAAGTTGGAATCAGCTATGCCAGACCAGATTAAATGTATTTATTGTGCTCACAGTGGAGGAGATGCTGAATTCCTCATTTTAAATAAAACTGTCACCAGCTGTGATTAGATCCTTTCCGCCTCAGCTTTCTAACAGGTGATAAAAAGGATCTGACACTATTATTCTAACACACACTGAACAATACATAAAAGAAATTATGAGGTCTTCAAGGCAGGAGAGTGAGCCTTCATGCTTTTGTCCTTGTGCGGAATTCCAAAGTGTGTTTGATGGACAAACATTTCCTTCTCTTCTTGTAGGTGAGACATGGATGACTCCCTTCCTGGATATCAAGTAAAGGAAGCACCAAGAAATTTACTTAAAAACATAGGGATTCATGAAAGGATGGGAGACTGATCTGTCATCTCTCTGTTTGGAAACTTTTGATAAATGTTATTTCTTTCAAATTGGCTCATGGTCATGTGTATTACTTGATATAGTAACAAAACATTTTATTTTGAATGTAGTGAAAAGTTAATGGAACCTTAACAGCAAATGCTTTATTGTAGCTATTACCGTCTGCCACATTTGCTGTCCACAGAGCAATACCTCATTATTCAGAAATGAATATTGAGCAGCAGTTAAATTGATCTATAATTTCTTGTGATATAATATGTATGCAAATATGAATGCATAGAAAAAACAGATAAATAATTTAAAAATGCATACTTGATGAATTGTATGTCAAGGATGGCCTATTGATACGCATTTAAAATGATTTAAACATAAAATGGTTTTTCTCAGTTGGCTAGTAATCCTTCACATTCTCCAAAAACCAAGTGAAAAACATCTCAAAATACTATAGGTGCTCAAATGTTTTTCTCCTATAAGAAATTTTAAAATATTTTGATGATAGAATTTAAATGAGTGTATTACTATGGAAATGTACCATTAAGGACATTTAGGATTATTCAGTTTCAGTGAGTTATTTTTCAACTGCTAACCTAAGGAAATGCAAGATTCTTTCAGGGAATACAAATGTTGCCCTGAGCACTTAGATCAGAAGAGGTATCAAGGACTGGAAAGGATCCACAAAGGAAAGGAAGAAGCCACTGACCATGTCATTTTTGCAATTCTGTCCAGAACCTACCTTCTGCTCTGTCCAGAGCATACCTTCTGTATGCTCATTTTGGAAACAGGAGTGCTTCGCCCCGGTACTTGTGTTTTTTCCATGTGTTTTTCAGGCAGTATGCCTCTACCTGTAGCTGTGGGCCCTACTGAAATCCAGGAAATGATGGGTAGGTTTGTTATGCCACTCTAGGACAGAGGAGCCTGGCGGGCTACAGTCCATGGGGTTACAAAGAGTCAGACTTGACAGAAGCAACTGAGCGCGTGCACACACACACACACACACACACACATGGAGTGGAATTCTCCACAGGCCTAGTTCCTAACTTAAACTCCCTGTAAGAGAAAATATCTGGGATAGCTTTAGCCCCATTATGATGACTCACTCGTTTATCTCCCTGTAACTTTAACCTGAACTCATTATCCAATAGCCCTATGAACTTATGACCTTTGTCCTTCAAAGATTCCGGAAATTTTTTGCTTAGGAAAACTATAGCTTTCAGTGCCTTTTGCAAACTCAGCTATAAATTCTGATATCTAATTTACACCAAACTCACCTTAATATGCATATATGAGAACAAGTAGGAAATATTGATGAAGATGTTCTAAGCAAATTTTTACAGTGTCACATGAATATTTAATCAATGTTTTGCCTCTGAGAAGATTGAACTGAATGATCCACTGTATAATAGATCTATATTATTTTTTCTTTAGTCCTTTCTGATTAATTTTTCCAAATTTGACATTATGAGCAGTCAGAAAATTCCCAATGTCAGTGATGCGATATCTTGCTTTATGTATTTCTCTTACAATTACCTGTCATTATCTCTTTATTCTGCCTTCAAAAACATTGTAAATACTTGCCCGATATTCTTTGCAGAGCTGCTTTAACTTCCTTGTTCCTCCGGCTGTAGATGAGAGGATTCCGCCTGGGAATGACTACACTGTACAGCATGGAGAAGACCAGCTCCAGAGAGGATCCTGAGGTTGGCGTGAAATAACGGAGAAAACCTGAAGCATAGAATGAGATTACTGTGGTGAGGTGGGAGGAGCATGTAGAAAAAGCTTTGCTTCTGCCAGAGGTAGAGGTGATGCTCAAGATGCTGGAGACTATGCAGGCGTAAGAGAAGAAGATTGAGAGGGACGTTACAAGGCCATGTGGGATGAGGGACCAGAACATGACAATGAGGTTGGTGGAAACATCTGAGCAAGAGAGAAGGAAGAGCGAGGGCAGTTCACAACTACAGTGTGGAATGATATGGGTATCACAGAAGTCCATTTTCATTGCCAGAGGGACATTGATGAGTGTGTTCAGAATGCCCACGCTCCATGAACCCCACACAAGCAGTACATACCACTGTTGACTCACCACCTGGCCATAGAGTAGTGGCTGGCAGATGGCGACATAGCGGTCATAGGCCATGACTGAGAGTAGATAGGCTTCAGTCCCTGCAGTGATAAACACAAAGAAAAGCTGAGCCAGACAGCTCTCTACTGAGATGGTTTTCCTTTTAGAAAGGAGGTTTTCCAACATCTTCGGCACAGTAACAGAAGAGAAACAGAGGTCTAAGAAGGAGAGGTGACTCAGGAAGTAGTACATGGGGGTGTGAAGGTGAGAATCAGCCCTGATTACCAGCATCATTATGTTTCCTGTCAAGGTCAGGAGGTAAACCAGCAGGAACAGCACAAAGAGCAGAGCCTGGATATGCGGATCACTAGACAGCCCGAGGAGGATCAATTCCATCATGGTGCTGTGGTTTCCCAAGGCCATTTACAGAGACTTGTCCCTAAATGTGATCAAGAAAGGCATGACAGTGAACTTTCTACTATCCTCCTCCAAGCAATTTTCCTACTGCACTGATTGTCTTTTAATATCACAAGCATTCAGGAAATATGACTTCAACTTGGGTCAAGTTTTGTGTCAGTCTCATGGAACATAGAGAATAAGATTCATTGCTAATGTTTTAAAAGGCAGTAGTTCAAAAAAGAATATAAAAATAAAGGTAAATAATTGAAACAGACTGTGATTAACTGCGATGGGAACTCTGTGATTTAGAGAAATGTTGGTGACATCATCTAATTTAAGGTAATGGAACAAAATTGTTAAGGATAAGTATCATTTCTCTATGGACACATGGAATGGAAGCACATTTACACTGAGGTAGCTGTGTAGACCTTCAAGGCCTACAAGACCTAGAATTGACACCCAAAAAAGATGTTCTTTTCATGATAGGAGACTGGAATGCAAAAATAGGAAGTCAAGAGATACCTGGAGTAACAGGCAAGTTTGGCCTTGGAGTAAAAAATGGAGCAGGGCATACACTAACAGAGTTTTGCCAAGAGAACACACTGGTCATAGCAAACATCCTCTTCTAACAATACAAGAGATGACTCTACACATGCAAATCACTGGATGGTCAATACCAAAATCAGATTGATTATATTCTTTGCAGCTGAAGTTGGAGAAGCTCTATACAATCAGCAGAAATAACACTGGAAGCTGACTATGGTTCAGATCACAAAATCCTTATTGTAAAATTCAGATTTATATTGAAGAAAGTAGGCAAAACCACTCAATCATTCACATATGACCTTAATCAAATCCCTAATGACTATACAGTGTATGTGACAAACATTCAAGGGATTAGATCTGATAGTGCCTGAAGAACTGTGAACGGAGGTTCATAACATTGTACAGGAGGTAGTGATCAAAACCATTCCCAAGAAAAAGAAATGCAAAAAGGCAAAGTGGTTGTCTGAGGAGGCCTTACAAATAGCTGAGAAAGAGGAGAAGTGAAAGGCAAAGGAGAAAAGGAAAGATACAACCATCTGAACGCAGAGTTCAAAAAATAGCAAGGAGAGATTAGAAAGCCTTCCTAAGTGAACAATGCAAAGACATAGAGGGAAATGATAGCATGTGAAAGACTAGAGATCTCTTCAAGAAAATTAGAGATACCAAGGGAACATTTCATGCAAAGATGGGCACAATGAAGGACAGAAATGGTATGAACCTAACAGAGTCAGGAGATATTAAGAGGTGGCAAGAATACATTGAAGAACTACCCAAAAAAGATCTTAATGACTCGAATAACATGATGATGTGATTACTCACTTAGAGCCAGGCATCCTGGAATGTGAAGTCAAGTAGGTCTCAGGAACCATCACTATGAACAAAGCTAGTGGAGTTGATGGAATTCCAACTGAGCTATTTCAAATCCTAAAAGATGATGCTGTGAAAGTGCTGCACTCAATATGCCAGCAAATTTGGAAAAGTCAGCAGTGGCCACAGGACTGGAAAAGGTCAGTTTTCATTCCAATCCTAAAGAAGGGCAATACCAAAGAATGTTCAAACTATTGCACAATTGCACTCATTTTACAAGCTAGCAAAATAATGCTCAAAATTCTCCAAGTTAGGCTTCAACAGTATGTGAACTAAGAACTCTCAGATGTTCAAGCTGGATTTAGAAAAGGCAGAGGAACCAGAGATAAATTTGCCAACATCTGTTGGATCATATAAAAAGCAAGGGAATTCCAGAAAAACATCTACTTCTGCTTCATTGACTCGGCTAAAGCCTTTGACTATGTGGGTCACAACAAACGAAAATTTTTTAAGAGATGGGACTACCAGACCACCTGACATGCCTCCTGAGAAACCTGTATGCAGGTCAAGAAGCAAGTTAGAACCACGTATGGAAAAATGGACTGGTTCCAAATTGGGAAAGGAGTATGTCAAGGATATATATTGTCACCTGCTTATTTAACTTAAATGCAGAGTACATCATGCAAAAGACTGGGCTGGATGAAGCAGATACTGGAATCAAGATTTCCAGGAGAAATATCAGCAACCTCAGATATGCAGATGACACCACCCTTAAGGCAGAAACTGAAGAGGACCTAAAGAGCCTCTTGATGAAGGTGAAAGAGGAGAGTGAAAAACCTGGCTTAAAACTACTGCATTCTAGATGCTTGCAGTAACTCAACATTCAAAAAACTAGGGAGGGGGGTTCAGGATTGGGAACACGTGTACACCCGTGGCGGATTCATGTTGATGTATGGCAAAACCAATACAATATTGTAAAGTAATTAGCCTCTAATTAAAATAAATAAATTTAAATTAAAAAAAAAAACAACTAAGAATGTGGCATCTGATCCCATCACTTCATGACAAATATATGGGGAAACAATGGAAATAGTGAGAGACTTTATTTTCTTGGGCTCCAAAATCACTGGAGATGGTGACGGCAGCCATGAAATTAAAGACGCTTGCTCCTTGGAAGAAAAGCTATGAGAAACTTAGCATATTAAAAAGCAGAGACATTACTTTGCCAACAAAAGTCTGTCTAGTCAAAGCTATGGTTTTTCCAATAGTCATGTATGGATGATGGACCATAAGGAAGGCTGAGTGCTGAAGAATTGATGCTTTTGAAGTGTGGTGTTGGAGAAGATTCTTGAGAGTCCCTTTGACTGCAGAGAGATCTAGTCAGTCAATCCTAAAGGAAATAAGTACTGAATAGTCATTGGAAGGACTGATGCTGAAGCTGAAGTTTCAATACTTTAACTACCTGACGTGAAGAGCGGACTAATTAGGAAAGACCCTGATGCTGGGAAAGATTGAAGACAGGAGGAGAAGGGTATTACAGAGGATGAGATGGTTGGATGGCCTCACTGATTCAATGGACATGAGTTTGAGCAAGCTCTGGGAGATGGTAAAGGACAGGAAAGCCTGACATGCTGCAGTCCATGGGGTTGCAAAGAGTCGGACACCACTGAGCAACTGAACAGCAACAATAAAGCTGTGTACCAGGAGGTTTAGCATTGAGAAGCAGCAAGATATGTTTGGTAAAACATGGACATTTCTTAATAGCTAGAGCTCAGAATATGGGTAAAAAAACCTAGTACAATGACTAAAGATATAGGCTCTTGCATTAGACTAGGATCAAATCCCAGCTCCACCCTGTGCATGTCACATAATTTTCCTAGACTTCTGTTTCCTTGCTGAAAATTGGGGTAACAATAGATTACTCTGTTAGAGTTGTTATGAGAGTTAAATGTGATAACACATGAAGTGCATTAAAAACTCTATATAGTATTACTCAATGTAATAATCATTATTATTTGTAATTATAATTTAGCCTACAAAAATAATATCTTCAGGTAGGATGATCCCCTTATCAGAGTTAAAGCTGTTCTTTCCACTTTTGATCCTCTTTCTTATCGAAGGGGGTGTAATAAAGCCATTTTAAAATCATTAAAAGTAGCTGTTCTCCTTTTCCCATCTCCCAGCTGGAAGACAGTGTGGCATTTGGAATCACACTGATGTGTCCAAGTATCAGATAACTTGAAGTTACTGAGGACAGCATTGTTCAGGAGGAAAGGACAGCCAGACTCAAGAAATGACAGGGAAAAGAGAACATGGACCCTTGGCTCCTGTCCTAAAATTACTTTCTGGGGTGGATGTGTTTTCCATGAAGTGTCAGGCCTCCATTCGAATAAGGAAGAGGTGATTTAAAGGAGTACTGTGCCAGCGTCCATGGCATAGACCACTCACTTGGGCACAGTAGTAAAGTAGGGACCCAAGTGGCCTTCCCTGGTTGTTCAGTGGTAAAGCATATGCCTGCAATGTAGAAAATGTTGGTTTGATCCCTGGGTCGGAAGATCCCCTAGAGAAGGAAATGGCTATGCTTTATAGTATTCTTGCCTGGGAAACCCCATGGACAGAGGAGCCTGGCAGTTTACAGTCCATGGGATCTCAAAGAGTTGGACATGACTGAACAGGCACCCAGGGCAGGGTCCCATGTTCCTAGAACTTTGAGAGCTTGCCAGGACACCTAAATTATTTTGGAATCACCAACTGTGGCTGTTTCCTGTGCCACAAGAATAAATCCTTACTAAATAATATTACTGTGCTCATTCTAAGGCTTCTTTTTAAAAATTTTATTTATTTTTTTATTTTTTACCATTTTTTAATTGAAGTACAGTTAATTTAGTGTGTTGGTTTTGGGTATATAGTGATTCAGTGATATTCAGTGATATATACATATATTCAGATTCTTTTCTATTATAGGTTATTATAAGAAATTGAATGTGGCTCCCTGTACTATACAATACATCCAGTAAAGAATTCATCTGCAGTGCAGGAGACGTGGGTTCAATTCCTGGGTTGGGAAGGTTCCCCTGGAAGAGGAAATGGCAACCCACTCCAGTATTCTTGTCTGGAAAATTCCATGGCAGAGGACCCTGGTGGGCTTCAGTCTGCAGGGTCGCAAAGGGTTGGACATGATTGAGCATGCATGCACTGAAATATTATACAGTAGGTCTTGTTGCTTATTTTATATATAATAGTGTGTATATGTTAACTCCCCTAAGAAGGCTTCTTAAGGAGGGAAATAGAGCAAGCAGTCAGTCCTATATATCTCAATTGTGCAGATATTTGAATTTGTCCTTTGACTTTCATCCTAATACACTTTTCTCAACATTCCAGTACCAAGACCTTTCTGTGTCCCTTGACTTGGTTTTTACCCACTCAGGTCTGATATACAGAAATACTCTGAACACTGGATGTTATTCGTGAGTTCCAGCTTTGGTCTGATGTGCTAGAATTGGACCTTTGGGTCACTTGTAGGACTTGTCATAGTGGCTGAGTCTATTTTTCTGTCCCTGGCCATTCCTTTACTGCCCTCTTCCCAATAAACTCATAACCCATCTAAGGCGGACTTTGAGTCCTTACTTTTCAGCTGTTCAGTCATGAACACATCCCAAGTCCTTTCCCAGTACCCAAATGTATGTTACCTGTACATCTGCTTCAGAAGACAGTCTGTTCCCAAGTGTGGCTGCAGGGCTTATGTTTGATTCACCTGCTAAGAATGAAAATAATCTGGAGAAAATATTTGCTTTACATCTGGCTTTATGACTGATGTTATAAAATTCTACTGATAATGTTTTCTTGTATTCTTCATCGTTAAAGTGAAATAATATAGGGCAATTCTCTCAGATTGTCCGAGACACCATCATCCTGCCACCTCTTCATTTGTACCTGTTTTTCTAAATGGTTAGTCTCAACCATTTATAGAATACATCGGTCTAATTGATCCTCAGCTGTGCTTAGGTAGTCGGAGTTTGACTCCCAGGCATCAGTTGCCCAGAGGATGGCTGAAGCAGAGCCAGTTATTCCCTGGGTGAGAACTTGAGGTAAGACTTTGTAGTCAGTAGTGCCAATGGGACTCCCTTAAATGTGGCATTTGGAATTTCTAAGTTGAAGCAATTACCATAACTATAAAATGTGAACTCTTGCTAAGGAGTTTCATAGGAAAAGAGGAGGCAGAGGGTATTTAACTATTTTCCTTATGAAAATATTTTTCAGTTGACACTATGTATATGTGTATGTGGGCCTCCCAAGTGGCACTAGTGGTAAAGAACCAGACTGCCAATGAAGGAGATGTAACAGACATGGTTCAATTCCTGGGTCAGGGAGATCCCCTAAAGGAGGGCATGGCAACTCACTCCAGTATTCTTGCCTGGAGAAGCCCAAGGATAGAGGAGCCTGGCGGGCTATGGCCCATAGGGTTGCAAAGAGTCAGACACAGCTGAAGTGACTTAGCACAGGTGCATGCATGTGTGTGTGTGTGTGCGTGCGTGTGCATACTCAGTCATATCTAACTCTTTGCAACCCCATGCACCGTAGCCCACCAGGCTCATCTGTTCATGGGATTTTTCAGACAAGAATACTAGATACAGGATGCTTGGGGCTGGTGCACTGGGATGACCCAGAGGGATGGTACGGGGAGGGAGGTGGGAGGGGGGTTCAGGATGGGGAACACGTGTACACCCGTGGTGGATTCATGCTGATGTATGGCAAAACCAATACAATATTGTAAAGTAAAATAATAATAATAAAATAAATAAATGATAAATGGTTAAAAAAAGAAAGAATAATGGAGTAGGTTGCCATTTCCTACTCCAAAGTACGTGTGAGTTGAAGATAAAATGAGTAGAAAATTATGACAAACTTAAAGGAGAAAAACTCAGTAACCAGTCATTTGCTTAAACTACCCAGTAAACTTTTTGTAGTATGATGAATCTATATATCCTCAGGCCTTGCAATAGCTGTAGGACAATTTCAAGGCTTAGTGATTAAGATTTTATTTAAAGAAGTATTTACTTGTTGAATGGATCATGCATTGAGTCATAATAGATTATGATGTGTTGTAATGTTATCATTCAGACTGCAGTGTTTCCTAGTGATTTTCATTCTCCCTCTGTCAGTTTTGTATATAAGCATAAGAAATAGAGGGCTTCCCAGGTGACTCAGTGGTAAAGAATCTGCCTGCAATGCAGGAGATGCAGGTTCTATCTGTGGGTCAGGAAGATCCCCTCGAGAAGGAAATGGCAACCTATTCCACCCAGTATTCTTGCCTGGAAAATCCCATGGACAGAGGAGCCTGGCAGGCTGCAGTCCATGGGGTTTCAGAGTCAGACACACGTGACTGAACACAGCACATTGCACCGTTAGCTGCTACAGTGTGAAAAAGGACATCAATTCTCCAAATGTCACAGCTTATTAAGCAAAAAATATATATATATTTTTAATTGAAAACCATACAGCTGTTGAAGATACTTGGCTCTGGCAGTTCTGTGTATAGGCATGAAAAACATCATTTCTAATCTTTCTGATCTCATCTCTTAAATTTGTCCATGATCATCCCCAAATTAGTATTATGATAACCTCTATGCTTTTTAACACTGAAAACATACTAACTCCTCTAGGAATTCTGCTACATGATGTCTGTTGTATTTTGCAGGGAGATCAGAAAGCAATGTTCAGGGACCCAAAATAAACCTTGAGGTGTTATGCTGATTTTGTGGCAGAAAGTACCAAGGTAGAGTAAAAGTGTAGACAGGAAATGAGAAGTGAGAAATGTACATCTCGAGGTGACATCACATTGGGCCAAATGTGTTGAAGAGAGGAGGTACTTGAGTAGAGGGCCTTGCTATTATCAGCTTGTAGCCAAAGTTGGGAAAGTTCACCCTTTGCTTGGTTCCAATTAAGTTAAGTGGGATCCATTAGCACTGCCCGCACCCTCTTTTATAGTAATTATTAGTCAGTACCAGAGTACAAGAGAACAGTGAACCTCAGCCCTTATTAAGAAGCGTTAGAATAGGAGTGCAAGTCTCCTCTAACTCTATCTGTGATATTCATATATGGCTTATGGAAAACATTGAACAGATGACTATTGACTTGAATTTTTAAGTGCTTCTATCCACAACCTTGGCTATGCCAGATATGGGGATAGTTCAGCAGGTTAAAGGTCAATGCTTTGCTTAAAGTGACTTGGTTTTTTTATACCTCATTCTGGACAGCAGGTCAAATACAGTTCCTCTTCCTGCAAGATGGGCTCCATTATTCAATTACTGCCCTTCTATAAGGGTACCTGAATTATGCATCGTATTCACTGTCACAACCTGATGAGATTTAGATATGACCACTTCCAAAAGTAAGTTGATTCATGACATTGATAATATCCTCAATATTATTATCAATATAATAATAATATTATTATTATCAATATTATTGCTAATAAAATTTCCTTTTTGGGAAAGGAAGCCAAGAGAATTTGGAAATTACCCTGTGAAAGAATAGCCAAGGATGACTGATTTAGGGCTGAAACAAATCAAATATTTGGGGATATCCCAAGTTGAGGCCTCTAGTGACATTTCATAAATAGTAAGGAATGAATTACTATCTGTAGTGGGTCCTAGTTACAAGAAAAGGGACAAGGTCTTGTGGAGCTATAGGTTCTAGTGGACACACACCACATTTGTGTATCCTGTCATCTCTCATAGAGTTAACTAGGGAAAAAGACTAAATATGAATAAACTAGAACAAAGGATATCTTTGAGGATATTCAAAGGGTAATAATACAAGCTGCATCTCTGTTACTATATAATACTAATGGACCAATGATTTTATACATGTCTACTATTAACATTCAAGTAGACTGAAGTTATTAGCAAAAGTCTAATTCTGCCACCCAATGGCAGTTACTGGTGTTTTGAATTAGAAAATTATGCTGTGACTAAGTACAACCCACTTCACACACAGTTCCTAGCACGCTTTTAAGCTCTGGTGGAAACAACCCATTTGGCTGGAGGACAACCAATTACCAAGATATGAGTGATTTAAGGAAGACATTCATACAAAGAGAGTACTGTACAACAAAACTCCTTGAAAAAATGTAAATGCTATACTTAGGAATATGCTGAGATGGAGTGAGTGTACCTTATTTGTTGCTGCAACTCAGCCTCTGTTCACCAGTGGCAAATAGAAACGGAGACAGAGTTCTGGGTGAAGTAGAAAAGAGTAGCTTTTATTGCTTTGCTTGGGAAAAGGGGCTGCAGGGGGCTAATTCCCTGCAGACCATCTGACCCACCCAGGAGGAGGTAGTGAATAGTTTTATAATGTCCAGAGAGCAAAGCGTGATCAGCTCGTGGACAGTTCGGGATTGGTTGGCATCAAGGTGAAGTTTCAAGCATCATCAGCCTTCTGGTTTCAACCAATCGAGGGTGTATGTTCTTGTGGTCAGCAGTTTTCATCTGGAGGGGAGTCCGCTTTCTGTAAAACAACTTAGGAATGTGTGTCAGGCCTTTCTGTCTTCCAGGGAACTGGGTGTTTGGTAATACTATTATGTGGCAGAATTATAGTCTAAATTGTATCAGTTCCCTAGTCCAACAACTATTCTTTGTTTCTGTATCTTCACATTTCCCAATCATTAATTCTTGGATCAGCATTTTACTTCAAAAGACAAGGACACAGTGGCTTGTACATGGTTTCATGTTCATGAGTAGGTAGCCTTTCTATTGGTAGGATCTAAATGCTCTGACTTTTATGACCCCTTCTCATTGAAGTGTAATGGTCTGCTTGCTCCACCAGTGGGAGCTCCTGTATCGAAAAATGACATTTCTTGTAGAAGCCTGCTGCTATGTGGCCATGCATGCCTGCTCAGTGGCTATTTTGTCTGACTGCTTGCAACCCCAAGGACTGTAGCCTGCCAGGCTCCTCTGTCCATGGGATTTTCCAGGCAAGAATACTAGAGTGGGTTGCCATTTCCTTCTCCAGCAATGTGCCCAGTGGACAGTAAATCCCTTGTTGAAAAGGCAACAGTATTCTGAACAATGTACTGAACTGAAAGCAGTTCACTAGCAGTACAAACATAATTTTGCTCTAGAACAAAGTCCTAATTGGTAAAATGGTACATAAAAAGTCAGGTTATCACAGACTTAGGCCATAGCCAGTGGCCCAATGGTCTAGCTAGTAAATGTTTGATGGATGAACAATTAAAGAATATGTGTAAAGAACAGTTGTGGAAGACCTATGGAATTTTAGAAAGAAAATTAGAGTAGATCACATAGATACTCAGCAAAATAACCCAATTACTGACTCAGAGAACTGGCATACCAAGGTGATGCATTGGTCTACTTTCTGAAGGCAGCCAGTTGGATACATGCTATAAATAGCAATGGAAGTGTCCAAGCCATGCAACAATGCCTGTTACAAAAACATAGTCTCCTGTCACTCACCAAAGTCTCTGCTGTGGAAGTTACTAATGCAATATCCTGGATGTTAACAGGAGAAAAACTATTCAAAATTGGCCTAGGAGAGAATCTCCCAAGAACAAAGAGTGATATAATGCTAAAAGGTGGTTGACATAGGGCCACTCCCAATGTTTGTGGAAGATTCAAAAAAGATTTCCGTAAAAATAGACACTTATTTCTCCTTGGTACTTTGCTTACTCTTTAACTGAAACAGCAGCTGAAATACCATCAAGGTCCTGGAAACAAGTATTTTAAGGACCTTTAAAAAATCCATAAAGCAGTGACTTAATTGAACAATTAGAATATGAAATTCAGACATTTTAATTAAAGACATGATAGGATCATAAAAGGCTTCCTAACTCAATTCAGTCATTGTGTGTCTGATCTGAAAATGAGGAATGGTAAATGTGGAGCCTTTTAAAAGAGATTTCTGGACACTGGGCTTTAAAAAACATTTAATTTTATTTTTAGCAGCTCCGGTGATCCCAGGCCCAGGACTATACCTGTGTGTTTGAGCTAAAAAGAATATTGCTTCTCAAATGCTACTATCTCTATTTTTTTGGGGGATAAAGATAGGCCAAGCACCAAAGAATTGATGCTTTCTAACTGAGGTGCTGAGGAAGACTCTTGAGAGTCCCTTGGACAGCAAGGAGATCAAACCAGCCAATTCTAAAGGAAATCAACACAAAATATTCATTGGAAAGACTGATGCTGAAACTGAAGATCCAATACTTTGGCCACCTGATGTGAAGAGGTGACTCTTTGGAAGAGACCCTGATTCTGGAAAAGATTGAGGGCAGGAGGAGAAGGGGGTGACAGGAGATGAAATGGTTGGATGGTATCACCAACTCAATGGACATGAGTTTGAGCAAACTTGGGGAAATAGTGAGGGACAGGGAAGCCTGACATGCTGCGGTTTATGGGGTTGCAAAGAGTTGGACATGACTTACCGACTGAACAACAGCCATTCTTTTGAATTAGACTGCTATTTTCCAAAAGCACCTCTGGATTATTGATTATTGATATTGCCTCATGTGTACAAACTAGAATTGACTGTAAGTGCCATCCCACTTCAACAATCTTAGATTTATCTCTCCAACTCTAACGTCTATCCCTGGAAAAAGACAAAGGAGAGCCTTTGACCAAGTTCTTATTGCTGCCTTGGTAGTGGTGGTGTGTGTATGCTCAATCATGTCTGACTCTTCAACCCCAAGGGCTCCTGTGTTTGTGGAATTTTCCGGGCAAGAATACTGAAGTGGGTTGCCATTACTTTCTCCAAGGAATCTTCCTGACCTAGGGGATGAACCTGTGTCTCTTGTATCTCCTGCATTGGCAGGTACGTTCTTTACCAGCTGAACCACAGGGGTAGCCCCTATTGTTGCCTTACAAGCTTTTTTTTTTTTTTTTTTAGAAGATGTAGCATTTTTTTGTGCTTTTGTTGTCAAACTTTCTGTATCTGATATTTCAGATAAAGCAGAATTTGGTTGATAATCTCTTTTAGTCAATATTTAGTCCATCAGACAATATACTTAGTGATGTGTTGGATTTAACTTCCCATCTTACTACTGTCATACCTGTTTGATATCCTTTTTCTCTATTACTTTCTTTTGGATTAATTAAAAAAAAATCTTTAAAAATAAAAAATCTTTTCTTTCTGTTAAGAGACAAAATTTTACCCTTGTTTTAGTTGTTACCCTGGATATTAGCATATGTTGATATTGTTTCACTAAATCATGTCCGACTCTTTGTGACCCCATGGACTGTAGCCCACCAGGCTCCTCTGTCCAAGGGCTTTCCCAGGCAAGAATATTGGAGTGGGTTTCCATTTCCTTCTCCAGGGGATATTTCTGACCCAAAGATAAAACCTGTGTCTCCTGCTTGGCAGGCATATTCTTTACTACTGAGCCACCTAGGAAGTCCCATGTTGGCATATGCATCCCGTAAATGAGTACTTTATAGTATTTTTGGGACAATATAAAGATCTCAGCATAGTTTTAAACTTTTTCCCCTCTCCAGCCTATTGTAAAGTTATTATCATGTATTTTGATTATGTGTGTATGTATGTATACATATGTACATGTGTGTATAATGCCTCAAGACATTATTGTTATTATGAGATCAATAGCCATTTAAATTTACCTACATGTTCAAACTTACAGCTGCTCTAAATTCATTCCTCTATTTCAAAATGTTTCCATTTAGGAACTTATTCCTTCTGTATAAAGAAATATTTTCAGTTATTTCTGTTGGGAAAGTATACTGGTGCCAAATGTCTTCAGCTATTTCTTGTCTGAAAATATTTCCCTTTCATTGTTTTGTTTTGTTTTGTTTTGAAAGGCAAATTTTAAACAGTTATTTTTATTACCAGGTTAAGTCATAAAATTACAAAGTAATTAGAAATTTCTGAAAGAGAATGTCTGTTTTTAAAAAAATGACTCACTCATTACATAAATAATGTCTAGTGTTTCACTGATATTCTGCTGTTCAAAAGGCCTTAACTAAAAAATGCCAAACAAAACACTCAACTCAATGTTTTAAGCTCCACTGTGTTAATTAAGCTTGTGTGTATATGTGAGGCCTCTAAAAGAAAAGGGATACAAAATCAGGCAGGGCCGGGGACATCGGCAGTGCTTAGAGCTGCCAGGCAGACTCCAGACAAGGAGACTAAGTAGTATTTTTCTGGGTTACTCTACTTGAATTCAATTGATAATTAGAGAAATGGAAAACTAATTAACATGATAAGGAGATTACTGTATTTTTTGGACTGCATGTCATATTTGCATTTAGCAAATTCAAAGAGCCATAACAAAAACAGCTTCCACCATCTATCCTCTATAGATGGATAGTTGTTATATTCAAAACTGTAGCAATTATCCATCTAGCTTTTTATGTTTGCAGGATAACAATACAGAACTGATGAGCTACAAATGATACTGCTGATATCATAAAAATGCTAGCTTTCTAAACTCATGTTTATAAGCATTCATTGCTTCCAGTATAGGCTTAAGTGATTAAAGGCAATTTTATTACAGCATCGTGTCCTTATTTCATTCTAAAATAATAGATTTCATAAAGAGAAACAACTGTTATTTTTGCTTGCAACCTGTGAAATTGAGTTATTTTGCTGATGTGAAGTAATAAAACTCACTTAAGGACCATAGCACTTTCCGAAAATGCTACACACCCACTTCTTAAATGCAAAGTTACAGTCCCATCTCATACTTGGCCAGAGCAAAATATTGCAAGCAACTGATTACTGAGGTCAAACAACAGGTAACTAACATATTGAGAACAAGCTATGGAGCAAGGGAGCATGACTAGATGAAAAGAGTCTTTTTATTTAAAGGTATGATATTCCAAACAGCCCTCTGGCACAGTTAATTTCTGTAATACTTTCACACTCTTCAAGCTGTCTATGATATTCTAAACTTTAATTTCTTTCTTAAAGGGCTGATTTGGGTTGACTTGTTGAGAATAATGTCTGTAACAGAAAAAGATATCTGTGGTTATAGAACTTATGATAGTTTAGCATAAGTTATAGATAAATAGGGTAGTGAAGAAGTTAACCAGCTTCACTGTATACCCCAAAGACTTTCTCAATGGCACTGACATAGGCAGCCAATCCTAGGTGATACTTTGTGGCTGTGGGCATGATTTGCCTGGCAGAAAATTCCATAGTGTAAGCTAAACCAAATTACACAATATCTTTCTTGGATGTACCTGGTACTCTGTTTTAGAATCTGCTGTGGGTACAATGGGAATATTTCCACCACGCCCTCCAAATTTTCTTTCTAAATTCTCTTGAAAAAACGTGAACAAGTGGTGGTTAGAATCTGTCATATTTGAAGGTCAAATGGCCACAGCTGACATGATTATATTCCTCAGCCACTCCCTTAGCATTCAAGTGTGTATATGTGTGTTAGTCGCTCAGTTGTGTCCAACTCTTGAGACCCCATGAACTGTAGCCTGCCAGGCTCCTCTGTCCATGGGATTTTCCAGGCAAGAATACTGGAGTGGGTTTCCATTCCCTTCTCCAGGGGATCTTCCCGACCCAGGGATCAAACCCTGGTCTCCCACATTGTGGGCCAATTCTTTACGGTCTGAGTTACCAGGGAAGCCCTTAGCATTCAAGCAGAGATCAGAAATAACCATACTATTCTTCCCCAGAAAAACCTAAGGTTCTGGAGTTGTTGACCCACTGGCAGCTTCAGCAATGATCCTTGCTTTCAGTGCGCTGGATTTGGTTAACTGCTTCTCGTTGGCTGCAGGGACTGGTATGTCACAGTCTGCTTCCAAGATGCTTCCTTCCAAGGGTTTTGCCTTGGGGAAGTCCAGAATTGATTCATGTTGCAATTTGTAGTCTTCTAGTTCCTCTGGGTCAGTGCCATCTGAATTTCATATGCTACCATCGACTTCACCACCATCAACACATTTAGCACCAATATGATGTAAATATGCCATACAGTATAGGCCCACATTGCCACATCTCTGAAAAAAAAATGTTTATCTCCAAACCCCGGTGTATTTGTACAATGCTTGTGTAAGAAATTTCATTGAGGAAATTTTCAATCCCATGGCAAACACCACGACCAGTGGCAGAGATACCTCTGTGGATGCCACTCTGACTGATGGGTTTACCAGTAATAGCAGGGATGTGCATTAATATCTCAGTGCCCATTGGTGCTGGCACAGGTATCAGCAATCCAGGACATTTTCTCGCTCACATGTGGCCCTGACTTGGGAAGGCACATCAATGCCAGGACCAATAAAGCTCTGTTTTTCCAGTTCCATGGTGAACTTCCTTGGGATCTTTTCCACTTAATTATCAGTATGGTTCCTGGGATTGATCTTAACATCAGCTTTAGCACCGCCAAATGGCACATCAACATAGCACATTTATACCTCATCAGGCAAACCAAAGCTTTTACTTTATCTATACTCACATCTTCTCATTAACCAGTACTTACTTTGCAGGGTGTGTGATGCTAAGCTCTGCTGGACCCAGTAGCCCTCAGTGACCTCCCAGGAGCCGTACTGGCACAGGATGGGGATGGACCGGATACGCACTTGGTTGCGGGGTTTGATGATTCTCAGGATGCCACGCACTGCTTCTGCTCCTCACTCTCCCAGGTCTCGATGACTTCCATCAGCTTGTCCTCCATTATGCTAGCACCATGGCCGAAGGAGCCAGCTTGAAGAAACCAGCTTTAAGTTTCATCACGGTTGCCATGGTGCTGCCAGGTGAGTGGAGCCAGCCTGCGTGGTTGGACTGAGGCCAAGGGCCAAAGCACATGTGAGTGCTGCGGAGGGGCCACGAGGAGAGGTGTGCTTGCGTTGGCCCTGGGGCAGGCTGCCTTCTAAGCTCGAACCTTCTTCACAGTCCTCTCCCTTCTTGTCACCAGCCACCTGATCTGCAGGAGCCGAATCTGCCTGTTGGTGCCAAACCACACGGTAAACAGTGGTGTGGAACCAGGAATCCAGTGCACGGGGCGTGGGGCTTCTCTTGCCTCCCCTTGCCAGGGCTTTATGAGCTATGTGTTTTGTTTTGTTTTGTTTTTTAGAGTAACTTTTTAAAAATTTTAAATTTATTTATTTTAATTGGAGGCTAATTACTTTACAATATTGTATTGGTTTTGCCATATATCAACATGAATCCACCACAGGTATACACATGTTCCCCATCCTGAACCCTCCTCCCACCTCCCTCCCCGTATCATCCTTCTGGGTCATCCCAGTGCACCAGCCCCAAGCATCCTGTATTCTGTATCGAACCTGGACTGGCTATTCGTTTCTTATATGATATTATACATGTTTCAGTGCAATTCTCCCAAATCATCCCACTGTCTCCCTCTCCTTTTCTTTCCCTTTGAGGTACATTTTTATTATAAAGTGTGTTTGCACTTTTATTTTCTTTCATGCTTTCCGGAATATTAAGCCATGAAATTAAAAGACGCCTACTCCTTGGAAGGAAAGTTATGACTAACCTAGATAGCATATTCAAAAGCAGAGACATTACTTTGCCAACAAGGTCCTTCTAGTTAAGGCTATGGTTTTTCCAGTAGTCATGTATGGATGTGAGAGTTGGACTGTGAAGAAAGCTGAGCACTGAAGAATTGATGCTTTTGAACTGTGGTGTTGGAGAAGACTCTTGAGAGTCCCTTGGACTGCAAGGGATCCAACCAGTCCATTCTAAAGGAGATCAGTCCTGGGATTTCTTTGGAAGGAATGATGCTAAAGCTGAAACTCCAGTACTTTGGCTGCCTCATGCGAAGAGTTGACTCATTGGAAAAGACTCTGATGCTGGGAGGGATTGGGGGCAGGAGGAGAAGGGGACGGCAGAGGATGAGACAGCTGGATGGTGTCACCGACTTGATGGATGTGAGTTTGAGTGAACTCTGGGAGTTGGTGATGGACAGGGAGGCCTGGTGTGCTATGATTCATGGGGTAGCAAAGAGTCGGACACAACTGAGCAACTGAACTGAACTGAACTGAACCCACAGTCTTTAGGCTTCCATCACTTCTGTTGGGAAATCAATTTCAGTCTAATGTTGGCTCCTTGGAAAGCAGGCTCATAATTACTTATTTCCTGAGTGAAAGGTACAGATGGAGGCCCTTGGGTCATTCATGAAGTGAGGGAGTTGTACATGGTTGCAGAATTCAGCACACACTGTCGAGCTCGATGCTCACTCCTCTGGCCTGATGTGTGCGCTTCTATGGAAAGAGGGCCCTGAGACCCTCTCAGACATAGAAGCAGCAAGAAAGCACTCCTTCCCAGGTCCATTAGACACCCCCTTCTCTGAGCTCCTGAGATGGCAGCATAGATGGACAGCATCCCCGTTAGGGATCTGAGTCCCAGCTCACAGAATCTCTTGCAGGCTTTCAAGTGCTGATGATACAACCTCTTATCTTTGTTCCCTTAGCCCCAGTTCCTGTGATTACTATCTCTGTATTACCATAATGTTCCCTTTTCTCTTTTCTAATTTTTCAACTTCTGTTTAACTGTGTTTCTATATTAAATTATATTGCTCTGTCCCATTCTGTCTTGTCCTCTCTTTCTATAACTCTAAATATGTTAGATCTTTACTATTTCCCACAAGACTTTGATGATTTTATGCTATATTTCTCTCTTTTAAAAAATCTCTTTCAGTTAGGATATTTTCTGTTGACCCACATTCTAGTTTTATTATCTTCTTCTGTTTCTAATCTGTTTAATTTTGGTTATTATATTTTTCAATTCTAGAGTTACTGTTGGTTATATTTTATAGAATCCAGTCCTCTAGAGACATTCTCCATTTTGTCATATATTTTCTTGAACATATTAATCAAAGTCATTTAAAAAATGCATGTCTGAATAGTAAACAAGTGTTGCCAAGGATGTGGAGAAAAAGGAACCCTCGTGCACTGTTGCTGGGAATATAAATTAGTATAGCCATTATAGAAGACAGTATGGAGGGTCCTCAGAAAATGAAAAAAATAGGACTGATGTATGATTCAGCATCCTACTTCTGAGTGTATTCCCAAAGGAAGAGAAATAATTGAAGAGATATCTGCATTACTATGTTCACTGCAGTTTATTCAAGAGCCAAGACATGGAAACAATCTAAGTGTATGCCAGTGGATGAATGGTTAAAGAAAATGTGGTATATCTATACAATGGAATATTATTCAGCCACAAAAAGGAAATCCTACCATTTGTGACAAAACGGATGGACCCAGAGGGCAGTAAGCTAAGTGAAATAAGACAAAAAGGGAAAGAAAAATACTAACAGAGAGAATATTGGTGGTTGCCAGGGGCTGAGGATTGGGGGAAATGAGTTGCTGGTCAGAGGGTATAAACTTTGGATTTATAAAATGAATAAATTCTGGGAATCTAATGTACAGCACAGTGACTAGTTAACATTATATTACATTCTTTAAATTTTCTGACAGAGTAGGTCTTAAATGTACTCAGCATGTAGCCACAAAATGGTAATTACCTGAGGTGATGAATGTGTTAATTAACCTTGCTGTGCTCATTCACTTGATCATGTTTGACTCTTTCCAACACCATTGACTGTAGCCCACCCAGGCTTTGCTGTCCATGGAATTTTCCAGGCAAGAATAGTGGACTGTGTTGCCATTTCCTACTCCAGGGATTCTTCCTGACCCAGGGAAGGAACCGTTATTGTGGTAATTATTTCACAATATACATGTGTATCAAATCATCCTGCTGTGTGCTTTATACTCACACAATGTTATTTGTCAATTGTATAAAGATAGGAAAAAAGGCAAATGTTTATTGAACAAACAAATGGATGAATGAATATGAAAAAAATAAAAAGGATGTCTACTAACTACTGAGATCTCCAGTGAGTCTGTTCCTATGGTCTTTTTCTTTCTTTTTTTTTTTTTTTTTTGACTCATTTAGTCCTGTCTTAAGGAATATCTGACATTTTTAGAAATGAAATTGAGACTGTGGCTTATGTTATCTTAGTACAGAAAAGAATGACTTTTGCTTTGTTCTATTTCCTGTTCAGTATTACTCTTATGGTATAGTGCTTCCATGACCCTCCATGATTCTAACTAAAGGAATAATTACCACTCACCCCTTCTTGGTGGGTCCTCAGCTCTACAGATAGATCTGCTTGGCTTCTCAGCTTCATAGCCTCCACTTTCTGTTCAGTTTATTATCCTCTTATCATGTGCTGCATATGCATAAATGTATCTCCTGAGGAAAATTGATGCAGAATGTTGGGCTCACCTTAAAACATTTTGCTTCTTTTGGGAATCTTGGCCAAATAAATCCTGGCTGCTTTGGTATCCCTGAACTTTAAGTTTTGTGTCCGTATACCCATAAACTGCCAAAAGCTCAACTAGTGTTCTCAGCCTCTTTGCTATTAGTTTCTGCTAGGCTTCTCAGTCTCTTGGCCATGTACCACTTACAAATAGACAAAGGCCTTGAGGAGACAGTTAATGCAGAATATCAAGCTCATCTCAGTATTCTTCTCTTCCCTGTGAGGTCTTATTCTCTGACTCTTGGCAGACTTGTTAGACTTTCCAGTACTTTCAAACAAATGCATTTTCCTTTTCATTTATCTTTTTCTAGTTCTCAAAGGGAATGTTGATCAGATAAAGCTGGCCCTGCATGATCAGAAGTAAAGTGTCTACATTCTTTATAACTCAGAAAACATGAGATTTATAGAATGATGGCCTAACTTTTAAACTAAAGCCTTGACTTCCCCAAAAGTCTCAGTTTGGGCTGTCTTATATTTCTCTATCATTCAGCTCTTAGTTGCTTTTCTCTGGATGCTCTACCTTCACCTCTGTGATAATTGGGCAGTGTGAGGTGACTTAAAGAGAAAGTCTAAATCTTTTCATTTTTCAAATGTTTGGGTGGGGGAAAGAGAAAGAAAGATGAAAAAATCTGGTTTGATAGGATCTGGCAAACCACACTCTGTCCACCTCTGCACCCTTCTCTAATGCCCAGAAAAATTAAATGCATTGATAGTGTTCCTAGTATTCATATCCCAGGTTTCTGAATCTTTCAACAAAGTCCTTTAGGAATATCAGGATAAGTATCATTCCCTATTCAGGGATGACATTTGAGTGATTGCTTCTATTAATTTCTCTCATAAATATTCAACTCTCTGAGTGTATATAGCTGAGGCGTGTTCAGCAAAAGACAGACAATCCTAAGGCATTCGTTTCAGTGTGCCCAAGCACTACACACTTGCTGCCAAGGTAACTGTTGGACTGTGGCTATTCAGATTCTGTATCTTTTCTTGCACACTTGGCGATATTTAAAATATTTTCTGTTAACAATAACAACACATTTCCAACTTCCTATTTCTGGTTTGAAAAAACTTATCAAACACAAGTTCATGTGCTGCATCCATAGAGAGGCCAAGCAAACTGAAATATTGGAGTTTGAGATAGAGAAAATTTAGTGCAGGGCCATACAAGAATTAGTGGCTCATGTCCCCCAAAACCTTGAACACCCAAAAGGGTTTCAGCACAACATTTCTAAAAGCAAGGTGAAGGAGCGTTGGTTGTTGTAAACTTCTTGGTGGGGGAATCCCTTGTTCTTACAGCTACCCCCACAGGTCAGGTCATGCTGTACTTGTAAACTTTCAGCAAGACTCATGTTATCCTTTATTTTGAAACTTTTTAATCTCTGGATGAATGGAAAAATAAAAGGTCAGAATCTTGAGAATGGGCTATCCTATATATTTCAGGGTATTGGCAGCATTCTTATCTGGCAGCAAATGCAATAGAATACAAAGGTTAAAGTAAAAGAAACAGATTTCATATGGAGTCAGATTTGCTCTTCACCGTTACAAAACTGGTGCTGTGTTTGCCCCAAGGATTGTAAGACTTTTATGCAGAATGTATCCTAGGGAACCACATTGTATTTAATCCATGCTCTGGAAAAGTGGACTTCTATTTATAGGTTTTTTAAAAGTTTATAGGGTTTATAAATTTTCTGCAGATCACAAATGTAAAAATACTTTCTACAATTCACCAATACAAAAAAAAAAATGGTGGAGGAAGGGGAAAAGAAATCCTTGACAATTCCTCATTTTCTTTTACTAATAAAAAATGAAAACAAAAGTGTTTTCTGTTTTCTATACTGAATGTCTAGGTACACTATTACAATTTAGCCAAAGACTGACGAGTTCAATTGAACTCTTATTATAAAGTATTGATTGGTTAGAAGAGAATTATCTAAAGCCCAGACTGTCAAGAACTGTTATTTAAACACTCGTGTGTGTAATTTTACCCAATGCATTCATTTTATACTAGTGCACTATTCTAATAACATTTAAAAAAAACCCTAAAATTCTATTAAAAAGATTGACTTTAAAGAAACTATAAGATGATTTTGAAAAAAGTCAAAGTGAAAGTGCAGTTGTGCAGATGTGTCCAACTCTGCAACTCCATGGATTGTAGCCAACCAGGCTCGTGTGTCCATGGAATTTTCTAGTCAAGAATACTGGAGTGGGTCGCTGTTCCCTTCTCCAGGGAATCTTCCCAACCCAGAAATTGAACTCAGGTTTCTTGCATTGCAGGCAGATTCTTTACCATCTGAGCCATGAAGAAAGAACAATAGAGATCTTTAATCT
Organism: Bubalus kerabau; assembly: GCF_029407905.1. Classification (NCBI taxonomy): domain Eukaryota; kingdom Metazoa; phylum Chordata; class Mammalia; order Artiodactyla; family Bovidae; genus Bubalus; species Bubalus kerabau. The sequence continues at coordinate 90,963,271 of NC_073624.1, read as the reverse complement.
TAAGGAAACTGTCTTACCATGTTAAATTTCACTGAGATTTCACTTAAGATTGGCATTTTCCCGACCCAGGGATTGAACCCAGGTCTCCTGCATTGCAGGCAGATTTGCAGATTCTTTACTGTCTGAGCCACCAGGGAACCCATAACAAATACTGGAGTGGGTTACCATGCCCTCCTTCAGGGGATCTTCCCAACCCAGGGATCAAACCCAGGTCTCCCGTGTTGCAGGTAAATTCTTACCATCTGAGCCACTAGGGAAACCCAAGAATACTGGAATGGGTAGCTAATCTCTTTTCCAAGGATCTTCCTGACCCAGGAATCAAACTGGGGTCTCCTATATTGCAGGCAGATTCTTTACCAGCTAAGATGCCATGTTAGGCCAAATTGTTTCATCACAGCAGTGTCAGGGGTCCAAAAGTTATTTATATATACTTTTATGGACATTAAAATAGAATGGCAGCCTCTTATGAACTATATTTTTCACTTATTACATGTATATGTATTATTTCTTTCAGTACTCTTTATGAGGAGTATAATATGAGGAGTTCTTGTTCAGTCACTAAGTTGTATCTGACTGTTTGCGACCCCATGGACTGCAGCATGCCAGGCTTCCCTGTCATTCACCATCTCCCAGAGTTTGCTCCAGTTCCCATTGAGTTGGTGATGCCATCCAACCATCTCATCCTCTGTCGTCCCCTTCTCTTCCTGCCTTCAGTCTTTCCCAGAATCAGGATCTTTTCCAGTGAGTTGGCTCTTTGCATTAGGTGGCCAAAATATGAGGAGTATATACTATATATTATAGTATGACTATGAGGAGTATAATAATTATGTTTTCTAGGTGAGGAAGCTTAAGACCAGAAATGCCAAGCTAACTTGCACTACATTACACAGCTGTTAAATAGCAAAGCTAAAATTCCAATCAAGACAGCCTTATCCAGAGCCATAGATACAAGCACTACAAAACATAACTTCATAAGAAATATATCACTGTAAGTAAGGTGTATTTTAGGAATTGTATTCCAATTTGGCAGATAAGGAAGTGCTTCCTTGAGAAAGTGATATGTGAGATAGACTAGAAGGATAAGTAAGAGTTATGCCAAGGTTTAGAAAACTGAAGTAAATTCCAAGTGAGGATAGAGTAACAGCACTCTGTATCCATAGTCCCAAGATGAAAAATGTGACCTGCTCTAAGAACAGAAAGTAACCTATTGTGCCTGCAGTGGGAATTTTTGACAGAGTGGTGAGAAATGTTAAGAGGGTAGAAATTTAGACTGGACCACATGTTAATCAAGTGTTCTTTATTCTATGTAAAGAAACTTGGACTTGGTTATGTGGGTGATGGAGCATCACTGAAGTGCTGTAAGCTGGGGGTGTTAAATATATTTCATTTTGGAAAGATCACTCTCTATAGAGTTATGCTTTGTTTTTGCATCCCTCCCACTGGTTTTCTAGTTAAGGCAGAGCATTTTGTTATCAAAAAATTCTAATATTGACCCCAAATTGGATCCCCCAAACTCTCTGTGTACTTAGTCACTCAGTCGTGTCCGACTCTTTGTGACCCCATGGATGGCAGCCCACCAGGCTTCTCTGTCCCTGGGATTCTCCAGGCAAGAATACTGGAATGGGTTGCCATGTCATTCTCCATTCAGTGCTATAGTAATGTATAATAATAAGACATGTTTGTTACATACTCACATAAGTGGTCCATGCCCAGCTTTCTTTATATTTACCCATCTTTACATTTCTTCATTTACTCATACATTGATTTACTTGTAAAAATCAGTCTATCTCGAGAAGATGTCTGTGATCCAGATATCTGAATATTCTGAACTTCTGCTGTATACTCATTTCCATAAAGGAAAAAAAAAGAAGGCCACTTGTAAATGACTCTCTAGATTAGTCTTATTTCCATTCTCTCTAATTAACATAGAGTATAATCAAAATGACATACATGTCAAATTTATATATGATGGGATTAATATAATTATGGTAGAAAATATGTGTATACCACCATAAAGATAAAATGTAAAAAAGTAATCTAGATATGTTTTAATTTTTTCCTTGAATTTTCACAACTTGTAATGAGGTTTGTTAATTCATTTCAGGCACATAAAGTATTAGCTCTTATTTTCTTCAAGTTATCCTGCTTGTTTTATAAAAATATTTTTATTGTAAATTAGAATACATATATTATGTATAAAATATATATAAGTATTATATACATGTTAGATATATTATATATTTGTGTGTATATATATGTAAGTGTGTATTAATATATGAAAAATGAAAGTGTTAATTGCTCAGTTGTGTCCAACTCTTTGTGACCCTATGGACTGTAGCCCACCAGGCTCCTCTGTCCATGGAATTCTCCAGGCAAGAATACTGGAGTGGGTTGTCATTCCCTTCTCCAGGGGATCTTCCTGACCCAGGGATTGAACCCAGGCCTCCTGCATTGCAGGTGGATTGTTTACCATCTGGGCCACCAGGGAAGCCCCCTTGTGAGTGTGTGTGTGTGTGTGTATGTATGTATAAAACCTAAAAATATGTAGCATGGTGTTACATAGTTTCTTCACTGTAAAGTAGCCTTTTCTTTTGTAATTAATTTGCAGAAAGGTATTTTGAGACTATATAAATATCTTGTTCTTTGGTTGCCATGCCCTCCTCCAGGGTGTCTTCCCTGGTGGCTCAGATTGTAGAGTGTCTGCCTGCAATGCGGGAGACCCAGGTTTGATCCCTGGGTTGGGAAGATCCCCTGGAGAAGGAAATGGCAATCCACTCCAGTATTCTTGCCTGAAAAATCCCATGGATGGAGGAGCCTGGTAGGCTACAGTCCATGTGGTTGCAAAGAGTCGGACACGACCGAGCGACTTCATTTTCACTTTTCACTTTCTTTCCTCCAGGGTATCTTCCTGACCCAGGGATTGAACCCGTGTCTCTTATGTCTCCTGCATTGGAAGGTGGGTTCTTTACCACTAGTGCCACCTGGGAAGTCCCATTAAACTTTTACCCCATAGATAAATATTGTTTAATAACTTCCTAACGCCTTCATTCCTTCTTTATTAGTTTACATTCTTCTGCAATTATAGTCTTTCTTCCTATCTCTGTGTCTCTTTCTCCTCATTTTCTCAGTACATACTCATGGGTTCTTATTTTATTCATAGATTATAATCAATTACTATTATTATTTATTGTTATGCTCAAGTTATCTCAGATATGCCCAGTGGGTTTCCCTCCAAGTTGGCTTCTCTTTCCTTTTGTTGTGTCCCATCATTACTTGTGGAGAAGGAAATAGCAACCCACTCCAGTATTCTTGCCTGGAGAATTCCATGGACAGAGGAGCCAGGCGGATTATGGTCCATGGGGTCGCAAAAGAGTTGGTCACTATTGAGCTACTAACACACTTATCATTACTTAATCAGTTCCTTCCAGAGCACAGAAAGATTCATCCTGTACTTTCCTTGCCTTAGCCTTGGATCAGTCTTTATTCCAAGATACCCTGGTTTCTTAAAGGGAAAATATATTTAGAAAATAAGATCTGGATCCTAGGTGAGTCATCATTATGTCATTATTATATCATTGCCTCTAGACTCTCTTAGCAGATAAGAGCTAGGAAAAATGAGTTTGTGTATAATTATAAACACATTTATATAAATGTATTATATAAACATACAGATTTATCTCAGCCTTTCCGTATTTGGTATTCTCTTTTCTAACAGTGAGAACCTTGGCTCCTATTTGTCTCCAAATCCTTTGTAGATAAATACATAAAAAATGTATTTTAGAAATACATTTGTAAAATCTATAGAAAAATACATTTTACAATGTAAAATGTAAAAATATATACAAAAAATTTTTAAAATACATTTCAGAATTTATGGTGAGAAACCTATTAACTATCAATATTTATTATTATTCTTTTAATATTTAAATTAACTATTTTTCAGAACAGTTATTTTTGAAGTAACTATTTACAGAAAAATTGAAAAGATAGGATATTTTTCATATCCCCTGAATCCAGTTTCACCTATTAACATCTTATATTAATGCAGTATACATTAAAATTAATGAAACAATATTGAAAATTATTCATTGAGCTCCATAGTTTAAAAGTTCAGATTTATTTAGGTTTTACATAATGTCCTCTTTTTTGGCTGCCCTAGGGTCCTATCCAGGGATACCATATTATATTGAGTTGTCATGTTGCCATAAGACTTACTTGGTTGTGACAGTTTTTTAGGCTTTTTTTGTTGTAATGATCTTGACAATTCTAAGTAGTTCAGTTCAGTTGCTCAGTCATGTCCTACCCTTTGCAACTCCATGGACTGCAACACGCCAGGCTTCCCTGTCCATCACCAAGTCCCGGAGCCTACTCAAACTCATGTCCATTGAGTCAGTGATGCCATCCAACCATCTCATTCTCTGACGTCCCCTTCTCCGCCCACCTTTAAAGTTTCCCAGTATCAGGGTCTTTTCAAATGAGTCAATTCTTTGCGTCAGGTGGCCAAAGTATTGGAGTTTCAGCTTCAGCGTCAGTCCTTCCAATGAATTCTGGTCAGATATTTTGAAGACTGTCCCTAAATTTGAGCTTGTCTGATGTTTTCCTCATGATTAGACTGGAGTTGAAGGTTTTAGAGAGGAAGATCACAAAGGTAAAGCACCATTTTCATCACGTCATCTCAAGAGTACACACAACCAACAAACCTTATCACTGTTGAAGGTTACCTAGCTCACGTGTCTCAGCTAGTGTTTTTCAGATTTACACATTGTAGTTATTCTTATTTCCTCCAAGTTGGCTTCCCCCACCACCTTTGGAAGGAAGTTACTATGCACACCTTATAATTATGGAATGAGGTTATTCTTCACCTCCTTGAGGGTGATGTATTTGCATAAATTATTTGAAATTCTGCATGGGAGATTTGTTTCTTTTTAACCATTTAAGTGTTCAGTCATTTATTTACATCATTGTGATCACATGTTTTGTGTTTTAATCCAGTACTACTTTAGTTTTTGCTCAAATTGTTCTGGCTTTGGTCATTGAGACCTCTTTCAATTGGTTCCTGTGATCCTTTGACAAACACCCATTATTTATTTGTGTGTGTGTGTGTGTGTCTTTGTGTTTTTTAGCATTTGCATACTCTTTGGTACTATAAGATGCTTCAAATTCATCTTGTATATTCCCTGTTTTATCCCTAGAATAAGCCATTTCTTCAAGGAGTCCTGGTACTAGAAACCAAGATCTGAGAAGTCGATGTGATTTGTTGCTTCTAATATGTTCAAGGCCCTCTCAATTGATAGCAAGAAAATATATGTGTGCATTCTAACCCATCTGTATAAACATATCTATAAATATTTTTATATGAAACCATTTGTAACTGTATTAAGCTAAACATGAGTTCATACTGATGTTTCCAACTCTGTTATCATATGGATCATTCTAGTCTTCCCTGCTTATCTGTAATCTCCTGTTTCAACAGTGAGAATCTTGGTTCCTACCACCTGCTGTTTATTTATTTAATTCCAGTATACATGAATAGAAGCATCAGAATTGTTAACCCATTCCCACTGTGGGAAACAAGTTTGTCAATTAAGGTACCGTGCTTATGTATAGTTGCTTTTGTCTTTAGTCATACATCTTACAGATTCTACTAATTTCCAGAGCTATTTAGATCAGCCCCTTTTCCCCATAACCACTTCAGTGAACTTGTTTCTTATATTTATAACATAGTTGAATTGCTTGATTACATTCTGCTTTCCATCCTGCTAATGATATGTTTTTAAATTTGTATACATTAGTTTACTATTTTTTTTTGCTGTAAAGTTTGGGGGGCCTCGTCAGATGCCTAGTGTGATGTATCCACAATTATAGTACCACACGGAATAGTTTCACTGCCCTAAAAGTCCTACGCCTCACTTATTCAGCCCCTACCACTTTCCCCTAAAGTAGTGACTACTTATATCTACTGCCTGTATAGTTTTGCCTTTTCTAAAAGATTATAAAAATAAAAAATAGAGTTCAGACTGACTTTTTTCACTCACCAATATGTATTTAAGATTTATTTGTGTTTCTTTTTCCCCCTCTGTGGTTTGATAAAGTGTGTGAAAAGTCGCTCAGTCATGTCCAGCTCTTTGTGACTCCGTGGATTATATGGTCATGGAATTCTCCAGGCCAGAATACTGGAATGGGTAGCCTTTCCCTTTTCCAGGGGATCTTCCCAACCCAGTGATCAAACCCAGGTCTCCCGCATTGCAGGTGGATTCTTTACCAGCTGAGCCACAAGGGAAGCCCCTGTGATTTGATAGCTCATTTCTTTTTATCACTGAATTACATCCCTGTCTGAATGTACCCTAGTTTATCCATTCAACTACTGAAGAACATCTTGGTTGCTTCTGGTTTTTATACAACTCTAAGCACAGTCAGTTCTAATTACTCATGATAGTTCTGTAAAGTCCCTGTGAACACTGAATTAGTGAATACAGACTTTTGCTCCTAGGGGAAATACAGGATCAGATTCCTGTAAACCTTCAGTCCACATTTTCACCAGGTGATCAGTACATAACCTTGTTTTATGTGTTTCTGCCTAAAGACATCTTATATATACTTACAAATAATTAATTGCACAGTCTTAAAAGATTTTAAACCAGGGGCTTTGGAGCTCATTTTTATTATATATGTTTATTTGCCAACATCCTTGTAAAACAAGTCAGTCTCATCAGTGTTGAAAACTTTCTCTTCCACATAACCCTTTCCCTGTGTAACACTTAATAGGTATTAAAAAAAATTCTTCCACAGCCTCCTGGTCTTCAGAAACTGTATCACCTGCAAATTTAACATTTTTGATGTTGTGTTACCTTTTGAAATGTGAGTCAGCTAGCCAAGAGGGTTTAGCATTTTCCTCAGACTGGGTAACATTCTTTTGGTCTTCAGCCTCATGACAATGTGGTCCACTATACTGGATGCTTGGGGCTAGTGCACTGGGACGACCCAGAGGGATGGTATGGGGAGCGAGGAGGGAAGAGGGTTCAGGGTGGGGAACACATGTATGCCTGTGGCGGATTCATTTTGATATTTGGCAAAACTAATACAATTATGTAAAGTTTAAAAATAAAATAAAATTTAAAAAAAGATAAAAATAAAAATATTCTTAAGTTTTAGATACAAAGCAAAATTGAGCACAAAGTACAGGCCTTATACTCCTTCCCTGACCCATGCACAATTTCCTCTCCTATCAACATTCCACACCAAAGTTATCTTTCTACCTTCTCTGTAGTTTTGTCTTTTCCAGAATGTCATATTCTTGGAATCATACAGTATGCTGCCTTTTCAGATTGGCTTCTAACACGTAGTAATGTCTTTCCATGAGTTGATAGCTCATTGTTTTTCAGGGCTGAATAATGTTCCTTTGTCTGAATGTAGCAGTTATTTTTTCCATTAACCTATTGAAGGAAATCTTGTCTGCTTCCAAGTTTGGGGAATTATGAATAAAGCTGCTGTGAATATCTGTGTCCATTTTGTGTGGATATATCTTTTCAACTCATTTGGGGAATACAAAGGAGCATGATTGCTGAATTATATGGTAAAAGTAAGTTTAATTTTCTAAGAAACTGCCAAATTGTCTTTCAAAGTGATTATACCATTTTGCATTCCCCCTAGCCGTGAATGAGAGCTCTTGTTGTTCTACATTCTCACCATTTATGTATTGTGAGTTTTTAGATTTAGGCCATTGTAATAGGTGTCTCATGGTATCTAATTGTTATTTTTGTTTTAAGTTCCCTAATGACATTGATATTGAGTGTCTTTTTATATGCTTGTTTCAAATCCTGAAAGATGATGCTGTGAAAGCGCTACACTCAATATGCCAGCAAATCTGGAAAACTCAGCAGTGGCCACAGGACTGGAAAAGGTCAGTTTTCATTCCAATCCCAAAGAAAGGCAATGCCAAAGAATGCTCAAACTACCGCACAATTGCACTCATCTCACACGCTAGTCAAGTAATGCTCAAAATTCTCCAAGCCAGGCTTCAGCAATACGTGAACTGTGAACTTCCTGATGTTCAAGCTGGTTTTCGAAAAGGCAGAGGAACCAGAGATCAAATTGCCAACATCCGCTGGATCATGGAAAAAGCAAGAGAGTTCCAGAAAAACATCTATTTCTGTTTTATTGACTATGCCAAAGCCTTTGACTATGTGGATCACAAGAAACTGTGGAAAATTCTGAGAGAGATGGGAATACCAGACCACCTGACCTGCCTCTTGAGAAATCTGTATGCAGGTCAGGAAGCAACAGTTAGAACTGGACATGGAACAACAGACTGGTTCCAAATAGGAAAAGGAGTTCGTCAAGGCTGTATATTGTCACCCTGCTTATTTAACTTCTATGCAGAGGGATTGGGGGCAGGAGGAGAAGGGAACGACAGAGGATAAAATGGCTGGATGGCATCACTGACTCGATGGACGTGAGTCTGGGTGAACTCCGGGAGTTGGTGATGGACAGGGAGGCCTGGCCTGCTGCGGTTCATGGGGTCACAAAGAGTCGGACACGACTGAGCGACTGAACTCTTTGTATCTGTATATCTTCTTTAGTGAGCAGTCTGTTCTCAATTTTTAAACTGAGTTGTTCATTTTCTTATTGTTGAGTTTTAAACATTTTTTGGTATATTTTTGTTTATCTGATGTGTCTTTTGCAAATATTTTCTGCCAATATGTGACTTGTCTTCTCATTCTCTTGACTTTTAGAAGTAAAATTTTGAAGGTAACTTCATCAATACTCCTTTTAAAAATTTTTTTGCCTATTTTTCTTGATTAATTTTACTGTCTGTCAACTTCTATAAAATGTCTTACAGGGATTTATATTTATCTGCTCTGGGAACTGGGAAAAGCACTGAAAGCATTTTAAATACTTCTGAATTGGCATGAAAATATAAAGGATGCTTGTGTTGTTTCTGTTTTCAGTACAACCCGGAAATTATGGGGTCTCTCTATCATGTGAAAAAAATTCCATTACTTTTGTAGTCTCAATTTAAAAACTCAAGATTTATCTCCTAACAAATGCCAAGTCAGTATCTAATGAGGTGATACTTTTTAAAACTTATTTTATTGTTAGAATGGATTTTTATTTGTTATTTTACTGGTATTGTGACAAATTCTCACCACTGGTTTTAAAATCTATGTTGTATCATTTTTAATATGTTATTTTCTTTTTGTCTAAATTTTATTGGGAAAAGAACAAGTAATAATTAAAAACTCCACCTTTTATGTCATGATATATGCTTTATATGTGTTTGCAACATCTTTGATAAATATCCTAAGTAGTTTTTTTCTTGCAGGAAGTATTTTTGGACTAGTTGGCTTTTTCTGTAGTTTCGGGGGATATAGCCATGTTGGAGCCATAGACTGTGAGGCTAGTCAGATCACAAGATATTAGAAATGAAAGGAGCCTCCAACATTTTCTAGTTATGTTGCCTTATTTATAGGGGAGGAAACTGAGACCTATGAATCCGTAAGTTGGGTAAAATTAAAATGGGTTTGTAACTTTCTAATCCAGATCTTCTCCTAACTTATGCTGTTCTCTGAACCAAATGCAAGACCATACTTGGACATTCAAGCACTACATTCCACTACCCAGTAAGAGCCAATAGGATAGACGTCTTTTACACCACATTTATTTTTATCAGTTGTTTGCTGGTTTCTTTGCTTGGCAGTTGTGATGTGTGTGGGTCTCACTTGATTTCCAGGTTCCCGGTTGTAGACATAGACCTTGGCATCTCTGCCCATGAGTATCACTCCCTCTTCCAGATCAGTGGTGATGCCTTCCCAATAACTTTGCTTTTCAGGCAACCAAAGCTGTGCCCTAGATTTCAGAGTCATATGGATGAGAATAAAAGAAATTTAGTTTACCAGGAAGAAGGCACCGAAATTAAAATCAGTCCTACAGGTGATACTTCTGCCCTCATGACTGTTTCCCAGGATATCAAACACACTCTGAGGGAGGAGACCCACTGGTTGTACACCATTGTAGGTGCCCATGCTTTGCTGTCCTACACTTGCTGCCTATGTTGTACTGAGGAGAAAGGACATTTTCTGCCTTAATTTCTGAGTCAAAAGTGAGTTTTAAATGATGACAGAGGTTTTGTGGGTGTGTATATTCTTTCAGAAAGGTGTGATCTTGTTGCCAAAATACTGGGACATTTTGTATTTTGATGCTATATGGGGGAGATGAGATAAAATATTTGAAACAGGACTATTCAGGAAAATACACAGAGTCACTGTACTTAGACACACGCAGATGAACCTGATTTTCTCTACCATTCGTCACTCAGATTCTGTTTTCAGCAGTTCCCAGTAAGTTTTATATAGGGCCATAGAGAGGGTATCACTAGCTTAGCCTGTGACACAGATAAATATCTGAGAATTGTCTTTTTCTCCAAATGAGATTAGGTGTCAGATGAAACTAGAGAGGGAGTTTGAAAGGTTGAGGAAATGGGCTATCACTTAAGCAGTTCCTTTGAGGGCAGTTTATTTAACTGCTTTATTAATGAAAATCCTGACAATGGAGTCTATTGTAGACCTACAGTGTTTGACTCTTGTTTCTGAATTAAGCCCTCAAAATAACATAGGTTTACAGAGTACTTTCCCGAAGGGGATAATGGACCTCATGTTTCTTAGTGTGTTTTAAAACTTTCTATCTGTCCATTTCTCTATCCCATAATTATCTCTCTTGATTTCTGAACACTCCTCCCTATACAGATCTGTACCTGACTCACTCTGTCTGGCTCTTCCTCAATCAAGAAACTGAAAGATTCCAGCTTGGCCCTGCCCTCAGGCTTCTACCTTCTCAATTGATTGCTCCTCAGGTAACCTCAGCTTTGGAGAGGGGATGGAGTTTGCTACTCTGCCATTTTGGAGTGAGGACTTGAGGCCTGGGTTCCTGAGGATATGAAGGGTGGAGTTCAGGGGAAAGACCTCGGTGAAATACCTGAAGATGGTCTTCTTCATTGATTGTTGGATTAAGGTTGAGGGTAGCAAGCTGACTGATCAGAGGACTGTCCTCTCAGGCTTTGGGCCTGGATCCCTGATGGCTGCTCTCCAGTGCCTGACAGCAGTCCTCCCAACTTTGGGGTCATTGCAGCATCTGAAGTCTTGGTGCTTTGTACCAAATAAGAGGAGGCTGTGAATGTATGAGGGAGAGAGATCCCATCCCTTGGGCCCCCTCCCTGGCCTCCACTGTCCTTAAGGATTTATTCTGTTTTCAGACTTCACCAGGAATGGGCATCATTAGCTCTGGGAATTGCAATTCCCTGATGATCTTGTGTCCTATAAGAGAGCACCCTTAATGGGATTAGGAGATGTGTCTTATCAGAGCCTATGTTTTCATCAGGAAATTCAGGTAAATTCCTCATGTTTGCCCCAGAAAGGAATACTGAAATAAAGTAAAATCATTGATCCAATATAGTTTTGACCAATCAAAAATGCTCTTCATATGTAAAGGTTTATAATAATTACATTTAAGATTTATGTAAATATGAGATCTCCAGTCCATTATTCCTTTCATGGTTTCAGGAATGATCAATTTAAACTATAGTGATATATCTTTTTAAGAGGAATGCTTTTTTACTTCACTAGGGTCAATTCTCTAGAATAGGATCAAATTGGGTTGAAACAGGGATCTAGGAAGTTCACCTTATCCATTTCCTGGTTCAGGTGGAACCGTATCTTTAACAGGTCAAAGTGATTTTTAAAAGTACTTTCGAAGTTCTCTGCAGAATATGCTACACAGTACTCTGATTTTCTGTTTTCACTCTCATAAAGTTTTTCCTAGTGTCTAAATTAAATCTCTGGTGGTATAGCCTGAATTTTTTTCTCCTAGTCTTTCTTTTAGATGGAAAATAAATGGACATCTCCCAGTGTCGAGGCATTAGACTTCCAAGTTTTTAAAATTTTCTTTTTCTAAGTCCTTCTCTTTCTAAGTTCCTCATTTTACTTTTTTTTTTTTCTTTGTGTGGCTTTCCTTTCTTATCTGTCATTCTTTCTGCGTCTCCTTTTTTCCCTTAAATTGAGTGAATAGAATCTCCCAAAATCTGTATGGTGAGGTGCAGACTGATCCTGAAATTCCAGAGATTTCTGGTGGGGCTGAGGATGAAGGAAGAAGCCCTGGCTCTGTAGTTCACCATTAATTGAGAATGGTGGGGGACCATCTCCTGAGAGATACGTTGGAAGTACAGTGTTCTGAAGGCTCAAGGCTCAGAGATGGCAGTATTCCTAGTCACTACACCATATCCAGGTGGATGCTACCTCCCTTAGGGACTCTCAAAAGAGGGTCACTTACCCAATCTTGGATGCAGATGATGTGGGTGTCACGGAGCTCATCCCTGAATGGGACACAGGAAGGAGTCATTCCATTGCAGGGCTCTGAAAGTTATCTCCTTAGGAATCTTGAGCCCTGCTCACATCCTTAGTTTGGAGTATGGCCAGTCAAAGTGGGAGAGACCAGAACTTGTGGAGAAGCTAAAGAACTATAGGCCTGTCAGAGAGGCAGTTGCAGAACGTGACAGTGGACATTTGGTCACTTACAAAGCATATATCAAATCATGGCCACCAGATTTAACAGCTCTGGGCATTTGGAGTTAGTCAAATTCCTCAGTCCCGGGGCACTGACACTAGATTAGTGTCATTAGTAGCATATGCTATCTCTGTCTCCTTGCTCTCTCTGCCTTCTAATCCACCTTGTCTCCTTTTCTAGTATGGAAAATACAATGAGATGAATTCTTCTTGTCTTATTCTGAATTCCCTCACCCACCCACCTTTTAGGAAGCAGAAAACAACAACAATCAAGATCCTAAACCCATGTTTTTGACTTTGGATCATCAAGCAGGTATTCCAGGGCCTGTAGTGACCTATTTGGAAAACAGCCTTCCTTGAATAAAGGAGAACATCTTTCAAGCTTAGGTAAACTTAACCCTTTTGACCTGAAGACCCTTAGGCCTTGGCAGCCAAGAGAAGTTTTCCCTGTACTTCAAGATGGATTCTGCTTGGCCATATTTCCATATTTTTGGTCCTGTCTGCTGCCCTGCATGGGCCCAAGGAATGGAAACTGATATTCAGAATTCAGCAGAGATTCCTGGGTGGTAACTTATGGATATTTTCAGTACAGTACTCACTGAATGCTATTAATCTTATGTGCACCTCCAAAGCTAAGATCACCTCCAAACTGTACAGAGATAGCATATGCTACAGAATGAAAACAAAATAGCTTACATCACTGAGCAAGTCCTGTTTGGAGAACACTTCAAAAGACAAAACTGAGTAGTGATACTTTTGGGCTTCCCGGGTGTCGCTAGTGGTAAATAATCCACCAGCCAGTGCAGGAGACAGAAGAGACATGGGTTTGATCCCTGGACCAGGAAGATCTCTCGGAGTAGGCAATGGCACCCCACTCAAGTATTCTTGCCTGGAGAATCCCATGGGGCAGAGGAGCCTGGCAGGCTATAGTCCATGGGATCACAAAGAGTCAGACACGACTGAGCAACTAAGCACAGCAATACATTTAACCCAAATTAGATGATCAGTTATAAATGTTCTTGTGGACAAATATTAAAATAATATACATTGAATTAAAAATGAAAAAAGTAGTTGATTTCCAATGTTATGTCAGTTTCAGGTGTACAGCAAAGTGATTCAATTATACGTATACATATATTCATTCTTTTTCAGATTCTTTCCCCATATGGGTTGTTACAGAATGTTGAGTGGAGTTCCCTGTGCTATACAGTAAGTCATTGTTGGTTATCTGTTTTATATGTAGTAGTGTGTGTTTGTGACATTAGAGGATATTTCAGTGAATTCATTTATATCCTTAGTATTCAAAGTCTGATTCATGAACCACAGGTTCCAGCATCACATGATTCTCAGGCCTGTTGAATTAAGTACCAGGGTAATTTGTGTACATTCAAATGTTTGAAAAGCCCTGATTTATAAGTTCCTTTTTGGAAAAGAAGGAACTCCAACTATGGCTAAATTTATGCTATAATTCTAGGCTCCTGGAGGAGAGCATGGCAACCCACTCCAGTATTCTTGCCTGGAAAATCTCCATGGATAGAGGAGCCTGGTATGCTACAGTCCATGGGGTTGCAAAGTGTTGGACATGACTGAGCCAATTAAGCACAGCACCTACATGTTTTAATTGAAACTTAAAATCTGCATATGATCATTTGAGTACTATAATTTGATCACCCTAAATAATCATTCCATTTTGGTTTCCCCACTCTTCAGTGCCTCCTAAACCCTAAACACAGAGCTGGGAAGCTTCCCTCCGATTGTTGTCTCTCCTCTCCTGACAAGTGCCATGTCTGACAGGGCTGAGAGTGTCCTCTGGCCCTCAACAGCCATTCCAAGGGAGAAAGGGACCCTGCTGTCTCTGTCCAGATAACTGGACCGGAAAGAGGAGAGACTAGCGGGGCCCAGACTCCAGCTTTCAGCCAAATAGAAGCTCCCACGTTGAGACTTTGATATAAACTCATTCTTATTCCCTCCCCTCACCCTTGGTTTACCCGAACCTTGAAATATTGCTTTTTACCTCGAGTCCGAGCATCTTCTTGCAGCTGAAAAAAATGAGAGAAAGTCAGAGAGTCAGGGGCCACTCTCCTCTTCAGTGTATCGGCTAGACTTGGTAAGATTATAGGGGTGTCTGTGTGAGACATGTGGGCTTCTTGGGAATGTAATGAAATTCCAAGTTTCCTGAAAGAGTGTGTGTTGTTTTTTTATGCCTCACATCAAACACAATGCACTGCATATAGCATATTCAATAAATGTTTGCTGAATAATAAATAGGACAAACTCTGGCCTTATTAGGGGTAGGAAATACACAGTTCATTACCTACAGTCATAATGATTCATGCAATGACCTGTCCTCTTTTATTTTTTCTGGCCTTTCTGTGCTATTTTCTGGCCTCTTTCATTCTCTTCAGGCTTCCCTAGTGGCTCAGATGGTAAAGAATGCACCTGCAATGCAGGAGACCTAGGTTTGATCCCTGGGTTGGGATGATCCCCTTGGGAATAGAATGGCAACCCACTTCAGTGTTCTTGCCTGGAGAATCCCATGGACAGAGGAGCCTGGCAGGCTACAGTCCATGGGATCACAAAGAGCAGGGCATGACTGAGTGACATTCACTTTTCTTTTCACTTTCACTCTCCTCATTCAAGAAAAGACTACACCTGGACATCACCAGATGGTCAATAGCAAAGTCAGATTAATTATATTCTTTGCAGCTAAAGATGGAAAAGCTCTATACAGTCAGCAAACACAAGAACAGGAGCTGACTGTGGCTCAGATCATGAACTCCTTATTGCCAAATTCAGGCTTAAATTGAAGAAAGTAGGAAAAACCACTAGATCATTCAGGTATGACCTGAATCAAATCCCTTACGATTATACAGTGGAAGTGGCAAATAGATTCAAGGGATTAGATCTGATAGAGTCCCTGAAGAACTATGGATGGAGGTTCATGACATTGTACAGGAGGCAATGATCAAGACCACCCCCAAGAAAAAAAAATACAAAAAGGCAAAATGGTTGTCTGAAGAGGCCTTACAAATAGCTGAGAAAAGAAGATAAGCTAAAGGCAAAGGAGAAAAGGAAAGATACAACCATTTGATTGCAGAGTTCCAAAGAATAGCAAGGAGAGAGAGAAAGAAAGCCTTCCTTAATGATCAACGTAAAGAAATAGAGGAAAACAATAGAACGAGAAAGACTGTAGATTTCTTCAAGAAAATTAGAGATACCAAAGGAATATTTCATGCAAAGATGGGCACAATAAGGGACAGAAATGGTATGGACCTAAGGGAAGCAGAAGATATTACAAAGAGGTGGCAAGAATACACAGAAGAACTATACAAAAAAGATCTTCATGACCCAGATAACCACGATGGTGTGATCACTGACCTAGAGTCAGACATCCTGGAATGTGAAGTCAAGTGGGACTTAGGAAGCATCACTACGAACAAAGCTAGTGGAGGTGATGGAATTGCAGTTGAGCTATTC
Source organism: Bubalus kerabau (assembly GCF_029407905.1). Lineage (NCBI taxonomy): Eukaryota > Metazoa > Chordata > Mammalia > Artiodactyla > Bovidae > Bubalus > Bubalus kerabau. The sequence continues at coordinate 90,947,240 of NC_073624.1, read as the reverse complement.
CAAATCCTAAAAGATGATGCTGTGAAAGTGCTGCACTCAATATGCCAGCAAATTTGGAAAACTCAGCCGTGGCCACGGGACTGGAAAAGGTCAGTTTTCATTCCAATCCCAAAGAAAGGCAATGCCAAAGAATGTTCAAACTAAAGCACAATTGCACTCATCTCACACACTAGCAAAGTAATGCTCAAAATTCTCCAAGCCAGGCTTCAACAGTACGTGAACCATGAACTTCCAGATGTTCAAGTTGGATTTAGAAAAGGCAGAGGAACCAGAGGTCAAATTGACAACATCCGTTGGATCATCAAAAAACCAAGATAGTTCCAAAAAAAACATCTATTTCTTCTGCTTTATTGACTACACCAAAGCCTTTGACTGTGTGGATCACAACAAACTGTGGAAATTCTTCAAGAGATGGGAATACCAGACCACCTGACCTGACTCCTGAGAAATCTGTATGCAGGTCAGGAAACAACAGTTAGAACTGGACATGGAACAACAGACTTGTTCCAAATTGGTAAAGGATTACGTCAAGGCTGTGTATTGTCACCCTGCTTATTTAACTTATATGCAGAATATATCATGAGAAATGATGGGCTGGATGAAGCACAAGCTTGAGTCAAGATTACCAGGAGAAATATCAATAACCTCAGATACGCAGATGGCACCACCCTTATGGCAGAAAGTGAAGAGGAACTAGAGCCTCTTGATGAAAGTGAAAGAGGAGAGTGAAAAAGTTGTCTTAAAAGTCAACATTCAGAAAACGAAGATCGTGGCATTCAGTCTCATCACTTCATAGCAAATAGATGGGGAAACAATGGAAATAGTGAGAAACTTTATTTTGGGGGGCTCCAAAATCACTGCAGATGGTGACTGCAGCCATGAAATTAAGAGACCCTTGCTCCTTGGAAGAAAAGCTATGATCAACCTAGACAGCATATTAAAAAGCAGAGGCATTACTTTGCCAACAAAGGTTCATCTAGTCAAAGCTATGGTTTTTCTATTAGTCATGTATGGATGTGAGAGTTGTACTATGAAGAAAGCTGAGCACTGAAGAATTGATGCTTTTGAACTGTGGTTTGGAGAAGACTCTTGCAAGTCCCTTGGACAGCAAGAAGATCCAACCAGTCCATCCTAAAGGAAGTCAGTCCTGAATATTCATTGGAAGGACCGATGCTAAAGCTGTAACTCCAATACTTTGGCCACATGATGTGAAGAACTGACTCATTTGAAAAGACCTTGTATGCATTGGTTCTCTGAGATGAACCTTTAAGTATCTGTTTTTTAAAAAATTCCCTCTTACTCACCCCAGAGTAAATAGCTGCTGATGCTATGTAGTTTGGGGCCCCTGAGCTCTTAGGAGCTGGCTAGATGGTGTTTCTATGTAACAGTGCTCTGGGGCAAGGAAGTGCTTTCTAGTTCAGTCTCTCCCAGATATCTTTTGCTTGATTTTCTTCTCTCAGTGTGTCTATATGTTTGAAAGTGTTCGTCAGACTGACCTAACAGTCTGCTCCAGCCCAGGTGTTCCATGAGGGCAGGGACTGTGTCTGATGAACCCCAGAAGAACCACTAGACCTAGAATAGAGCTTCAGCACAGAAGATGTCAGGTGGGACATTTAACTTTGCTTATGGGCCTTGTGAGGATGAAATCAACACATGTGAGTCCCACTTATGGACAAACCTCCTTCTCTCACTAGCTCAAGTCCTGCTTGGAGGACACTTAGGAAGGACTCAGGGGACTAAAATTCTGGGTAATATGAGGTGCCCTGAGGCCGAGGAATACTTTGTGAAAATACCAAGCTTTTGATCTCTTCTCCTTTTTACCTCCAGCCAGAGGCAGAGGCTGCTGTAGTTTTTTCCTAGGGCAAGTCCCAGACACAGCAGCAGGATCCAATGGCATGGCTTCTTGGACTATAGGAAAAGGGTTAGTTCAAAGGCTAAGAGTGGTCCAGTTAGTGAAGTAGAGGAAATTTCTTTCAGGTCCTTTTGGTCCAACCTTAGTAGGACTGAGACATATCAACACCTTGAGCAAGCAAATGTAGTAACTCAATGTCTGGGGTAGGCCAATAACATACTCCATTTTTGGACTATATTTTTAGATATTTAATTAGTGTTTGTATAGAAAAAATACTAGAACCTGCATGAAAGAGCAGAAGAGGAGGATTGTTGTAGAGCGAAATTTAGCTCTGGACTCTAATTTGTACTACCCTATAATTAATAAACATATGATCCTAATAATTTACCATGTCATTTGGATCCTCCCAACTCAGTCACCTATCTGTTTCACGTAACTGCATAGTATTCTTGCTGAGAGTAGTTCTGATAGATATGATTTTCTCTCTGTATTATCATATTTTCATAAGGGAATTGTTAGGCATCTTCTGGTTTTACTAGACTGACAAATGAGTACTAGTCTTTAAGGGAGAAATCTCTAGATAAAGAAATGAAATTAAAAGCTTGATCAAAGTCAACAGCACAGAAGGGTATAGGAAAATCAGAAGCAAGAGAAGTGATATGGTCAGGGAATTTAAAGAATGGAAATTTAATCTCACCTCATTTTGTATATCCTTAAAGGCCATTAGCACCTGACAGAAGAGAAAAAATTATGGAAAAATTAACGTTACAGGCTTTATTACAAAGGGATTTTATATATAGAATCTCTCAGTCATTAGTAGGCTGTAGAGTATGAATGCCAACAGACTATGGCTTCCTAGCTCAAAGAAATAAATCCCATTGAATTCCACTCTCATTCATATTTCTGGGCCACCATTTCTTCATATGGTAGGTGGGTGAAATACAGGAAGTAGGCCAAGTTGTGAAAGGAATGTCAATGAAACCCACTATTGTACTTCATTTCATTGGTGTTTGTTCTGAAGCTAAACATAGCTGTGGAAATCAATACATTTACATTTAGATTATAACACACCAGTAGACCAAGACCATGTGTTGATGAGAACATAGAGAAGCTCAAACTCTCATATATTGTTGGAAGAAGTACAGAAGTGTATGATTACTGTGGGAAAAGCTCTGGCAGATTCTTCAAAAACTAAACATGTACCTATATTCTTCATCCAGACATAGATGGATACAGTGACTATTGGTAGTCTGAGTTTCTTCATTGTGGGGAAAGGATGAGGACTTTAAGACAGATAGGTATACCTTATTCAGTTGAAATATAGAATTGTTTTTGTTGATAATCAGGAATTTTAACATGCTTTGTTGTTCATTCACTAAGTTATGTCTGACTCTTTGCAATTCCTTGGACTGCAGCACCCCAGGCTCCTCTGTCCTCTGGAGTTTGCTCAGATTCATGTGCTTTAAATCAGTGATGCTATCTAACCATCTCATCCTCTACTGTCCCCATATCCTTTTGTCATCAATCTTTCCCATCATCACAGGCTTTCAGGTGAGTCAGCTCTTCGTATCAGGTTGCCAAAGTATTAAAGCTTTAGTGTCAGTCCTTCCAGTGAATATTCAGGGTTGATTTCCTTTAGGATTGACTAGTTTGATCTTGCAGTCCAGGGGACTCTCAGGAGTCTTCTCCAGCAGCACAATTTGAAAGCATCAAGTCTTTAGCACTCAAGTTTTCTTTATGGTCCAACTCTCACATCTGTATATGACTACTGAAAAAACCATAGTTTTGACTATATGGACCTTTGTTGGCAAAGTGATGTCTTTGGTTTTTAATATGCTGTTTAGGTTTGTCATAGTTTTCCTTCCAAAGAGCAAGTGTCTTTTAGTTTCATGGCTTCAGTCACTGTCCACAGTGATTTTGGAGCCCAGGAAAATATAATCTGTCACTATTTCTACTTTTTCATCATCTATTTGCCATGAAGTAATGGGAGCAGGTGCCATGATCTTACTAGTTTTTTGAATGTTGAGTTTTGAGTCAGCTTTTTCACTCTCCTCTTTTACCCTCTCATAAAGAGGCTCTTCACTTTCTGCTGTTAAAGTGATATCATCTACATATCTGAGGTTATTGATATTTCTCCTGGCAATCTTGATTCCAAGTTGTGATTCACCCAGCCTGACACTTTGCATGATACATGCTGCACAGAAAATTAAATAAGCAGAGTGACAATATAGAGCCTTTCCCAGTTTTGAACCAGTCTGTTGTTCCATGTTTGGTTCTAACCGTTGATTCTTGACCTGCATACAGGTTTTTTAGGAGACAGGTGAGGTGGTCTGGTACTCCCATCTCTTCATCTGCATAGTTTGTTGTCATACACACAGTCAAAGGCTTTAACATAGTCAATGAAGCAAATGTAGATGTTTTTCTGTAACTTGCTTGCTTTCTCTATGATCCAGTTAATGTTGGCAATTTGACCTCTAGTTCCTCTGCCTCTTCGAAATCCAGCTTGTATGTCTGGAAGTTCTCAGTTCATGTACTGCTAAACCTAGCTTGAAGGATGTTGAGCATTACTTTGCTAACTGGCGAAATGAGCGCAATTGTATGGTAGCTTGAACATTCTTTGGCATTGCCCTTCTTTGGGATTGGAATAAAAACTGATCTTTTCCAGTCATGTGGCCACTGCTGAGTTTTCCAAATTTGCTGACATTTTGAGTGCAGCACTTTCACAGCATCATCTTTTAGGATTTTAAATAGCTCAGCTGGTATTCAATCACCTCCACTAGCCTTGTTGGTAGTAATGCTTCCTAAGGCCCACTTGACTTCACATGCCAGGATGTGTGGCTCTAGGTGAGTGACCACACCATTATGGTTATCTGGGTCATTAAGACCTTTTTTGTGCAATTCTTCTGTGTATTCTTGCTACCTCTTCTTAATCTCTACCTCTGTTAGGTCCTTTATCATGCCATCCTTGCTTGAAGTGTTCCCTTGATATCTCCAGTTTTCTTGAAGAGACCTCTAGTCATTTCCATTCTATTGTTTTCCTCCACTTCTTTGAATTGTTATTTTAAGAAGGCTTTCTAATCTCTCCTTGCTTTTCTCTGGAACTCTGCATTCAGTTGGGTATATCTTTCCCTTTCTCCCCTGCTTTTTGCTTCTTTTCTTTCCTCATATATTAGTAAAGCCTCCTTAAACAACCACTTTGCCTTCTTGCATTTCTTTTTCTTTGAAATGGTTTTGGTCACTGTGTCCTGTACAATGTTACAAACCTCTGTCCATAGTTCTTCTGGCACTCCGATACCAGATCTAATCCCTTGAATCTATTTGTAATCTCCACTGTGTAATCATAAGGAATTTGATATAGGTCATACCTGAATGGTCTAGTGGACTTTCCTACTTTCACATGCTTATAAGGGAGCATATAGAATCTGAATAGTCAGTGGGATGGGCTGTGCCAATTATCAGCTTATTGCTTCTCATCAACTCTGTGTTCATTCTTTGTTTTATCAGTTCAGTTGCTCAGTTGTGTCCAACTCTTTGCGACCCCATGGACTGCAGCACGCCAGGCTTCCCTGTCCATCACCAACTCCCAGAGTTTACTCAAATTCATGTCCATTGAGTTGATGATGCCATCCAACCATATCATCTTCTGTTGTCCCCTTTTCCTCCTGCCTTCAGTCTTTCCCAGCATCAGGGTCTTTTCAAAAGAGTCAGTTCTTCACATCAGGTGGCCAAAGTATTGGAGTTTCAGCTTTAGCAACAGTCCTTTCAATGAATATTCAGGACTGATTTCTTTTGGGATGGACTGGTTGGATCTCCTTGCAGTCCAAGGGATTCTCAAGAATCTTCTCCAACACCACAGTTCAAAAGCATCTATTCTTTGGCGCTCAGCTTTCTTTATAGTCCAACTCTCACATCCATACATGACCACTGGAAAAACCATAGCTTTGACTAGACAGACCTTTGTTGGCAAAATAATGTCTCTGCTTTTTAATAAGCTGTCTAGGTTGGTCATAAGTTTTCTTCCAAGGAGCAAGCGTCTTTTAATTTCATGGCTGCAGTCACCATCTGCAGTTTTATATTCATCTCTTATATATTTATATAAATCTCTTATATATTTATATTTGTTTTATATTCATCTTTTATTTTTATTTTTGTTTTTTTTTTCCTGGTCCACAGAAGATGTTTATTTGATGTAACAAAACAATACAGTTAGTGTTAGAAGATCCAACCACAAAGAGCAAAAGGAATGAAAAATTTGTACAATGCACATAGAAAAACAAGATGTTTACTGTGACAACTATATATTTCTAAAATAATGCTTCTAAAATTACTCAATTATTGAAATCTATATGAAAACAGAAGGATGTTAATAGCGACAAAGTGCATAAAACCAAACATCAAATTTTGAGCAAATTAACATTACTAGGCAATTTTGCTAACAAAGCATGATTTTTTTGTTGTTCGCATTCTGCTCAAAATACCTTTATACCAACAGGGTGGGCAGAACATTTAGGTTTAATATCAATTACACAATATTAGCATAAACTTCCACAACTACAGATAGGGTATTGTCTTCTTTTGAGCTGGCAAAGTGACTACAGAAACATCAAATCATTTCTCTGAATTGAGAATTTTATCCAAATAAATTCATCTTTTATTATGTTGTAAGTATCCAGTTATGCACTGGTTCCCTATAGGACGGTTTTCTGACCTATATAATCAACTCTTTAGTAATACAGTAATTATAAGAACATTAATTATTTTTGTACAACATAATTTGATTACATTACATATTCTGTTCAGTGGGGCCTTGCAGGAGAGAGGCTATGGAGACTTTCACTTACTTTTTTCTTTTAATTTAAAGAATTCATAGTCTTTGATTTAAAGTCTTTTTCTGCTTAGCTTCATGTGAATAATTGCTATTATAGGTTCAGAAGTGATCACTTTCCCTCTAATTCTCATCTCTGTATCACAGTTTAAATGTGTATGCAACTAGAATGTCAAGATTGGGAAGTTGAAATAGCTGATAATTTTGGAAAGGTCTCAGAAACTCCAAGTGAATATCTGTGTTCTGTGAAAGTTTATAGCAGTTTGCTTTGGCTATTAATGAGCAGAGTTAGCTTCTGCACTAATAGATCATTTAAATATAAAGTGAAATCTTGTGTTTTTATATTTGAGAATTGTCACCTTGGTTGTCATTTTTCTATTTCTGGGAAAACAAGGAAATTTCATCAAAGTGAAAAAGACATCCCTTTTTATAGAATTAAAATAATTTTCTCTCACATTCTCTAAATACAAGTCTATTTTAAAGCATTTTCAAAATGCAGGGCTTAATCATGTGGATTCTGAGAGTAACTGCTCATGACATTGCCTCAGTTAGAAGACTGAAGGCAACAAATTCCCATTGGTGACCTAGTGAACCTGTATTTCTCTTTCAACTCAAAAAGTTTTCAGAACCCAAAACACTCTCTTGATAGATTCAACAGTTTCATTCATTACCAAACATATGATTAATCTGTCTTCTCTAAAAGAAGATTTTTTTTCGACTTGTTCTCTTTAAAACAATTCTAATTATTTTATCTAATTTCCTTGAAATGATGTTAAAACACTATGTTTTTCATAACCACACAAAGGGCAGTTCTTCACATCCAAGTACAAACTCACATTCTTTTCTTTTCAACACCTCAGACCTCTCCAATAACAGGTATGAATCTCTAAAATATATTAAGTTAAAGGACAGGAAAGCTCCATGAATGTTTCTGCTGCTGGCCATTATTCTGATTTAAATTATTGTCAATAAATTTGGTGGTCTGTAGAACATTTTGAAGCATTAAAAAAAATCATGTTGGTAATCTCTGATGCTGCAGAGTGAATCTGGCATTTATTCTTCTTCAGAATCTTTATTAAAATACTCTAAAGAAATTCAGTAACAAAGCAGTTTATCACTGTAAATAATCAAAACAGAATGATGTCCCACCTATTGAAATTATGTTTAAATTATATATGAGTGACTTAAGCAAATTCTATGTCTTTTAATGCCTTTATATAGACCTTTTTGCCATAGTCGATGGAACAAAAGAATCCTCTTCTGTGCTAATGACACGATCATAATCATGTTACAAACAGGAACTCCAGAAACAATTGGCATGTTTCCCTCAGAAACAACAGCTCACTAGTAATTATGCAGAGATTAGTCGTTTTATGGTTAACTTTTCATTCAAATGAATGAAATTAAACGTGTCTACTCTTTAGGTTGACGTATTTATTTTTGAGAGGTTAATTTTGAAGGTACCTCATTCTGGAAGGGCCAAATCTTTATTTTTTATGACATAGGAATCAAGGGCTATTGGCAGACAATTTGTCATATCATCTGAGTGGCTCTGGAGGTAAAATATTTCTTTCTAATAAGAAATGGAGTTAGGATCTTTAATTTTTGTATCAAAATGGTAAATTGTCTTCCTCTCATATGAGAGTTAAAATATATGGGTTTTTCAGTACTTGCCCTAAGGTACTTGCTAGTGGATGAGATTTAAATTATTAATTTTACAGTGCTTATACAATGCTGGTAGAGAAAATATACTTGAAAGGGCTTATCTAATGGAGAGTGGATGTTGAGAATGGGCACTGAGATGCACAGACACAACGAGTGTCTGAGGATTTGGGACTAGATGAGTAGTAGAACAAGATGGGAGGGAGCATGGGAAATCCTTACCATCAATCAGTAAATTACTCATGGAGAAGGAAATGTGCTCTTTTTTTAAGCTTCTCTCCCTTCTCTCATCTCTCACTATGCTGTCAAAGAGGACCCCTCTGTACTCACCTGATCCCACAGGGTTTCAGTGATCATTAATTCTACTGCCTGTTGAAATAAGATACACATATTGGGAACATTACCTTAACTCTCCCAGAATCTGAACTGACACATCATGAAACAGATAGAATATGACGCGTTTTTTGGAGTTGAGATGGACATTCAAAGGCATGCCATTTGTCAGGCAGCCCTAAGTCTTCTTCAGCCCTACTGAGTCATTTTTCAGCCCATATGCCTTGTCATCTCTTAATCTAGCTAGTCGGTAACAGATATAAGCAGACTCCTATGATGACTCACCTTATTAATACCCACATATATAGCCTGCCTGCTTTTGAAGTCATCTAGTGTAGTTGTGATATTGGAGAAGACTCTTGAGAGTCCCTTGGACTGCAAGGAGATCCAACCAGTCCATTCTGAAGGAGATCAGCCCTGGGTGTTCTTTGGAAGGAATGATGCTAAAGCTGAAACTCCAGTACTTTGGCCACCTCACGCGAAGATTGACTCATTGGAAAAGACTCCGATGCTGGGAGGGATTGTGGGCAGGAGGAAAAGGGGACGACAGAGGATGTGATGGCTGGATGGCATCACTGACTCGATGGACGTGGGTTTGAGTGAACTCTGGGAGTTGGTGGTAGACAGGGAGGCCTGGCGTGCTGCAATTCATGGGGTCGCAAAGAGTCGGACATGACTGAGTGACTGATCTGATCTCATCTGATATCAATTTCATAGCATCACTACAGGGACAAAAATGTGATGAGTGACTGAACTGAACTGAATTGAGTGTAGTTGTGGCACTGAAGATGTTACTTAGTCATGGTGCACAATGACCAGGTGGTGACCATTCTGAGCTACAGTGCCCAAGTCTTCCAAGATATGGTTCTTGTTAGACAGTTTTCCTGCCTCCTGGACACATCCTTTTCACCTCTGCTTTCCCCAGGAACCTTGATTCCCAACCAGTGAAGCTGCTTAGTCATATCTGACTCTTTGCAATCCCATGGACTGTAGCCTACCAGGCTCCTCCATCCATGGAATTTTCCAGGCAAGAGTACTGGAGTGGGTTGCCATTTCCTTCTCCAGGGGATCTCCCTGACCCGGGGATCGAACACAGGTCTCCCTCATTGCAGGCAGATGCTTTACTGTCTGAGCTACCAGGGAAGCCCAAAGGAACTAGTATATTTGGAAGTCTCACCCACCTTTGGTTTCACTGTGTCTTCAAAGGATTTTCTGGAAAGAAAGGGTGATAAAAATCTGATGAGTCACTAGATAGGTGACATAAAAAAAGTGTCAGAATAGGAGGTTACAGCCCTCATATCTTCAGCATAAACATCAATTTTGACAACCATCCATGGATGGAAATACCTTTTGGGAAATCAGGAGTCCAGGGGAGAGCTTCCAAAACCTCATTTAAGCAAAAGAAATCCATAAATAGATGCATTGAAGAGGGTAAGAAAGACAGTTTCACTCCACCACCCCCCCCACCCAAGACACTCCTCCCCAAAGGCAGCATAGCTTAGTGCTGGTAGGGACCTTCTCAACCTATGATTTCTCCTATGAGGGAAGTGAGAGTGGAATTAGCTCTCTGATTGTCCAGGCTTATAAGACATTGACTAGGAGGCCCACTTCTGTCTCATCCCACCCAGATGGCTAAGGTGATTGGCACAGCTGAATAGTATTGGGGGAGTTGGGAACAGAAGAAAGGGGTGGGCACTCATGGCATTCACTACATGGATCTCCAGAACCAGCTGAGATCACCTATTAGATCTAGGTGAACTCCACCAAGAGGGTTATCCAGAACACCTTTTGACTTCTCACCTGTCAGTTACATCCCTCGACTGACTGACAAATGCTCCTGCTGCTAAGTCGCGTCAGTCGTTTCCAACTCTGTGTGACCCCATAGACAGCAGCCCACCAGGCCCCACCGTCCCTGGGATTCTCCAGGCAAGAACACTGGAGTGGGTTGCCATTTCCTCCTCCAATGCACGAAAGTGAAAAGTGAAAGTGAAGTCGTTCAGTCGTGTCCAACTCTTAGCGAGCCCATGGACTGCAGCCTACCAGGCTCCTCTGTCCATGGGATTTTCCAGGCAAGAGTACTGGAGTGGGTTGCCATTGCCTTCTCCACAAATGCTCCTAGTATTTCACATAACCTTGAGATGGTAACATGTTAGCCTCCGCAGATGGCAAGTAAAAGCCTCTTCAGATGGTATGAAGATATCAGCAGCTGGCACAACTATGTGAGAATGAGAGAAGGAACATTTGAAAGAATCTTGAATACTCTGGGGAAAATAAACAGGAGGCTCTCAGTACCCAGACTGACTTTCTGGGATTAAGAGAAGGCCTCTCCTCAAGAGGCAACAAGAAAACAGAGATGAGCGCACCCATAGGAAAGACCTGAAAGACTCCCAAAATCTTTGGCTGGGCTGACTGGTGAAGATCTTTCACTTTTTTTTTTTTTAATTTTATTTTATCTTTAAACTTTACATAATTGTATTAGTTTTGCCAAACATCAAAATGAATCCGCCACAGGTATACATGTGTTCCCCATCCTGAACCCTCCTCCCCTCTCCCTCCCCATACCATCCCTCTGGGTCGTCCCAGTGCACCAGGCCCAAGCATCCAGTATCGTGCATTGAACCTGGACTGGCAACTCGTTTCATACATGATATTTTACATGTTTCAATGCCATTCTCCCAAATCTTCCCACCCTCTCCCTCTCCCACAGAGTCCTTAAGACTGTTCTATACATTAGTGTCTCTTTTGCTGTCTCGTACACAGGGTTATTGTTACCATCTTTCTAAATTCCATATATATGTGTTAGTATACTGTATTGGTGTTTTTCTTTCTGGCTTACTTCACTCTGTATGATAGGCTCCAGTTTCATCTACCTCATTAGAACTGACTCAAATGTATTCTTTTTAATGGCTGAGTAATACTCCATTGTGTATATGTACCACAGCTTTCTTATCCATTCATCTGCTGATGGACATCTAGGTTGCTTCCATGTCCTGGCTATTATAAACAGTGCTGCGATGAACATTGGGGTACATGTGTCTCTTTCCCTTCTGGTTTCCTCAGTGTGTATGCCCAGCAGTGGGATTGCTGGATCATAAGGCAGTTCTATTTCCAGTTTTTTAAGGAATCTCCACACTGTTCTCCATAATGGCTGTACTAGTTTGCATTCCCACCAACAGTGTAAGAGGGTTCCCTTTTCTCCACACCCTCTCCAGCATTTATTACTTGTAGGCTTTTGGATCGCAGCCATTCTGACTGGTGTGAAATGGTACCTCATAGTGGTTTTGATTTGCATTTCTCTGATAATGAGTGATGTTGAGCATCTTTTCATGTGTTTGTTAGCCATCTGTATGTCTTCTTTGGAGAAATGTCTATTTAGTTCTTTGGCCCATTTTTTGATTGGGTCATTTATTTTTCTGGAGTTGAGCTGTATGAGTTGCTTGTATATTTTTGAGATTAGTTGTTTGTCAGTTGCTTCATTTGCTATTATCTTCTCCCATTCTGAAGGCTGTCTTTTCACCTTGCTAATAGTTTCCTTTGATGTGCAGAAGCTTTTAAGGTTAATTAGGGCCCATTTGTTTATTTTTGCTTTTATTTCCAATATTCTGGGAGGTGGGTCATAGAGGATCCTGCTGTGATGTATGTCAGAGAGTGTTTTGCCTATGTTCTCCTCTAGGAGTTTTATAGTTTCTGGTCTTACATTGAGATCTTTAATCCATTTTGAGTTTATTTTTGTGTATGGTGTTAGAAAGTGTTCTAGTTTCATTCTTTTACAAGTGGTTGACCAGATTTCCCAGCACCACTTGTTAAAGAGATTGTCTTTAATCCATTGTATATTCTTGCCTCCTTTGTCAAAGATAAGGTGTCCATATGTGCGTGGATTTATCTCTGGGCTTTCTATTTTGTTCCATTGATCTATATTTCTGTCTTTGTGCCAGTATCATACTGTCTTGATAACTGTGGCTTTGTAGTAGAGCCTGAAGTCAGGTAGGTTGATTCCTCCAGTTCCATTCTTCTTTCTCAAGATCGCTTTGGCTATTCAAGGTTTTTTGTATTTCCATACAAATTGGGAAATTATTTGTTCTAGCTCTGTGAAGAATACTGTTGGTAGCTTGATAGGGATTGCTTTGAATCTATAGATTGCTATGGGTAGTATACTCATTTTCACTATATTGATTCTTCCAATCCATGAACATGGTATATTTCTCCATCTGTTAGTGTCCTCTTTGGTTTCTTTCACCAGTGTTTTATAGTTTTCTATATATAGGTCTTTAGTTTCTTTCGGTAGATATATTCCTAAGTATTTTATTCTTTCTGTTGCAATGGTGAATGGAATTGTTTCCTTAATTTCTCTTTCTGTTTTCTCATTATTAGTGTATAGGAATGCAAGGGATTTCTGTGTGTTGATTTTATATCCTGCAACTTTACTATAGTCATTGATTAGTTCTAGTAATTTTCTGGTGGAGTCTTTAGGGTTTTCTATGTAGAGGATAATGTCATCTGCAAACAGTGAGAGCTTTACTTCTTCTTTTCCAATTTGGATTCCTTTTATTTCTTTTTCTGCTCTGATTGCTGTGGCCAAAACTTCCAAAACTATGTTGAATAGTAATGGTGAAAGTGGGCACCCTTGTCTTGTTCCTGACTTTAGAGGAAATGCTTTCAATTTTTCACCATTGAGGATAATGTTTGCTGTGGGTTTGTCATATATAGCTTTTATTATGTTGAGGTATGTTCCTTCTATTCCTGCTTTCTGGAGAGTTTTTATCATACATGGATGTTGAATTTTGTCAAAGGCTTTCTCTGCATCTATTGAGATAATCATATGGTTTTTATTTTTCAATTTGTTAATGTGGTGTATTACATTGATTGATTTGTGGATATTGAAGAATCCTTGCATCCCTGGGATAAAGCCCACTTGGTCATGGTGTATGATCTTTTTAATGTGTTGTTGGATTCTGATTGCTAGAATTTTATTAAGGATTTTTGCATCTATGTTCATCAGTGATATTGGCCTGTAGTTTTCTTTTTTTGTGGGATCTTTGTCAGGTTTTGGTATTAGGGTGATGGTGGCCTCATAGAATGAGTTTGGAAGTTTACCATCCTCTGCAATTTTCTGGAAGAGTTTGAGCAGGATAGGTGTTAGCTCTTCTCTAAATTTTTGGTAGAATTCAGCTGTGAAGCCGTCTGGACCTGGGCTTTTGTTTGCTGGAAGATTTTTGATTACAGTTTCAATTTCCGTGCTTGTGATGGGTCTGTTAAGATTTTCTATTTCTTCCTGGTCGAGTTTTGGAAAGTTGTACTTTTCTAAGAATTTGTCCATTTCTTCCACTTTGTCCATTTTATTGGCATATAATTGTTGATAGTAGTCTCTTATGATCCTTTGTATTTCTGTGTTGTCTGTTGTGATCTCTCCATTTTCATTTCTAATTTTATTGATTTGATTTTTCTCCCTTTGTTTCTTGATGAGTCTGGCTAATGGTTTGTCAATTTTATTTATCCTTTCAAAAAACCAGCTTTTGGTTTTGTTGATTTTTGCTATGATCTCTTTCGTTTCTTTTGCATTTATTTCTGCTCTAAGTTTTAAGATTTCTTTCCTTCTACTAACCCTGGGGTTCTTCATTTCTTCCTTTTCTAGTTGCTTTAGGTGTAGAGTTAGGTTATTTATTTGACTTTTTTCTTGTTTCTTGAGGTGTGCCTGTATTGCTATGAACTTTCCCCTTAGGACTGCTTTTACCATGTCCCACAGGCTTTGGGTTGTTGTGTTTTCATTTTCATTCGTTTCTATGCAAATTTTGATTTCTTTTTTGATTTCTTCTGTGATTTGTTGGTTATTCAGCAGCGTGTTGTTCAGCCTCCATATGTTGGAATTTTTAATAGTTTTTCTCTTGTAATTGAGATCTAATCTTACTGCATTGTGGTCAGAAAAGATGCTTGGAATGATTTCTATTTTTTTGAATTTACCAAGGCTAGCTTTATGGCCCAGGATGTGATCTATCCTGGAGAAGGTTCCATGTGCACTTGAGAAGAAGGTGAAATTCATTGTTTTGGGATCAAATGTCCTATAGATGTCAATTAGGTCTAACTGGTCTATTGTATCGTTTAAAGTTTGTGTTTCCTTGTTAATTTTCTGTTTAGTTGATCTATCCATAGGTGTGAGTGGGGTATTAAAGTCTCCCACTATTATTGTGTTATTGTTAATTTCTCCTTTCATACTTGTTAGCATTTGTCTTACATACTGCGGTGCTCCCGTGTTGGGTGCATATATATTTATAATTGTTATATCTTCTTCTTGGATTGATCCTTTGATCATTATGTAGTGACCTTCTTTGTCTCTTTTCACAGCCTTTGTTTTAAAGTCTATTTTATCTGATATGAGTATTGCTACTCCTGCTTTCTTTTGGTCCCTATTTGCATGGAAAATCTTTTTCCAGCCCTTCACTTTCAGTCTGTATGTGTCCCCTGTTTTGAGGTGGGTCTCGTAGACAACATATGTAGGGGTCTTGTTTTTGTATCCATTCAGCCAGTCTTTGTCTTTTGGTTGGGGCATTCAACCCATTTACGTTTAAGGTAATTACTGATAAGTATGACCCCGTTGCCATTTACTTTATTGTTTTGGGTTCGAATTTATACACCCTTTTTGTGTTTCCTGTCTAGAGAATATCCTTTGGTATTTGTTGGAGAGCTGGTTTGGTGGTGCAGAATTCTCTCAGCTTTTGCTTGTCTGTAAAGCTTTTGATTTCTCCTTCATACTTGAATGAGATCCTTGCTGGGTACAATAATCTGGGCTGTAGGTTATTTTCTTTCATCATTTTAAGTATGTCTTGCCACTCCCTCCTGGCTTGAAGAGTTTCTATTGAAAGATCAGCTGTTATCCTTATGGGTATTCCCTTGTGTGTTATTTATTGTTTTTCCCTTGCTGCTTTTAATATTTGTTCTTTGTGTTTGATCTTTGTTAATTTGATTACTATGTGTCTTGGGGTGTTTCGCCTTGGGTTTATCCTGTTTGGGACTCTCTGGGTTTCTTGGACTTGGGTGATTATTTCCTTCCCCATTTTAGGGAAGTTTTCAACTATTATCTCCTCAAGTATTTTCTCATGGTCTTTCTTTTTGTCTTCTTCTTCTGGGACCCCCATGATTTGAATGTTGTAGCGTTTAATATTGTCCTGGAGGTCTCTGAGATTGTCCTCATTTCTTTTAATTCGTTTTTCTTTTATCCTCTCTGATTCATTTATTTCTACCATTCTATCTTCTAATTCACTAATCCTATCTTCTGCCTCTGTTATTCTACTATTTGTTGCCTCCAGAGTGTTTTTAATTTCACTTATTGCATTATTCATTATATATTGACTCTTTTTTATTTCTTCTAAGTCCTTGTTAAACCTTTCTTGCATCTTCTCAATCCTTGCCTCCAGGCTATTTATCTGTGATTCCATTTTAATTTCAAGATTTTGGATCAATTTCACTATCATTATTTGAAATTCTTTATCAGGTAGATTCCCTATCTCTTCCTCTTTTGTTTGGTTTGGTGGGCATTTATCCTGTTCCTTTATCTGCTGGGTATTCCTCTGTCTCTTCATCTTGTTTAAGTTGCTGAGTTTGGGGTGTCCTTTCTGTATTCTGGCAGTTTATGAAGTTCTCTTTATTGTGGCATTAGATCTTTCACTTTTGAAGCCAGTCAGTAAAGACTGGAAGAAGACTACTTCTTCAAATAAAGAGACAGAAATGGAAGAATTCAAGGAACATGAAGAATCAAGGAAACATAACACCACCAAAAGAACAAAAAGATCCAGTGATGGATCTCAAAGGAATAGAGATCAATTGCAATTCTAAACAGTTATATTAAAGAATCTTTAAGCCAGAAGAGAAGATGACCAGTGAATGGAAATCAAGAAAACAGCAAAATGAGAAGTTCAACAAGGAAATGAAAACTATAAAAAAGAACCAGACAAACTCATGGGACTAAAGAATACAATGGCTGTGATGAAAAATTCAATAGAGGTCTTCAACAGCAGACTTGATCAAGAAGAAAAGAGAATGATTGAACTTGAAGACAAATAATTTGAAATTCAGAAGAATAAAAAGAAAAGAACTGAGAAGAGTAAAGAATGCCTATATGACTATGGGACACCATCAAATGACATAATATGGGCTATTTGAAAGCCACAGAAGGAACAGGGAAAGTGAAAATGGTAGAAAGCTTATTTAATGAAATAATGACAGAAAGAATTCCCAAATCTGGTAGGGAAGTTAACATCTAGATCCACAATGCTTAAAAATTCCAAGGAGGCTGAACATAAGGAAATCTTCATTGACACATTATAATAAAATTGTCTAAGGTCAAAGACAAATAGAATTTGGAAAGCAGCAAGGGAAAGTGAATTACCACATACAAGAGAAGTCCCAAAAGAGTACTTCTCGGCAGACGCCTTGTATGCCATGAGGGAGTAAGATGATACAATCTAAGTGTCGAAAACAAACAAACTTGCTAACCAAGAATACTTTACCTGGCAAAGCTACTCTTCAGAAATAAAGTGGAGATAAAGACTTTCCCAGACAAACAAAAGCTTGATCACGACTAGACTTGGCATACAACAAACGCTAAAGGGAGTTCTTCAAGTTGAAAGGATATTAAACAGCAGGAGGAAAACATAAGTATAAATCTCACTGGAAATGGGATATATATATAGTCAAATTTGAAGACTTAAATACTGTAAGGGTGGTGCTTATTAAATCACTTGTAATGCTAGTGTGAAAGTTAAAAGTATTAAAAGTAGCTATAGCTATCAATACAATAATTTTTTAATGGATACATATTATAAAGAGGTCTAAATAGTGATATCAATGACATAAAATGTGAAGGGAAATGAAAAAATGTAGAGTTTTTGTATGCAGTTGCTGTTACCAGCTTAAAAAGACATACTGTAGGATATGTCTCATGGTAATGTAAACCTCTAGAAGATACACAAAAGATGGGGAACATGTGTACACCCGTGGCGGATTCATGTTGATGTATGGCAAAACCGATACAACATTGTAAAGTAATTAGCCTCCAATTAAAATAAATAAATTTATATTTAAAAAAAGGAATCGGAGCAAACTGTTGCAGAATTTCAATAAATCACAAAACAAGATAGCAAGAAGGGAAGGAAGAAACAAAGGAACTACAGAATAGAATACAACAACATAATAATAATGGTAATTACTGATAGTTACATATCAATAATTATTTAAACATAAATAGATTAAATTCTCCAAACAGATGAGTTAAATGGATTAAACACAATCCAGCTATATGCTATCACACATGCACATAGGCTGAAAGTAAAGGGATGAGAAAAGATATTTCAGGCAAATGGTACACAACCAGAGCAGGACTAGCTATATTTATATCAGACAAAACAGATTTTTAGTAAAAAACTGTACACTTTGTCATATGAGACAAAGAAGGTCATTATATAATAAAGAGTTAGTTCATCAAGATGATATGACAGTTGTAAATATATATACATACAATTTTGAAGCACCTAAATATATATATAGCAAATGTAAGCAGAACCAAAGGGAAAAACTGACAAAAATAATAAGAGCAGACCTCAATACCCCATTTTCAATAATGAATAGATCATACAGGCAGAGTTACGAAGGAAATAACAAACATGGCATTATGGACAAAATGGATCTATACAAAACACTGCGTCCAATAACAACAAAATACACATTCTTCTCAAGCACACACAGAACATTCTCCAGGCAAGGTCATATGCTGGGCCACAAAGCAAGCTTAACAAACTTAATATTGATAACATATCATGTATTTTTTTCCTACCACAATGATATTAAACTGGAAATCAATAACAAGAGGATATTCTTAAAATTCAACAACATGTGGAAATTAAAGAGCACTCAAACAAAAAATATGTTGAAGAAAAAGAAAGACTTCAATAAAGATATAAAAAGATATCACAGCTAATACCAAAGAGACTACTATGAAAAACTATATACCAAAAAAAAGTAGATATCTTAGAAGAAATGGATAAATTCCTAGAAATATGCAACCTACTCAGGCTTCTCTGGTGGCTCAGCAGTAAAAGAATCTATTTGCAGTGCAGGAGTTGCAGGAGACACAGGTTCAATTCCTGGATCAGGAAGTTCCCCTGGAGAAGGGCATGGCAACCCATTCTGCCGGGGTCCAGCCCCGGCCGATCCAGGGTATTCGAAGGAGAGATGGCATCGGCGACCTATTTAGTTAAATATTCATCAAAGATATAAAGAGTAATAGAATGAGGATAGCTCAGTGAGGAAATTCAGTGGAGAAAAGAGGCTGAATAATTCAGCCAGAAGGTGAGAGAAAGAACGACATGGGGAGACCAAGTTTCGGTGAACAAGGCCCGCACTTTATTTTCCAAAGTAGTTTTTATACCTTAAGTTATGCATAGAGGATAATGGGGGAAGGGGTAGAGTCATGCAGTAAGCCAGGCTTTCTTCCTGCAAACTTATCATATGCAAAAGTTTAGGTGATTTGCATCATCTTCTGGCCCGGAGGCCTGTTAACATTTTAAGACCCTTTCTTCAGAAAACTTATTTTTCTCTAAAGGTGATTAGTCAGGCGCCACCCTCCAAAAGCATTAAAGTTGCATTCCTATAGGGCAAAGGTGTGGTGGGCTACAACAAGAAAAAGAATTAACTCAAGGGTCCAAGGTTACAAACATTAAAGCTACTACTTACACCAATTATATTAATCAATACACTGCCAGGGACACAGTAGGTAAGGGATATGGAGACTTAGCAGCGAACATTGGCCCAATAAGTGAAAAACCCTTCACCAATACAATTTCTAATCAATCTTTTAACTACTCAAAGGAATCTGTGTTTAGACAGTTTAGAACATCTCCTGCCTCTCACAGTTGGGAGGCTCTGAACGATCACATGTGGCCGGAAAAACCTATTCAGGCAGGCTAGAGGATTTCCAAAGGAGTTTGTAGGTTGAAACACTGTCACACCTAGGAATTATTAACTGGAGCTGTAAGCTAACTCTTTTTTCAGAGAGAGGTAGTGGGGGACAGCCCCCCATAAAGTCAGAGGTGTAGGTGAAAGCACAAAGCAGAAAGTAGGCAGACTCTGGTTTTGGGGGTAGATGCTCGAGAATTTCTAGGGGGACTCCTGAGGCTCGATCCCGCCCTTGTGTATGCTGAGCCTCCTTCCTCATGACCTTTGCCACGGGCAGAGTTCCTCACGCTGGCTCCTGGCAGTGATAGAATTCCAGCTGAGCTATTCCAGATCCTGAAAGATGATGCTGTGGAAAGTGCTGCACTCAATATGCAATATGCAATATGCACTCATATGCAATATGCTGGCTCCCGGCACCACTCCAGTATTCTTATCTGGAGAATCCCATGGGCAGAGGAGCCTGTCAGGCTACTGTCCATTGGGTTGCAAAGAGTCAGACACAACTGAAGCATCTTAGCACGCACACATACAACCTACTAAGACCAAATCATGATGAAATACAAAAATCTGAACAGACCAATAATGAGTAAGAAGATTAAGTTAGCAATCAAACTCCTCCCTACGAAGAAAAGCTGAGAACCAGATGGCTTCACAGGTGACTTCTACCAAACAATGAATTGACACTAGTTCTCCTCAAACTCTTCCAAAAAATTGAAGAGGAAGGCACATGCTCAGACTCACTCTATGAGGCCCACATTTCTCTCATACAAAATCCAGATAAGGATACAACAAGAAGGAAACTACACACCAATATTCCTGATGAATGTAGATGCAAAAATCCTCAACTTCATACTAACAAACTGAATTCAGCAATGCATTAAAAGGCTCATACACTATGATCAGATGAGATGTACCCTGGGCTATAAGAATGAGTCTACAAATGGATATCAATTGTGATACACCACCACATCAACAGAATGTGAAGGTCACTATCATGTCTAACTCTTTGCAACCCCATGGACTATACAGTCCACAAAATTCTCCAGACCAGAATACTGGAGTGGGTAGCCTTTCCCTTCTCCAGGGGATCTTCCCAACCCAGGGATCTAACCCAGGTCTCCCACATTGCAGGCAGATTCTTCACCAGCTGAGCCACCAGGGAAGCCCAAAATCAACGGAATGAAGGATAAAAATCATATAATGTTCTAAATAGATGCAGAAAAATAATTTGATAAAATTCAATATCCATTCAAGGTAAAACTCTCAACAACTAGTTATAGAAGAAATTCACCTCACTATAATAAAGGCTGTATATGACAAACCTATAACCAATGTCATACTTAATGGTAAAAAGCTAAAAGCTTTTCCTACAAGGTTAGGGAAAGACAGGGAATCTCACTCTCACCTTCCTATTCAACAGGATATTGGGAATCCTAACCAGAGCAATTAGGCAACAATAAGGATTAAAAGGCATCCATGAGTTTGAGGAAACTCATGGAGATAGTGATGGACAGAGAAGCCTGGCGTGCTGCAGTTCGTGGGGTGGCAAAGAGTGGATACAACTTAGCAACTGAACAGGAACAACAAGAATGCATTTTCCCAAACAGAACTCTCTGACTCCACACCTACTGACTATTTTCTCCTCATAGTTCTGTAGTGGAACTACATAACTATTACTCATATTCTTAGAACTTGCTTCTACCTCCAAGTGTCAGGCTTTGCAATTCCTCAATGGCTCTCAGACTTGAGGCTCAGTTAATCGTTATGAGCACCTTAATCAGATATGCCACCTAGAAACCTTAGAAGACACTTTTAACTCTTTTTCTTCCTGAATTCCTTTAAACTCATTTCTTTTTCTTTTTTTTTGGTCTTTAAAGTCTTTACTACACAAAATCCTGTGATTTTTTGATTCCTGCATTCTTAGTTTTGATGATGAGAAACATCTCAATACATTTGGAAATAGTGGTAACTGTGCATTTCATGGAAGTTGGCTAAAATGGTGCTGAAGACATTGAGTAATTAGAATCACAATTTATAAAGCTGGGTTTATGAGGAATAGTTTATATACAGTAAATATTATTCTTTATCATGTACAATTTTGCTCATTGACATATGCAAACATCATGTAATCACCATCACAGTAAAGGTATAGAACACTCCCATCACTCTCCAAAATTCTCTCTTATCTCTTTGGAATCAGTCTCTTTCCATTACTCCCAGACCTTGTTAACTAAGCACTGATCTATTTCTTCTCAGTGTAGTTGTACCATTTTCAGAATGTCCTATAAATATAATCATACATTGCTACTGCTGCTGCTAAGTCGCTTCAGTCGTGTCCGACTCTGTGCGACCCCATAGACGGCAGCCCACCAGGCTTCCCCATCCCTGGGATTCTCCAGGCAAGAACACTGGAGTGGGTTGCCATTTCCTTCTCCAGTGCATGAAAGTGAAAAGTGAAAGTGAAGTCGCTCAGTCGTGTTCGACTCTAGCGACCCCATGGACTGCAGCCTATCAGGCTCGTCTGTCTATGGGATTTTCCAGGCAAAAGTACTGGAGTGGGGTGCCATTGCCTTCTCCAATCATACATTAGGTAGCTTTTTGTAAATTGGAGTATAACTTCTTTACAATATTGTGTCAGTTTTTGCTTCCTATAAATTCTTATAACATCTCCTGCATACTTTAAAAGCTCAAACCAAGGTTCCAGTTCCTTTCTGAATCTTTCTTGACCTATACCTGCACAGAAAACCTACTTTTTTTTTTTTTTTCAGATTTTATGGATAATATTTCCTGGGTCTCATATTCAGTCTAAAACAGCAGATTCTGGCCGTTCTCTGTACCCTAGGACAAGGAAAGCAAAGTTTCGGGCATCTGGCCTTGATTTACATTGTAGAGGACATAAGAACTTCTTAGAGAAAGTTGGTCTTGGGATAAATAAATGCCCCTTGGTGGTATTCACAACTAACTCCTCCTACAGGAATTTCAGATTCATGCCCACCTTCTAAGTAGAATGAGAATGACTTGCTTTTGTTCCTTCCATTAAGGAGAGGAGAAAAGACACGTGAAAGTCCCAACTTTCCCAACCAGGAAATAGGCGCAGCAGTGGCAGGGATGGGAGACAGGGGACCTTGATTCTTCTCCCATAGAAAATATCCAGTCTAAGGAATTTGAAGGTCATCATGAGCCCCATTTACCTTTTCTGCTGCCTGGAGTTCCTTCCTCCCTCTTGTTCTTGATCTTGGAAGGCATGCTGTGCCATTAGTCTGAACGGAAACTAGATGCTCTGGAGCTGAAGATGGAGATAGCTCCACGTCCTGGAGAGGAGTAAATGAATAGGGGAAGAGGGCAGGTAAATGATGAGAGGAGACTTCCCTGTTGGAGAACTACCAGGACAGATGTCTCAGTAGTTCAGGAAGCACCTGTATTTTGAATGGGTCAGTGTGTTTGTGTGAATGTGTGTGTATGTGCATGTACACATATGTGTAAAGATAAGGGTGTGAGGGAAGAAGTGTTTGCACCAGATAAAGAAATTCCAGTGAGAAGGTGGGTAGAGAAAAGAGAAACTCAGTGAAAAAATAATAGCTGGCTGGGATTGGGGGAAGGAGCGGGCCAGTGGCTGCTTGAGGTAACGGTGGCTCTAAGACAAGGTTAGGAAGTAGTAATGTAATAAATTCAAGAATGGACAGTTTCCCATCCCATCCTCCATCCTAGTCAGGCAGCTAAGGGTAGCACCAGAGGCTGGAGGTCTGTGAGCTCCAGCCTTCAAGTGTCTTGGAGGCATGAGGAAAACCCCACAGCTGATACTGTCAAAAACACGTGGGGCTGAGAGGTCAAATCAGTGACTCAGAGTTAAATCCTCCTTTGAGAAGTTGCTTCCCAGAACCCCTCCTCCCATCCTTCCCATCTCCAAACCTGAGTCAGGAACTAATAAGAAAATTATGTCCAGAAACTTACCCAGCTGGGCACCCCAAATAGCTCTTCTCCCTACCCCTAACCTCCTAGAATTTCTCCTCCTTGAGCCGCATCTCACAACAGCTTCCTATCATCTCGCCTATCAACCTAGCCCTTTTCAACTCTTCTGTGACCTCAGCTGTGACCTCATAGATCTGAGACAATTGACTCTCTCCTCCCACCCTCAACCCAGGCTTCATTTCATACAAATGATACAATAGTGAGATAATACTGTTAAATTTTAATTTCTGGGAATTTTTGTTACATCATTGACCACCACCCATTGCCTTAGACATTCTGTACTTCTGAGAGATGATAGGAATGAGCCCAGAAGAATCCATGTTTTATTTTGAATTTCAAAATAGGGTCTAAAGAGTTAGGTCCTGGTGACTCACACGCCTGCAATGCAGGAGACCTGGCTTTGATCCCTGGGTCAAAGAGATCCCGTGAAGTAGGACAAGGCAATCTATTCCAGTATTCTTCCCTGGAGAATCCCATGGGCAGAGAAACCTGGTGGGCTTCAGTCCATAGGGTCACAAAGAGTTGGACACAACTGAGCATAGCACAGCACCTTGAGAAAAATGGTTTTGTTTTGAATTCCAAAAGTCTTTGATTTGAAAGAGCAGCAAAGATTGGTGAATTGTTGTGGCTGTAAAGTTTTAGAAGGGATGAAAACAGTTCTCTGCAGAAAAAAAGATAGTTTTTATCTATAGATATTAAAAATAGGTGTAATAGTGCTAAAAAGAAGGCAGGAAATGAGTATTAGAGAAAAGTTAGATATAGATGTGCAGCTCTGAGAGGAACCTGTTACTATTTGGTGATCGTGTATGTAAATTGGGGCTTCCCAGGTGGCACAGTGGTAGAGAATCTGCCTGCCAGTGCAGGAGATGCAAGAGACATGGGTTCGATCTGTCGGTTGGGAAGATCCCCTGAAGTAGGAAATGGAAATCCACTCTAGTATTTTTGCCTGGAAAATTCCATGGACAGAGGAACCTGGTGGGTTACAGTCCATGGGGTCACAAAGAGGCAGATACAACTGAGCATACATACACACACATGTGAAATATCCCAATATGTATAGAAATCTTAGAAGAGAAGGGACCAAGGACCTACTTCTTCCCTGCAACTGGAACCCTAGGAAGAACAGACTCAGAGAGTGTGCTGCACCAACAGGAGGAGATTGTGATAAAATGGGACTTGTGGTGTGGTGTGTACTTAGGCAGACAGGGACTAACATGGTACCTTCCAGTTCCCCACAGCCTGCCCAGGCTATCCATCAGGCAGAAAAGATCCAGACTATCCCTCAGGCAGAAATTACAGAGTGGAGGAGGAGAGGTCTGACATATGACGAGGACTCACAGTGTGTGAGCCCTATAGCAAAAGACCATTGTAGGTTCATGGATAAAAGCATGGACATTGCTTGTCCCTACCTGTCTTCAGCAGTATTTAGGGAAGATCTATTATACTGCCCACCCCTAGCTTTGAAGAGAGATTTTAGAGCTTTAAGTGCTACTAATGAGACACACCAAGACCACCATAGGCTGTCCCTGAATACCACCTTCTTACTATTATGAACTACTTAAAAGATTGGTTACCAGAAGAAGCTCTGATTAGAGATTACTCTCTCCCTCCCTCTCAGAGGCCACTGGGGCCATTCCCATCATGACCTGACTCCCTGTTTGCGTCAGTTTTCACAAAAAGTCTAAGCTCCTCCCTCCATGACTCCACATACAGGAACTTTTAGTCTTTTATGGCCAGATACATGCCATAGCCTAGCTCAAGTTCCTAGTTCTCTCTAACCACTCCAAATCTTTTACCCTTTAAAACTGAATTCTTGATTCTTCCCACCTTGAAAACCTGTTCCTCTCCACCACATTATATGGTGCCACCATTCATCCAGGTGCTTAATTAAAAAACCCTGGAATCATCAAGTTGCCTCTTTTTCTGTCTCAGTTCAGAAAATCTCATTGGCTGTATCTTGAATCTGGTCACTTCTCATCCAGGTCAAGCCATATCATTTCTCTTTCGGACTATTGCTGAAACCTTTTAATTTGTCCATTATTTTCCTGCAGCAGCCAAAATGATCATCTTTAAAGGCATACAAATCACATAACTTTCTTCTCAAAACCCTGTATTCCCTTTGCATCATGCTTTGAACAAAGTACACAGAGCTTCCAAGTCAGGCCTACTCCTTAGACATCATTTCCTGCACACTGCCATCTTGCTCATTCTGCTCCAGTCACACTGGCTTCCTTGCTTTTCCAGATGCCCAGCACACATGAGCATCTGGCTCATGGTTTCCATTCTTGCTGTCCCTTCTTCCCAGAACATTCTTCTCCTAAACATGGGTTCGGTGACCTTGGTTACTTCGGGTCTCTGTGCAATGATGTTTTCTCAGAAAGGTCTTTCTGTGTCTCCTCTCTAAGGCAGCAGTTGCTGCCACTGACTAGCCCTTTATTTTGATTTACATTTATTTTAATCATCATTTGCCATTTTAATATAAATTCCTATTAGTTTTGTTTGTCTGCATGTTTCATCTCATAGAACATAAGCGCCACGAAAGCTTTTGTCTTATTCAATATTGATTATATCTACCATGCCAAGAACCATGTCTGGAATATAGAAACAGCTCAAATGTATGTTGAATGATTAGCCAATCAACAATACAGAGACTTCTCCCAAAGAAATGGATAGAAACCATTGGTAAGGATACAAGGGGTATCCCACAGAGGAGAGGAACCCTTCTTCTGCCATGATATTGCCTTCTCCTACAAACAGAGGTCACCAAGAGTGAGAAGGAGAAAAGTAAGTTGGCAATACTTAATACATGTGATCTCTCTCATACACGCACACGAAGATTAAATTCAGATTAAATTAAAAAGTTTAGTTCTCAAAAGAAATTTATTGAATTATAATTGACACACAATAAACAGCACATATTTGGCAAATTTGGGCATATTTGTACACCCATGAAATCATTATTAAAAGCCATCTGTGATGATCTAGAGGGGTTGGATAGGGATGGAGTGTGGGAAGGTGGGAGGGAGGCTTCAGAGGGAGGGGATATATGTACACTTATGACTGACTCACATTATTGTACTCCAGAAACCAACACAACATTGTAAAGCAATTATCTGCCTTCATCTTCACATGACTCTCTCCTCTGATATGTCTGGCTCTCTCCTTCTCTCCTAAGGACAATTGTCATTGCATTTAAAACCCACCCTAATCTGGTATGAGCTAATCTTGAGATACTTAACATAATTATGTTTGCAAAGAGCCTTTTTCACATTTACACGTTTTGAGTGGACTTATCTCTTGGTGGGGGGCGGGCACCATTCAACCCCACAAAGAGGTAGTTACAATTTGCTAAGAATAAAATTTTAGTGAATGAACAGTATGCAGTTCTTGAAGAAAAGGGTAGATGAAAGCCAGCTTACAGAGGAATTAGGGTTTAAGAAAAGAATTGCTGGGTAGGAAATGTCAGTATACTTGGACATGCTTTGAAAAGCACAGCAGTAGAAATAAGACAAAAGATATGAAAAACTCTAATAAGTGCTTAGAATCTGTTTAAAAACCTAATTAAACCTAATTAGAGATTTACATGTTTTGGTGAACACTAGAAGTATATGAGTATGTTCGTCCATGCTGAGCCATCTCAGTCTGCTTTCTGAAATACAAAGAGCAGTTATCACCAGGATAGAGACCTTTTTTAAGCTTTCTAAATTATGTATTTTTTAATTGAAGGATAAATGCTTTACAGAATTTGTGTTGGTTTCTGTCAACGTTCACATGAATCAACCATAGGTTTACATATATCCCCTCCCTCTTGAACCTCGCTCCCCATCCCACCCATCTAGGTTGTTACAGAGTCCCGGTTTGAGTCCCTGAGTCATACAGCAAGTTCCCTTTGGCTATCTATTTTACATGTGGCATAAAATTTAGAAAGCAACTGAGGTAAACTTGTGGAATGGGTATCAGGGATAAAACGATAATGACTAGATAATAACTAGATAATAACATCAGGAAGTTGATGTTAACATTAGTTCATTATTTTTAAAATATTTGTTAAGTACCTCATGTGTTTTGAGCACTAGGTTGGAAACTGGGAGTGAATAATGGAGGAGAATGGTCCCAGTCCTTGAGTAGCTGTTCTGTTGTTATTTAGTCACTAAGTTGTGTCTGACTCTTTTCGACCTCATGAACCAGACTCCTCTGTCCATGGGATTTCCCAGGCAAGAACACTGGAGTGGGTTGCCATTTCTGTCTCTAGGGGATCTTCCTGTCCCAGGGATTGAACCTGCATCTCCTGCTTTGGCAGGCAGATTCTTCACCACTGAGCCCCCTGGGAAGCCCCTTGCTGTTCTGCAGTGAAGCAGTAATGCTTGGATGAACCATGCAGTAAATGACAAAGTTAATCAGGGATGAAGGTCATCAAAGCAGGGACTGTTACAACAGCAAGGCAGGAGAAGGTGTATGTGAACAATTACGAGAAAGAGAAGCCTATTCTGACCAAACACCCCACAAATAAAATGCCATATACATTTAATTATTTGAGTTATATGTTTTACATGTTTATGGTTCAGGGTCTTGACAGTTCTAATTCCTCTGTGTATCAGTCAACAGATATTTTCTAAATCCAGAATATTCTCCCAGCTAGTTTCTGAACAATTGCAGCGAGAGTGGCTCAAGGCAATTTGTGTATGTAATTGGCAGGTCAGGCTGAAGCTCCTTAGGAAAGCCTCAGGAGCATTCCCTCTTTTTTTTTTTTTTTTAATTTTGGTACTTTTGCTGAGAGGAAGCTGAAGACAAAGTGGGCATCTGGCCAAATTCTTCAGAAGTCTCTTGATGAGGGAGGCTACATTCTCACCCTCAAGCAGTAATTCCTGGGTTCAGATGCTGGGGAGCTGTTTCCATAGACTTCCCTCAGCAGCTTCCTGTCATATGTGGGATATAAGCTGTTTCCACAGACTTCCCTCAAAAGCTTCCCTCAGCAGAAGCTGCCAGAGCCTGCAGGGACAACAAGGGCAGTTTGTAGTGACAACAGCTGGGACACCTGGCAGTCTCCCTCCCCAGTCATCTCTTCCTCTGGTTAATAATGCTCAATGGGATCAGAGTCACTTCTTCCCAGGACAATATATCAGTGTCATTTTGGATGCAGAGAATGCCAAACAAAACGGAGGTAAAATCAGAGCAAGAAGCGGGCTGGAGAGACTCACAAGTCTTCTGGGCCTTGAGGCAGACTTACTTATCCCACTAGAGTGAGATTTAGATGAGCCAACGGCCCCCAAAAGAAAGATTGCCCCTGGCTGAGGCTCTGGAGGCTCAACTTTCTCCACATCAGTAGTTTTCAAAGAGTAGTCTTCAGACCAGATGCGTTGGTACTGCCAAGGAAGTTGTTAGAAAGTCAAGTTCTTGGGCTCTGCCCCTGGACCTACTGAATTAGAAACTCTAGGGGTGGGGTTCAGCAATTGGTTTTAACATGTGACTCAGATGCTCACAAAAGTTTGGTAACCACTGCTGTACTGGTTACTTCTCTAGGATTGCCAGGCACACGGAGGAAGTGAGCTATCAGCTATAAAGTTCAGGCAAAAATGCTTTTTTGGCATTCATTTGGCATTGAGCCAAATGCTTATTCCTTTGAGCTCTAGGATGGGACTGTGATGACCACCTCTCACCCTCAACCACCCCCAAGTTGGTCAGATACTAACTCCATGATCTTTGGAGTGTCCACTGTGTGCTGAGAACATTTACAGAGAGACCACGTGAATGAGAAAACTAAACAGTAACCATAATTTGTGATTTAAGAACTACAAAATGTCCCGAAACCACTAAGAATGGAAAGATTTTAGCAATAGGATCATATCTAAATACACAGAATTACATTAAAGATTTATTGCATAATGGTCCTCATAATGATGATAATACACTTTCCTTGATTTTGAGATGCACATTTTTCATATTTTAGTATTTCTGAAATTAAGACACATCTTATAATTAATATATGTGTTTAATGTGGTTAGTTCTGCTTGATAATATATATATATTTAATCTAACAATTAATAGCTCAGTTGGTAAAGAATCTGCCTGCAATGCAGGAGGACCCCGGTTCCATCCCTGGGTTGGGAAGATCCCCTGGAGAAGGGAAAGGCTACCCACCCCAGTATTGTGGCCTGCAGAATTCCGTGGACTGTATAGTCCATGGGGTCACAAAGAGTCAGACGCGACTAAACTATTTTCACTTTATTGTTTACGTGTGTGCATTTTAATTTGCTTTACTTGTGTCTGACCCTTTGCAACTCTGTGGACTTTAGCCTGCCAGACTCCTCTGTCCGTGGGATTCTCCAGGCCAGAATACTGTAGTAGGTTGCCATGCCCTTTTCCAGGGGTTCTTCCTGACCCAG